>NW_017728917.1:2927954-2935989 GCF_001723895.1 Crocodylus porosus
CAGACACAGTGGGACACCCTCTCCATCTGGACCAGCACCATGCCACACCACCTATCCACCCAGAGGCCCTGCCAGCGACCCCCCTCTGGACAACACCTACTGGACAAGGACCCCTTTCCAGCCTGGATAGGTAGATATTACCTGCATACCTCCTCCTACAATTTGGACTCATTCTCTCTCTCTCTCCTCGTGGACTTCAGCCCCTGCACCAAGCCTCTCTAACCCCTGCTGCCATTTTGTGTGCGTGTGTGTGTGTGGATGCAAGGAAACCAATTTAACATTGTGTCACCATCTCCCCTGTTCAATAAAACAACTGTCATTTGCAACCCCGAGTTGGGTCATGTTTTATTGAATCCCAGTCCCTTCCTTATCTTAAATTCCAGCCTTATTCTCTCTCTCTCAGCTCTAGCCCCCACCCCCCTCCACTAGTTTCCCAGTCTCCTCTCAATTCCTACTGCCTTTTCCCTGTGACTTTGTTGCCTTTCTCTGCTTTCCTGCTGCTTTTCCTGTGATTTTCTGCTGTTCATCTCTCTGTTTTCAAGCTTCTCCCTCACCTTCTGTAATCTTCACCCGACCCCCACCACTTCCCAGCTCCTCTAAGCTGTACTGCAGTTTTCTCCAGCTTCCAGCACCTACTGCCACTCCCTGCAACTTCTCTAGCTGTTCCAGAACCATCCCCTGGCTCCCCACACCCAGAGCCCCTCTTTAACACCCATACTTTCCTTTAGTCCCATTTTCCCTCTCCCCATCTACCTTTTCAGCTCCCCCATAGCTCTGGCTCCAGTCCCAGCCTCTGTGCCAGCATGGTCCCCTGTTCTGTAGGCTTTGGGTTGCTTTTAATCAATTAAGATCAATTAACCTAAAGTTACCCCCGAGCCTCAGTTCAGCTTAGGCCCCTCTAGTCTACCGGTTCTAATCCCAGTCCCGGTGACTTTAATTTCCAGCAACTTTCACTCCCTACACTTCTACTTTCTTACCTTAACCTTTCCCCAGGTATCCCAAATACACCAAGCACATACATACATACATATCACAATACCCAACTTAGGAACACACTTGTGTGTATGCATAGGTGGGTGGTATGTGTGTAAATTAGTAAATACACACACACACACATACACATAGATCTATCAGTGTGGGGGAGGTATATGAATTAGTAATCCACATATGTGTATTGAATATGCAGGTGTTGGTAAATGATTCTGTCTAAATTTGGTGTGTGTGGCATGTATGGGCTTAAACTGGTGATTGGTGTGCATAAACCTAAACTAGTTATTTTGAATGTGTGTGTATCTGAGTTACTTGTGTGTGTGCGCGCGCGCATGTGCATGATATACGAATTAGTGATCCGTGTCTAATTTCTGGGGTGTATAGTGCATGTGCTTGAACTGGTGACAAGTATGCATGTGCTTAGGCTGGCTTGGATGTGTATGTGCCTGAGCTGGTAGAGTGCGTGTGTATGCACCCGAATGATTTGTGTGTTTGTATATGTGCAGTTGTGTCACGCCCTCCTGTCTAACAGCACAATAATCAGATCCTAAGAGTTGGCCTGATCCCACAGAGATTAGCAATACAAAAGGCAAGTGAGCACTCCTCTTCCTCATCACTTCTGGGGGATTTTTTAGGCTAAGGTGACAGTGCGCTAGAAAAAAAAGGATGCATTAATAGATTTTCCAGAGACTCAAATAGGATAGAATAGAATTGCACTTGGGTGCCTAATAGATGGAGTGGCCTTTGGACTTCTGCCTGAGGTGACACACATCATAGTCCCAGGAGAGATACTGAAAAGGAACTCTAAGTTAGGATCACATTTTCCCCCTCTTACTTCTCCATTACCAGGCAGAAGCAAGTTGTGAAGTCCTTTGACAAGTTGAAGTTTATTTCCCACTTTGTGCTTGCCCAATCTCTGTTGATACAATGCAGTAATGTTTTTAAGAACAATAAATATCAGCATGATAACTGACATTTTCTATACATTTCCAGGTTCTCTGTCATTAGCTCCCAGAATCATTAGTCACTTAGCCAGCAGCTGACTTTGGGATTTAGCTACCATACTGATAAAAACAATCTTCCCCACAATATTTTCAATGGACTACAGTGAAGACATTTAGATAGATTCTGAAATCTATCCTAATTCATCAGATCATATGTCTACACAGCAGCAATTGCAGCAAAGTAAAGAAATACTACAGATCGTGTTGTCGATAGGAGACATGAAGGTACAGCTGTGCTTCTTGTCCATTCCAACCCTGCTATTGAGGTCAGGGGGTGCAGTGCTCGCAGTCCCCACCCTTCCTCGCAAACCTGGAATCCAAATCTCCATTTATACAGATCGAAGAGAGATTCCCACTCATTCCTCAGATTTAACTCTAAATTGGTTATGTTTGTGCTACCCTTGAACGGGCCATTAAAACATATAGTATTTAATGCAGTATGTTATTCTAGCATGGTACCAAGGTTCTCTTATCATGGTACTATAGTACAATTTTACCACCGTACTTTATATGGTATTATATATTCTTATTTATTTCACTTAAATGAAAAATAGAACAATAGATGATCACAAAAACAAACAAACAAACAAAACCCCAAGAGAAAGGCAAGGTCAAATTTTGAAAACGACAAGGGTCTCTTTTTTTTTAAATGCTTAAAAAGTTTATTTCAAAATTCTCCAAAGTAAGGATTTTAGTCACAAGGCTATTTCAGTCAGAAAGTCATCAACAACTCTGTTTGCCAAATATGTTAATGTAATACTAATTCTTTCTTTTTGGCGATCCAAAAATGACAGCAAAAAACGTATCAATGGTCCAAGTATACTGATATTCAAAGAAGCCAAGTCAAAGAATCTGGTAGCATTACGGCAGATACAGTCTGTTTAAAAAATAATTAATTAAGCATTCAATAAAATATATGATTCTAAAGGACTAACCTCTGAAGAGCTGAGGCATGGTCCCCCAATTTTATCATCCTGTACCAAACAAGTTTCAGGAAACATTCCAGCCAAACACAAACATTGAAGATGCACATCTTCCAGCTTGTGCCAGACCACAAAATATTTACATGTGCACTGGCGTCTAAAAGGTCTAATAGTTATAAAGCACAACACACAAGAGACTTGACACCACACCCTTGTACAAGTTCTAATGTGCTCAACAGCCCCTAAGATGCAAAATAAAATAGGTCACGGCAGCACAGCCTCAGTGAACTTTGGCTGTGCCATCTGTGCAGAGATTCTGCATTATTTCACAATGACTCGGAACTACAGCAGTAATTCTGAGCCTATTGGTGAGTACAGTGGGGTCAAGGAAGAGGAACTTCTAACCCTAGCTTATTATTCTTGAAATTGCTGTCATTTTGAATCCAGCACAAGCTCTGCTATGCAGTCACCTTTTCTCTCTCTCTCATTCACAACAAAACATGTTCCCACTAAGCAGCTGTAAGCTACAAGTACAACTGTATGGAATAAGATGATGGCACCACAATAGGAAGCATTGCTTCACAAAGCTTAGATTTATAAGTTAGATTTGATGCTACATCTTGAAGTGTATAGCACAAGCGGAAGCCCAGGGGAAGCAAAAATACATCCTAGATTTGAAGCTGTTCTTGGGGTTAGGGTAGCCCTGGTACAATTTAGCGAGTCCTAAAACATTACACCTAATTTACAACCATTGTGTTTCATTAGAGCACCATAAGAAAAGAAAAGCTGCCCAAAATTTCCACAGATCTGTGGTCCCATCCTTAATATGCCCGGGTCTCCCAAACACCTAGGCCTTTGCTTGCAGTGGGCTTCTCCAGGGTAGCCTGTGGCAGGCTTCCATAGTTTCTGCACTAGGGGAATTTTAACTCAGCTAGAACCAGGGCTTCCAAAGCCCCTTTGTGCTGTTCTAATACCTTCACCTGGCGGAAGGGGGCCAAAGAAGAGATGAGGAGTTTTGAATGCAGTGTATTCAAAATACTGCATGACACTTCTCATTGATTTAATGCCGTGAGTAGGCCCACCAGATGGAAAGAGGCTAATCCACATGCTCTTAATCAAGCATTTTAGAAAGTCTTTCACAATTTACAGACATTGACATAATCATGCCCTATGTTCTAACACACTCAGGATTTTCACCAGTGCAACTCTATCGCTTTCAGTAGAATCAGTCTGGATTTACACCACAGTAATCAAGAGCAGAATCAGGCCCATGCTTTGGAGCACTTTAGCCATCGTTACTGGAAAAGTACGGACTCCAAAACAACTTAGTTTTCTCACAGAACTCTTTGTCAAGGTTCCCATTCCCCACACTATTGCTCTGGATACGGTGCTATTCAAATAGCTTTAATTACATGCTTCATATATTCCAATATTGTGATAAAATTCATCATATTCTATCCCTGGGACACCATGCATTGTCACTTATTAGGATTAATTTACATATTACTATAAATAGAAAGAATAGCATCTGATGATGATGATGCAACGCATTGTGTTGAATGGTTTTAATGCCTCTGGGCGAAACTGACTAAAGCACAAAATGCAGTGTGCAGTTAGTTTTACATTATTAGCACTGCGAGATTCAAAACTTGGTCAATATTTCTTACGTAAGAAGCAACGTCTTAAAATGACCCTTCTACTTGCCATTCCAGACAGGTCACCTTCTTTCAAGTCAGAGGATAAATTAGGAATTATGCAAATTTATTTGCTGAATATACATTTTCACTGTGTAGCTGTGAGGTTCTAACATAAGCCATGGATGCCATCATTGATTAGCTGTTTCTTCTTGTTTCCCCAACAAGTATCATCTTTTTTCCATGCCACCCTTCATGCATTGATCATCCTCACCAGGACAGAATAATAAAAGCTGCTATCTTCCCTCCAAATCTTTTCCTCAGGCTTGTTTCTACTGGAAGTCTTCAGAGCTCTTGCAGTGGAAAATAACCATAAGGTGGCTATGGCAATTGCTCAGTTCTCTGGCTTCAATAACAACAAAATAATCTTTTTCTCCTGATTATAACATACAGTTAATCTGTGGCAAACACATTCATATTACTACTCCCAACCTCTCACCCATATGTTGACTTCTTCTGCTTGTAATTTGGTTTCTAAGACACTCCGAGAAAAGGACTGTCCTTTAGCATAGGCTTGTTGCACAACTGCCACAACAGAGTCCATGTTCAAATAATAATACAGTACAAATATGCTGATCACCTCAATTGCTTAGACAGCGGTAACTACAAAGAAACAGATGCAGGGCTTCAGCTGTGCAGTTTTGATTTCAGGGCCAATGTCTTCAGGCCAAAATTATGTTTGCCATAGGAAGCTTAATAAGAGGCCAAGATGCAAGAAGGCCCACCAGGAAAGAGAAGGCGGCACAATTCACTATAAATACAATTATAACATCTGAACTAAGTCCATTTCAAGGAGATGATCTATAAAACTCATCCCCCATGCAGGCCTGTCCTTTCCTCACCTGGCAGGACCTACAAATAACAAAAAAGGAGCCTGCTGCTGTCGTGATTTCTGAAAAACCAGGAGCTGAACAGAGTCCTTCCCTTGTTGCGCATCATCCAGCCACACCCTGCCAAAAGCTTCAGCACCTCCAGCATTACATACATAGTAGTTGCCACTGTTTTTGGAGGAGGATATAATAGCTTAGATGTTTCTCTTTCCTACATGCTGACCAGACAGTTTTGACAGATCTTTGCATATATCACCCCATCAGTGTTTTCATTCAGAAGGGATACATAACACCATTCTAGTCATTAAGCCAGTGAGATGTGGATCAATAATTAAGTGAAGAAGAAAGGCCAGGAAAGAGAAAGAGAGAGAGAGAGAGAGACACACGGTCACATTTTAGAAGTTGTCAAGGGCCTGATCCGAACTGTGGGAGTTAGAAGAAATGATTTACATTGACTTCAATAGGCTCTGAATCAAATACTGTCTGCCCAATTACAGAAGGAACAACCATCAATATAGTTTTATTTCATTTCAAGGAAGAAAATAATCCAATAAATCAAAGCAACCTTCCCTCTCCCTGTTTCAGTTCTCTTCTTCAATAATCATATTAATACTTTTTTTGACTCCAGAATTCAATTTGGCCTTGAATTACTGTTGTGGCCTACTGAATTCCTAACAGCAGTAGGTTATGGGTATGTTTACAAAAAGAGAAATATTTTCAAAGACATCCAAAGGATTTAGGACCAAAACAAACAAACAAACAAGCAAACCAAAAAAAAAAAAAAAAAAAAAAAAAAAAAAAAAAAAAAAAAAAAAACCACACCACACACAACGCTGACTTCCATTTGCATTGCGCTTCTAAAACCCTTACTGGTTTTTAATATCGCCTCTTAAAAAAGAAGAATTGTACAGCCCTATCCAAAAGAGCCAATATTGACAAGAGAAAGAGGCCATTTAAGCAACAAAGAAAGAATAACTGTTTATTGACTACCTAAAGATAATACTCACTGAAGACAGAAAAGCTAAGGCAGTAATTTACTTTTTCATTTAAATATTTCTAAGTATAAGTCATGGTTTTAAGGCAATCCCAAAATTACTTTTACAATACATTAAAACACATGTTGATTTCATAGTTCCTTTTACTAGGTATTTAAAATGGTTGAAATGTTTAGTAATTTCTTTTATTCAGTTATTGAATTTCATGGATTCAAACTCTAGAATAATGCAACTTGTATTTATTGTTACCTTACATTGTCAGAATTATTTTGTAATGCAACAGTAGCAGTCTAGCTTTGAAGTCTATGATGCATTTATAAACAGCTTCTAAGCTGATTCTATCTGATTTTTAAATGGGAGGTTTAATTTACAATATCCACATTATTTATTGACATTCCTTAACCAAATTTTGTCCTAAACTAAAAATCAATCCACCTGACATATTTAAACACTTCTCCATTTATGTTAACCAAAGCCATATCCAGTATACCTACTCAATTATTGTCCAAAATTTACTATATTTTTGATCATGTTACATTAAAGGCTACCTGCCCTAACAAAGAAGAGAGACCCTTTGCTCTTGGCACTGTATGTTCACACAGTAAGAGACAATCCCCGCACCCTAAACGTTTACAATCTTAATATGTTAAGAACGAAAAAGTGACAGAAAAGAAGCAATATTTCCTTCACTATACAGCTGGAGAATAGGAGACACAGGGATGCTTAGGGTAATATTTGCCAAGAGTATCTAAGGGCTTATTTACAACATGCTTCAAATAGCCCCAGAATAGCTATTCTGCACTAGTTCCTGTGGACACTTATTTCCCATTAAATGTACCTTCCTCATTCCACTTAGGAAACTATACAGCTAAACTCTGAAAAGAGCTGTCACATGGAGAAAGCCCACTCACTTTAAATCCACGTCCCACCTGACCACACACAAAAGCTATTGTCCCATTTTAAAAAATAACTGAAGCACCAGAGAACTTAAGTCATTCTTGTTTCCAACAAGCTTGAGGCTCTTTGGTGTCTAAATCACTTACACAAGGATTTAAATATCTCAGTTAATCAGCCAGGGTTGAAAATGTCACCTTCAATTATTTGCCCAAGGTCACACAGGAAGTCAGCAGCAAATTCAGGAATTGTACTCAGCTATCCGGATCAAGTGCCCTCACCATAAATTCCATCCTTTCTTTCATAATCCTATTTTTGTGTGCGAGTAGCTCTTATAAGTAGCTGTGAGTAGCTCTGGTAAACTTACTGGAAATTTGGCCAATAAAATCATAGAAGGGTATGACCTTATGGGATGTAGGCTGTCTTCATTCACTGTGCCTATGCCCCCAGAGTGCAGAAAAACAACTCCATGTGCAACTCAAAGTCAGTGTAATGACCCAATTTTGACTGCTGCATGAATCTCACTATTCCCAGAAGAGCTTCTCTGTATCACAATGAGCCTATTCACCCAGCATGTTCTTTCTCAGGAGCTGATCTCCCTTTGACTTCAGTGGGAGCTGTGCTTAGAGAAGATCCATGCTATTCTCAGAAAAAAAATAATTCAAAATGCTTATACGTTGGTATAATTCAAGAATTGGGGGAGGG
>NW_017728917.1:2936089-2938826 GCF_001723895.1 Crocodylus porosus
AGTTTCCTTCTTTAAAGTTGCGTGAGGGAACTGCACAAGTCTAGTTGTCCAGTGCTGAATCCTTCCCTCATTTTTCACCACATGACAACCTCAAGTGGAGACATCACATCGTAACTGCATGGATGATTTGAAACTGGGAAGCAGAAAGTACAGTGTACCCATATTGATGCACCTGATGATGCACTTGTGGTACTCCAAACCTTTCCATCCGAGGCTAGCGTGCAGCACTGTTAACTGCACTGAGTGTACATCCTACCTCTTTATACATAGAAAAAGATGACTAATCGCAATATCCTCCTTCCAGGAGGAAAAGAACCATTAGCTCACTGGAGTCATTAATGATATATGCACATTTATATGGCCCTAAGACACCGGTGCAGTATGAGATTCAACTCTCTCCTAAGACACAGCTGGAGAAATGTAAACATTAATGAGTAGGGTTTGCAATAGCCTCAACAGATGGAAAGAGAGAATGTTGATCTGCATGATACTGAGGAAAAGCCAGCTTGTGCCTATAGCATTAAGAAAAAAAAAAAATGTTTAACACCAACCATCCATGTACAGAATATAACCCCATGTAATGCTGCCAGGGTCAGTAAAACCTATGGTGATATGCGAAGTATGTGCTGGCTGCAAAAGTTAAAGCTGCCTGGAGCACCTTTAATTTATACAAGTTTTTCACTAATTACATGCCCCCTTCCCATTATCACCAACTTGTTTATTGGGGCCAATTCTATGGCCTTTTTAAGATCTCTCTCTCTCTCTCTGCCAGCATATTCTAAAATGCAACACATTCAGAGAGCAAAAATAGTTATAACTGCATCGAATCTGCTGGCGGTAGGCAGAGCAACGCTGCAAAAACATTTAGGCAATTAAATCAAATACATAGTAATATTCAGCAGTTCTTGTTTTCTTCAGGATTTGGTAAAAAGGTGAATCTGAATTACCCAGTCATATGTGGAAAAAAAAGCTTAGAGATCTGAATATTTTCACACTTACAAACTACCAACAACAGCTCATTTTCTGCAGTTATACTCCATTACATGAACAGCAACACAACCGAAGGCTTTACAGGTCTGGTTTCACTGCACGGAAAGTGCGCAACCCCCCCAAGATTTGCTTTTGAACGGGGTCTGGTTGATTCTGAACCGCTCAACTGTGAAAGTCTATAGCAAACGCTGCTCAACTCAGACTCCGGCATTTATATACATCCCTCCCATGAAACCTCTCCCATTTCTAGCTGGGCTGCATTTCTAGTCGGAGAGCCGTAACTCAGTGAGCCCTCTTCAATAAGACAGATATATTTTCTACAGTTTATGCCAGGCACGTGCACACACCGAGGGCTACCCTGCCCGTGGGCAGCGTGTCCCACAAAACCTCTCCCACTTCTAGCTGGCATGCATTTCTACTTGGAGAGCCATTGCTCGGTGAGCCCTCTTCAATCAAGACGGCGATATTTTCTGCAATTTATGCCAGGCGCGTGCACACACCAAGGGCTGCCCTGCCCACGAGCAGCGCATCACCGCGGGTTTGACACAGGTATCGTTTTCAACGGTAAGGCTGTTGCGCCTTCCCAGTGTCACAGCTGTAGCACTGTGCTAGGTTTAACAAGTGTTGCGAGCTGCCTTTCAGAGCCCAGGGGGAGAGACAGGTCATGGAATTAAAAAAAGAAAAAGAAATACGAAAAAGAAATCCTGCCTGGCAAATTCTCCTAGTGTGGTAGATTTCAGAGACATTAGGGCTGGAAGGGACCTCGGGAGATCATCGAGTCCAACCCCCAAGTGGGGGTGGAAAGGGAAATTCTCCTAATGTCCAAGGGTGGGGGAGGAAATCTCTTAGTGCCCAAAGGGGGTGGCGGGGCAGAGGAGTCCCGCGTGCACCCGAGGGTTGCTCCAGATGGAAGCCAGGAGCAACAGCGAGCACGGAGCTGGGAAAAGTGGCTCTGCCCCGGAGAGCGGCGCTCCCTTTACCCGTCGACTCGCCGCGAAACACCCGCCCGCACCGGGGAAGTGCACGGCGAGGTGCAAATCAAAGTTAAAAAAAAACAAAAACAAACAAACAAAAAAAACCTAAAAACCACCCACCCCCCCGGCCCGGGGGGGGCACCTGGAAGAGCCGCAGGATGTTGGCCACCATGATGGAGACGGAGCTGCCCGACGCCCCGATCACGCCGACCACCTTCTCGGGCTTGACGAAGACGGGCGGGTCGCCGTTGGTGCAGCGCACGTCGGACGTGTCCTTCTGGATGAGCGCCTGCACGAAGGTGAGCGACTGCTCCAGCGCGTAGGTGTCCCGCGAGCAGGTGTCCAGCACCCGCGCGCCCAGCGTCACGTTGGGCAGCAGCTCGGGGTCGGCGTTGATCTGGTCCAGCGCGTAGAGCATGGCCTCCAGGCGGTGCACGCCGTTCTCGCGCTTGATGTCCCCGCACGGCGCGCCGCTCGGGCCCTTGGCGTGCACCGGGAACAGCCCCCCCAGCGTGATGTCCCCCTCCAGGCGGATGGAGTGCGGGCCCCCGTGCGCCTCCTGCCCGCGCGCCGCCAGCACCAGCTCCAGCAGGCAGCACGGCCACTTCAGCCACGCCAGCAGCGGCACCAGCCCGCCCGGCGGCACCATGCTGCGGCCGCGCGTCCCGGGCTGCCTCATGCGAGGGGGAGGCGGAGGTGGCGGTGGGTGGCGGAGGCGGGGCGGCGAGGGGAGGTCCCGTCCGCGGCGGCGGCTGCTCCGCACTGGGGCAGCG
>NW_017728917.1:2938926-2942047 GCF_001723895.1 Crocodylus porosus
AGGTGAGGCGCGAGCCCCGCGCTCCAGGGCCGCGCCCCGCTGCTGAGGCAGGAGCGCGCGCAGCCGGCGCCGGGTGCCTGCCAGAGCCGGCCTCACGACTCGGGGCTCACGTGGAGAGCGGTCGCTTTAGAGGACCGCCGGGTTTCTGCTCCTCCGTCCTGCAGATACACGAAACCGGGCAACTTTATGCCCTCTGCATCTCTCTTGAAGGAACCCGACGCCTGTGTGTCCTCTGTTTTAAAAATAGAGGACACAGAGGCATCTGGTTTCGTATCAGCAGGGGACGACTGGGCTGTCCTCAGTTGTAGCCACCCTGCTCACATCTCCTGTGCGAACCGTGCCAACATTGGCGATGTGCACCCCCCGCAAAAAGCGCTGCCAACCCTGTCGGTGGTCACTGCTCACCCCCCGCCTCGTTGCTGACACTGCTCCCCACTGCCGGCGGCATTTGCAGGCGGTCCCTGATTGCCGGTGACATCTGCGGGTGGTCACCACCCCAGTCTCCTCTGCCACCAACACTGCCTGCAGGAGCTCCCCACCCGCCACCTCCTGCGGACGGTGGCCACTCGTCACCCCCACGCCACCTCGCTGCTGACACCGCCGGTGGCACCTGCAGGCAGTCCCCAAAAACGGCTGGCGGAGTCTGCAGGTGGTCACCGACTGCCGGCCAGTGCTCGCCACACCTCTCCGCCTCACGGCCAACACCGCCGCAGCTGCCTGCAGGAGCTCCCCACTCACCGCCGCTGTGACCCTGACACCGCTATACCTGCCTGCAGGAGCTCCCTGCTCGCTGCCATCATGCCCCCAACACCACGATGGCTGCCTGCAAGAGCTCCCCACTCGCCACAGCCGTGCCCTCAACACAGCCACGGCTGCCTGCAGGAGCTCCCCGCTCACCGCCGCTGTGACCCTGACACCGCTATACCTGCCTGCAGGAGCTCCCTGCTCGCTGCCATCATGCCCCCAACACCGCGATGGCTGCCCGCAAGAGCTCCCCACTCGCCACAGCCATGCCCTCAACACAGCCACGGCTGCCTGCAGGAGCTCCCCGCTCACTGCCACAATGCCCTCAACACAACCACGGCTGCCTGCAGGAGCTCCCCACTCACCGCCACAATGCCCCCAACACCACCATGACTGCTTGCAGGAGCTTCCCATTTGCCACTGCCGTACCCCTCACACCACAGTGGCTGCCTGAAAGAGCTCCCCGCTCACCGCTACTGTGCCCCCGACACTGCCATGGCTGCCTGCAGGAGCTCCCTGCTTGCCACCTCCATGCCCCCCACATCGCCAGAGCTGCCTGCAGGAGCTCCCCGCTCCCCACTGCCATGCCCCCAACACTGCCACGGCTGCCTACAGGAGCTCCCCGCTCACCGCCACTGTGCCCCTGACACCTCCATGGCTACCTGCAAGAGCTCCCTGCTCGCCGCCACTGTGCCCCCCACACTGCCACCATGGCTGCCTGCAAGAGCTCCCCACTCACCACTGCCATGCCCTCAACACAGCCACAGCTGCCTGCAGGAGCTCCCCTCTTACCACCGCCATGCCCCCAACACCGCCACGGCTGCCTGCAGCAGCTCCCCACTCACCGCCGCCATGTCCCCAACACCGCCACAGCTGCCTGCAGGAGCTCCCTGCTTGCCACTGCCGTACCACTGACACCACCATGGCTGCCTACAGGAGCTCCCCACTCACCGCCAATGTGCCCCAAGTCTGCTGCGGTTGCCTGAAGGAGCTCCCCACTCACCACCGCCGTACCGCCAACACTGCCACAGCTGCCTGCAGGAGCTCCCCGCTCGCCGCCACTGTGCCCCCAACACCACCATGGCTGTCTACAGGAGCTCACCGCCGCCATGCCACAACACTGCTGCGGCTATCTGCAGGAGCTCCCTGCTCACCACCGTTGTGCCCCCAACACCGCCGCAGCTGCCTACATGTGCTCCCCGCTCACCACCACTGTGACCCCAACACTTCCATGGCTACCTGCAAGAGCTCCCTGCTCACCTCCACTGTGTCCCCAACACTGCCATGGCTGCCTACACGAGCTCCCCGCTTGCCACCGCCATGCCCCCAACACTGCCACAGCTGCCTGCAGGAGCTCCCCACTCACCACTGCGGTACCCCCAACACCGGCATGGCTGCCTGCAGGAGCTCCCTGCTGACCATCGCCATGCCTCTCACACTGCCATGGCTGCCTGCAAGAGCTCCCCACTCAACACCGCCATGCACCCAACACCACCACGGCTGCCTACAGGAGCTCTCCGCTTACCGCCGCTCTGCCCCTGACACCTCCATGGCTACCTGCAAGAGCTCCCTGCTTGCCGCCACTGTGCCCCCAACCCTGCCATGGCTGCCTGCAGGAGCTCCCCACTTGCCACTGCCATACCACTGACACCGCCACGGCTGCCTGCAGGAGCTCCCTGCTCGCTACCGTCATGCCCCCAACACCGCCACAGTTGCCTGCAGCAGCTCCCCACTCACCGCCGCCATGTCCTCAACACCACCATGGCTGCCTGCAGGAGCTCCCCACTCACCGCCACTGTGCCCCCAACACCACCATGGCTGTCAACAGGAGCTCACCGCCGCCATGCCACAACACTGCTGTGGCTGCCTGCAGGAGCTCCCTGCTCACCACCATTGTGCCCCCAACACCGCCACGGCTGCCCACAGGAGCTCCCTGCTCACCACCACCATGCCCCCAACACAGCCGCGGCTACCTACAGGAGTTCCCCGCTCACCACCACCATTCCCCGACACTGCTGCAGCTACCTGCAGGAGCTCCCCACTCGCAGCCACTGTGCCCCCGACACCGCCATGGCTGCCTGCAGGACACCCCCCTGCTCGCCACCACCATGGCTGCCTGCAAGAACTCGCCACTCACCATCGCCATGCCCCCAACACCGCCACAGCTGCCTGCAGGAGCTCCCTGCGCACCGCCACTGTGCCCCCAACACCACCATGGCTGCCTACAGGAGCTCACCGCTGCCATGCCCCAACACTGCTGCAGCTGCCTGCAGGAGCTCCCTGCTCACCACCGTTGTGCCCCCAACATTGCTGCGGCTGCCTACAGGAGCTCCCCGCTCACCACTGCCATGCCGCCAACACCGCCGCAGCTGCCTGC
>NW_017728917.1:2942147-2960043 GCF_001723895.1 Crocodylus porosus
TGTGCCCCCAACATTGCTGCGGCTGCCTACAGGAGCTCCCCGCTCACCACTGCCATGCCGCCAACACCGCCGCAGCTGCCTGCAGGAGCTCCCCACTCAACACTGCCGTGCCCCCACCACCGCTGTGGCTGCCTGCAGGAGCTCCCTGCTCGCCACCGCTGTGCCGCCAACATTGCTGCGGCTGCCTACAGGAGCTCCCCGCTCACCACTGCCGTGCCGCCAACACCGCCGCGGCTGCCTGCAGGAGCTCCCTGCTCGCCACCGCTGTGCCGCCAACACCGCCGCAGCTGCCTTCAGGAGCTCCCCGCTTGCCACCGCCGCACCCCCGACACTGCCACGGCTGCCTGCAAGAGCTCCCCACTCGCCGCTGCCAGGCCCTCACCACCACCTGCAGGTGGTCACCATGCCCCCCAATTTCCCAGGGCATGCGGCATTCATGCATCCCAATCATAATCCGGAGGCTGCCCTCAAGCTGACATTCACACATAAATTCGCTGCAGTTTAGGGCTGCAAGGGACCTCCTAGGGGTCCAGCCCCTCCTCCTAGTTGTTTATTTTGCAACAGCAATGGACAGATAAAAACAGCAACCCATATTAAATACCCCCAACTTGCCCCAGGGGAAGCAGGGCAGCCAACTCCTGCTGCAGTGAAATGTTGTCAGCCCACACTCGGCAGATCTGAGTAGAGGAAGCTGAGATCAGTTCCTTTCTCTTGCACAGTTAAAGTAACTGCATAGTGAATACACCTGCCCATTCGTTCACTTCAGGCATTCAGAAATCAAGAGTTAGCTCTCTCCAAAATAATAAGATTTAAATCTTACCCCATGGGGAACATTTGCCTTCCTAACCTCAGACATGGAAATTGGTCTGACCCTGAGCAGAGGGGCAAACCCTCTAGCTAGAAACATTCCCAGTGCAAGAGGCTCACAAAGCAGGCTTCTGGCAGTTGCTAGATCCAGCATATTTTTGGCTGTAGACCTCTACAGTCTGCATGGACAAGGGACAAACACAGCGGCTGCTCCCTCTCAAGTGTGAAAAAAACCCTGATCCTGGTACAGGAGCGCTTGACAAATCCAACTCTGGAGGTAGGTACAACAGGGCCTGGCTCATTTTGTTTTCACCAAGCTCCCCAAAGTGTTTCTCTCTGGACAGACAGCCAGAGCAGCAAGCAGATAAATCTGTACCCAATGCACTGCGTTTTACTGAAGTCACAGCAACCCAGATCTGGCATTTTTATCTTTTTTTTCATACAGCCAAATTTCATCCCATGATATTTTGCAGCGGAAGCGATCTAGCAAATATAAGTTATTGTAGAAAGTGTTTTTGCTGGTCTGCTCTTTATTAGGATTCTCATAGCTGTCTAGGGTGGTTCCTGGACATCTTCAATCATTTAAAACATTTTAACAGTAGATTTAAGTGGCAAATAGACTCTGTTGGAAAGTCATAATGCATTGGATATGATTGAATGAACTGGGATCTGCATTTTGGGGAATTTAGGTACATCTGAGAAATTTTTTTTTCCCCAGAATGAGCTTTTAAAATCGTGAGGATTAGGTGCTTAATATCTTATGCATCGATTTGCAAAAAGGCCTGGATTTTTCCACACCAGGAACAGCAGCAATATTAATATTCTATTTAGATGCTAGTATTGGCAAAACCCAGCGGGGGCCAAGTTACAGATATATGCAATATGTGTTTGTGATGCTGTGGGAGTCCAGACTTTCCATTTAAAGAAAAGCAGATATAAGTGGTTTTTAGTCACGTAATTAAATTTGGAGAAAATTTAGCATGATTCAGATAGAAAAATACATTTCATCTCTTGTGATTTCACTTCACTTTGGCTTCAAAAATCATGCTCTGACCGAAAAATACAGAAAGTGACTCAATGTTCATCAGCTGTGCACCTGTTACCCCTAAACTTCAACTTTCCATATTTTTTTAAATGGATTTATTATGAAAAAGTAAATTCACCCTTCCTGGACACATGCACACACACATTATAGCACCATGACAGAAGGCTGTACATGTGTGGGATTTCTCCCCGCTTCTCTATCTCTTTGTACTTAGTATAAATATCTCTTATCATCATGTTGACACAACTGGGACAAGGTGTCAACTTAAGCAGAGGATGCAAAGGAACCCAAGACAATGGTATAAACAGAGCTTTCCAGGTCTGGGAAAGACAGGATGAAGCCAAAAGCATCACTGGGAATTCCACATATGTACAGGACAGGCAACTTCACTATCCATCAAAAACACATGGTTCCTGATACCACCCAACTCCCAGCCAGTTGCACCTCCTGCTCATTTCATCATCTCTTGAAACCCACACACAGTCTAGTCTATTACAGTCAACTTAGTTTCTGACCAGTCAAATGCTCATCTTATTCACTATTACATCACTACATGCCCAATTTGTTTATGTCAGCTACCCACCTCTTATGCCTATTTCTTTAGAGCTGAGTATTGCCACTCTAATTATATTTATTATTTTTCCCTGAAGTTCCAGGTCCCAGAATTATAGGATTATATAAGAATTGTAATGTTCACTTTTTAAGAGGAAAAATGTTTCTAGGGCTTATGTCCACGGAGAAAAGCTTGAAAACAGGCTTTAAGCCTAAGCAAATCTTAAGAGCCCAGAAAACCAATAAAGAGAAACCATTTTATTTTAATATTATTATTTTGGAGAGAGCTAACTCATGCTTTCTGAATGCTTGAAGCGAGCAAATTGCCAGGTACATTCGCTATGCAGTACACAGTGACTTTAACTGTGCAGGAGTAGGTAACTGATCTCTACTTCATGCTCTTTTCACCACAACTTGTCAACACTCAAGAACTAGTCAACACTTCCTTGTCTAAAATACCCTTCCATACCTAATCACAGGTACACAGGGACTGCCATCACATCAGATTTGGGTCCATCTAGTCCAGTATTCTGTCTTCATTACTGGTTTCCAGGAGGCTCTTCAGAGAAAGGTGTCACAACCATGTAATAGGGCTAGGCAGATAAGGAGTCATTTCCACCCACAGCAGATCTCATTGTAATCTCCAATAGTTAGAAATAGCTTTAGCCCTTGAAATATGAAAACTGGTTCTAATTACATCACAAATATATTATAATAAAAGATAACACCTCTGGATATTCTTGATACCTGGATTAAAGGAGGGACTGGATAAGAACCTGGCTTCAGTAACTTCATAGGGCAATGAGTTCCCTGTTATATAATGTGTGCAACTATTTCCATTAAATTAAAAAATGATAATCTTTAAATCATTTAGTTAATTCACCTGGATCTTACCTCATTCCTACAGATCAGATGAAGTCAGCCTCCCATCCTTAGTCATCTATAGTCTTCTCAGAAAAGGAAAAAGGCACATGTGCATACAAGAAAGTATATATTCCTAACAGAGTCTCTCACCACACTATTTAAGCACTGAACCAAGGAGCACATGTTAATGAAGTAAAGATAACCAACATGAATATGTAACACGGGTGTTACCCCATCTCCATCTGACTCCATATGATTCACTATTGCAGGCCTTTTGAATCTACAAAGATCTTTTAAGAGATTAGGTCCTGACTATTTCAGAGACCATTTCATCATCATGTATGACCCATGCAAACAACTATGCTCTAAGTAGATTCTACAGGGCATTTTCCAGGTAGAAATCATAATATGTCTCATTGAAAACAAGAATCACTCACCCTCCATTCTTTTAATAGGAGTTCAGGATTAAAATATCTTAACTCTTTTTAAAAATTGTGTCTATAATCCAAATGGCTCTTAATAAGCAATACATTACAGTACAACAAGAGAAAGGCTTAGCATTTAATAGGCCGTTGATATTAATGAGTACTGACTTAGATGTTAAGAGCATGTTTCCTTTTCTTCCATTGGTGGTTATTCATTTCCATCCTGTTCTAAATCACACACTGGGACTGCTAGCTTTTGTGCTAAATCAGTGTTCCAGCAAAAAGCTGCCCCTTTTTAAGGTCATCAGACATCACTGAATGTTGTCTTTTTTGAAGTCCAAATTCAACAGTAGAAGAATAGTACTCTCCTAACACTAACAGATTTTAGATCAAATACAGTGTGAATGGTGCCATTACTGTCACTAGAAACTGGAAGTTTTTATTGTATTTTTCATATACACGAACCCTCTGCTACATGTAATATCACCAGCTTGGAAGCTGAAAAAGGTCAATGCATATTTGCACCATGCACTGGCATGCTTCCCCTTCTGTCCTATTCACGTAACATAATGAGCTCTCATGATGCAAATCCCTGAGTCCATCTGATAAGTCTATGGGGGTGTTCATTAACAGAACTTGGGAATGCCAGTAGGTTTGGCAGCTGTGACACAAGTTGAACAGCATGAACAGTTTTTTTGTATCAGGGAAATCTGAAATACCTGGGGCTTCTCTAAAGAGGTCAATGGGAAAAGGCAGTGAGACTCCTTCAGTGTTTCAGAGGCTGTACCACAGCTTGGGGAAAGACTTGGAGGGAAACAGTTCCAACTGCAGGGAAAGGGCCTGAATCCAGGTTTTTAGACTGCAGGCAGGCAGGCTGGATGCTGGGTATCAGACACAGGTGGCCTAATTGCATGCAGAGAGGAACAGTAGATAGTTCCAGGCACAGTGGATTGCAGTAGAATGTGACTGAATCTGCATAAGACTCTGTCCTACCTCTGGGCAGTGTCGGTGAGATGCATCAAAATCCGAAACAGAACTAGTCTGGAAACACTCCAGATCAACACAGCAGTTCTGTATTAGATCCTTTTGATCTCTGAAAACACATTGCAGATTAAATGATTGCCTTTTTTCAAAAAAAGAATACCATAGCCTCTACACACAGAAGTTCTGAAAACCAATTTTGCATCTCTACAGTTTGCATACTACTTAAATGAAAGGATAAATATAGGATAGATGTTTGTCCCTCACAGGTCTAAATTAGGCTCAGAGTAAGTTTTGGTACTGGCTAGATAACTGGGAGAGAACATACCATGCTTAGGTATTGTGCATTTGAATTGTACAGGTAGGAATTGTACATTAAAAGGGTCACACTGGTTATCTCTGCTCCAGAAGGGCCCTAATGAACCTTATGGGATAGAATACTGCTAGGAAGCCCCGCCCATTAGCTGAATACCAATGTCCTAATTGACAGTCTCAAAAAGTGCTAATGTTTAGCATGAATCTCCAAACACACGGTAATGCCTATGGGCCAACAAAACCAGACATATTGTGCTGTGCACTGTAGAAATAAAGGGTAAATTATACTCCTTGCCCTAGACAATTTGAAGTCCAGGGTAACTGCTAAGTGTGTCATGTAAAAGGAGGATGATCCCTTTGTTGCCACAGTATGAAAGTCCAAGCTGGACTGTGTTACAGAAACAAATATGAGAATTCTGTAGAATAATGGAGTTGATTTAGAAACCTTAATAATGAAGAGAGTAGTTAGTGGCTGAGTGGCCAAAACATTAGTCTGTCTAACTTGTCCATCAAAAAAGAACATAGATTCAGCCAAACCTCTACTGTGTTAGTGCAGAAGTCAGCTAAACAACTGGCATTCTTCAGTAAAGCTGCATAAATTTCTACCAGCTGAGGGCCTGGCCTGTATCTGTTTCGGAAGATACAGTGTCATTAAACACTTGCATTGGTTTTGATGCAGCCAACTGGCAGGGTGAAAATAAAAAACATATTACAGCGGACCATTGGAAACAAAGTAAGCCACTATGAAATAAGAGAAAATAGAAATAAAATGATATTTCAAAATTTTGCTAGTGTAGCATGACAGTACGCTACACAGTTGGAGGTCATTTCATACAACAGAAATGGACGTGGTAGAAGCAATGAATTTTTGGGGGTGAAGTCAGTGGTGGGATTTGAGCCAGGGCTCCTGCTCATTTGGCACTGCAAAAATCATGTCATTTTGAAGCTGAAGCCAAAACAAAACAAAACAAATACAGCCTTATGATCTTTAACTGTAATGTTTTACAGTATCTGTTTACAAACAGAAAGTGATGATATGGGCCAGGGTGTTGGGGGGGAAATAAAAATAAAAATAAAAAAATCTCTGCAGAAATAGTGGCTTTGGGTCATTTGCTGGATTTATAAAATATAAAAGAATAAATATAAAGTTAATGTTAGGGGTTTATCCTAAATCTGCAAAAAAGGGAGGCATGAACTGAGTTCTGAAACACTGCTTATCTGGGCCAGTCTTAGATAGCATGCTGTCTGTGGTACTGCAACAGTATTACAACAGATGAATGAACCAGTTTACATATAATAAGAACCAAACTCAACCATCGCCTAGAGCTAAAAAATCAGCTTTTTTTCTGAAGTTTGAAACGTTCAGATAATTATACCCCCACTCTCATTATATTCATTTTCTGCCATCTCTGAGCTCTTGGATCCCATTACTATCTTATGCCCAAAGTCACAGCAGTTAACGTCTCCCTCTCTCTCTTTCTCCCTTTTTCTCTCAAGTATTGAAGCAGTGGAAGAAATCTTTTATACTTCAGTTAGGCCAAATTCTAACTTACAACAGTTAGGTTGGAAAGCATATTGGCCTCCTCTGGAACTTCTTGAAGCTTCCTCTGAAGCATATAGTGCTGGCCATTGTTGGAGACAGGACACAGGCCCAGGTGGAACACACATTTGAACAGTAAGGACACTATATTCCTTTGGTGATGAACATAGCATAGAAGCTATCTTGGATGTATTCTATTGCAGCAGTAGAAAAGTTGAAAAGTGCTCAAGGAAACCACTCCATTTCTTTGTTCCACTTTTAAAATGGCCAAAATTACATGAAACAAACCACCTTTTTTTCCTCTATGTGCTTAGGAATGGATTCCTGGAGAATCTGCTCCAGGGACTGAGGTGAGGATCCTTATCAATTAATAGGCACAAAACTGGGACCAGCATCACTCTACACAATTAAAAACACACTATATGCAGGTCAGGTTGACTGGTCCTTAATGGTCCATGATAAAGGTCTTCAAGGAATCCATTTCTAAGCACTTGGAGGAAAAAAAGGCGATTAGGAACAGTCAGCATGGATTCATCAAGGGCAAGTCATGTCTGGCCAATCTCTTACCTTCTACAATGAAATGACTAATTCTGTGGATGCAGAGACAGCAGTGGACGTCATATACCTTTACTTTAGCAAGACTTGCCATATGGTATCCCACAACATTCTTGCAAGCAATCTAAGGAAGTATGAATTGGATGAATGGACTATGAGTGGATAGAAAGCTGGCTGGATCATCAAGCTTAAAGGGTAGTAAATCAACACCTTGATGTCTGGCTGGCAGCTGGTATCAAGTGTAATGCCCCAGGGTTTGGTCCTGGGCATGGCCAGAATTTGACAGGCTGGGGCCCTAAGCTAGGGGTTCCCAATCTTTCCATGCCATGGCCTGGCAAGCTGCGGACCGGAAGTGGCCACAGCCACAGCCTGGCAAACTGCGGACCACCTCATGGAGCCCTGTGGCTGGAATTTCCAGCCAGAACACGGGTAAAGTTACTGCCACCCCCCGAGCAGGGAGGTGGGCCAAACCTCAACCACAGGCCCTGCAGGAGGAGTCATGGCTTCTCCACCCAGCTCTACAGGGCTGCGGTATGTCAGTCTGTGAACACGTCCAGTCCGCCAACTGACACTTAGAGGCCCCTCATAATGTGAGGTCCTAAGCTATAGCTTGCTTAGCTTGTGCCTAAATCCGGCACTGGTCCTGGGGCTGATTTTGTTCAATATCTTCATCAATGACCTGGAAGATGGGGTGGAGTATACCCTCAGTGAGTTTGCAGATTATACCAAGCTGGAGAGAGTAGTAGAGACACTGGAGGGTATGACTAGGATTAAGAGAGACTTAGACAAATTGGAAGATTAGACCAAAAGAAATCTCTTGGGCCATGTTCATACAAACATGGATATTTGGTTTCCCAGGGACAATTACCAGTGGTACACCTTGTGCCACTGCTACTTGTTCCTGGGGAAAGTCTGTGCCATGCACCTTCTGGCATGCAACAGGTTACCCTGGGTGGGGTAGGGGAGGCTGGGACCAGCACTGGGCTGGCCTCAGCAGCCTTACCTGGGGGCTTTGGGGCCTCCTGGGGCTGCAGCTCAGAGCCTGGCTGTCAGCCACACTGGCTCTGACTGGCTATAGGTGGTGCACACTGCCCCACATGCACCACCCCACTTTTTTTGCATTGTTTTTTTTGATCCCGGATGTTGCCATGTGGAGAACACCTGAATGTGCACTATGTGGTGCTGCATACCAAACAGCTGTACTCGTCTAGATGCAGCCATGAGGTTCAATAAGGACAAGTGCAAAGTTCTGCACTTAGGACAGAACAATCCCATGCAGGCTGGGGACCAAATGGCTACACAGCAGCACTGCAGAAAAGATTACAGTGGACAATAAGCTGAAGACGAGCCAACAGTGTGCCCTTGTTGCTAAGAAGGCTAACGGCATACTGGGCTGCATTAGTAGGGAGGTATTGCCAGCAGATTGAAAGAAGTGATTATTCCCCTCTACTTGGTACTGGTGAGGCCACATCTGGAGTACTGTGTCCAGTTTTGGGCCCTCTGCTACAGAAAGGATGTGGACAAACTGGAGAGAGTCCAGTGGAGGGCAATAAAAATAGTTCGGGAGCTGAGGCACAAGCCTTTTAAGGAGAGGCTGAGCGAAGTGGGCTTATTTAGTGTGCAGAAGAGAAGACTGAAGGGGGGTTTTATAGCAGCCTTCAACTACCTGAAGGGGGTTCCAAAGAGGATGGAGCTATACTGTTCTTAGTGGTGGCAGATGACAGAACAAGGAGCAACTGTGTTTCAAGTTGCAGCAAGGGAAATCTAGGTTAGATGTTAGAAAACACTTTCTCACGAAGAGGGTAGTAAAACACTGGAACGGGTTACCCAGAGAGGTTGTAGAATCTCTATCCTCGGAGGTTTAATGACCTGACTAGACAAAGCTTTGGCTATGATGATCTAGTTGGGGATGGTCCTGCTTTGAAACATCTCCCTGCTGAGCTCCCACTCCAGAAACAACTTGGAGGTAAGGGTGACGCTATGGGGAAGGAGGAGGCCTCATTGGTCCTGGGCGTGACCAAAAATGGAACCCTGCTGGGATAGGGAGGCCTAGTGGGACTGCCAGTGGCATGGCAGCCCCACTTAACTGCCAGGACTGATCACCTCCTGAGTGTAAGGTGGGTCAGGGTGCCTAAGCCCCAGCCCTCACCTTCAGGTGAGCTACTAGGAGGGTTAGGCACATAACGTAGCTGCACCTGAGCCCTATGGGGTGTTGGACCCTGGAGCAAGGGCCAGGCACACTGAATGGGCAGCACCTGAGTCCTAGGGGTGTATGTAATATACCGTGGCACTCGTCTGAGCATTTTGCCCTCTCAGGCTGATAAGGTACTCCTGTCCCCTTGCAGGTTGGCCACTTGCCCATTGGTATGAGTCTTTAAGGTCCCCAGGGGTCTCATCTGTCACAACTTGGTTGGAATAGTTATTAATGGGAGGAAGTTCTTGGGTCCTGCCTCCCCTGCTTTCATTTTCGATTTCACACACAGGTCTTTGGTCTTGAAGCTCTGCCTCCCCTACACTCCATCAAATGCCAACCAAATAAGGTGTTAAGTCTTCGCCAGGGCTACCTTTCGGTCAGCAGCCACAGCTGGGCAATAGCCCCTGTTTAGTCCCAGTCCAAGTTAGAATATACAACCAGTTTCATTCAAAAGGTTTACTGTCCTTGAGGCCTCAAAGTTGGCCCAACTCACCTACTCTTATATCCTGGGCATACCTTACATCAGGCCTCTTCCCCCAGGGGTTACTCATGGCTTTCACTACTTCTCGGCTTCTCTTCTCTCCACAGGCTTGTCCCTGTCTCAGTCTCTCTCTGCGGCATCCAGGATCCACGACTGCTGTAGAGTTGAGTATTCTGGCTCCTTTGAGTCAGTCTTGGTCGAGAACCTAAACTCCTTGGGTTGCCACCACTTGCCACTGCTGGGGCACACAGTCTTTCTCCGTTGCTCTGGACTCTTAGGAGGATCCACTTCCAGTCCTTCCTGGATATCAGTCAGTGTGGACTTTGACTCTCTTCCCAAGTGTTGGCCAGCAAATTGCCAGTGGCATGCACCTAAGCCAGCACCAGGAGGCACTTTTGATCTTTGTTGGCATTTTGCTGTTGCCGCTTTTGTTGTCACTCCTGCGTTGGTGGTAAGTTTGTTCTCATGGTGGTGCCCCCACCACAGTGTAAAACCCTGGCCCCGGGAGAGGGCAGAGTGAAAGTCAGGTATGCTTAAGGAAGAGGAGCACCTGAACCTGTCAGAGTGGAAGACCCCAGGCCCCAAAGAGCAGGGGGCAGAGTTGCAGCCCAAGAGAGAGACATAGTGGTCTGGTGAAAGGCCAGGGGCAAAGCAGGCCTATAGTTGAGCAACTGCTCGGTCCCATTCAGGTTAGGGCCATGGGAAAGACCCAAAAGACTGTGCCAGAGATGACCAGGGGGTGGAGAGCAAAGCCCAAGGATCTCTTTGAGTAGGGTGAGGTGAATATGGCCTGGATATTGTATGCAAGAGACCAGGTAAGAGTCAGTGGAGTGCAAGGCCTCCGTGAGAGGGGCGTGGTGTGTGTGTGGCCTCAGTGGGGCAGTATGATAAAGATCCAACTGTGTGCCCAGTCTGGCCTGGCCTTGAACCAGAGTATCATCATACAGTGTGACATCTTCAAGGCCAGGGACATGTGTAAGTGGAGGTCAGAGCATGTATCCACTGCCCTGTTACAGCTGGGTGCTTGAAGAGCAGCCTGCTGCCTATTTAACATCCCAAATCATTTACCAACAAGATGTAGCGGGAAAACAAGGTGGGCAGGTTGCCCAGAGACAGGGGCGAGCCCAGACTAGCACCGGGCCTGGAAGTCACTTTTGTCACAGGGAGGAAGTCATAACATCTACTCCCTCAGAAGTACCACTGCATTAACAGCATATATTAGAAGACTAGTCTACACTTACGTTTTAAGGCAGTGGTTTTCAATCTGTGATCAGTGGACTCCTGGGGGTTAGCAGACTATGTCTAGCAGACTATGTCCAGCAAAAGATGATTATAATCCAAAGTATGTGAATAGCCACACTTACAATTTAAAGGGGTCTGCACCTCTGTTCAAAATTTCCAAGATAGTATGTTGA
Organism: Crocodylus porosus; assembly: GCF_001723895.1. Lineage (NCBI taxonomy): Eukaryota > Metazoa > Chordata > Crocodylia > Crocodylidae > Crocodylus > Crocodylus porosus. The sequence goes on from NW_017728917.1 coordinate 2,953,322, forward strand.
AAGGAGGTTGGGAAAATAATTATGCAAGTAAAACCCCTAATGTAGGCAATCCTAATGCACACATAGACACCCAAATATTTTAGTAACAAATGTGTAACCAGCTCTGATATTTTGCATATGTATACACATACACACAAACTATATAGATATATATAACTCATGTCACACATTGATGAACACACATGCACACACACACACACAAATGTGTATAACATACACATTTAAATATATATGTGTGTGTAATATGTCTATGTATTGTATACAGACATAGGTACAGGCAGTCCTTGACTTACCACATTTCGAGTTACAACATTTTGCACTTACATTTATAAATTGACACCATTTCAACTTTATGATGTCAGTTTTGACTTTACAATGCTTGATCTGATGTGATGCCATGCCAGGAAACATGTTTGCTGTGTTACCTGTCTCCCTGGAGAACATCTGTCCAAGCTTCCTTGGACACTTCCTTTAAGAAAGCAGACAACACTCCATAAAATCCTGTAGCCAAGACTCGTGAAGAGTCCAGCCAAGAACCCTTCAAAAAGTCCAACCAAGAGCCCTTCAAAAAGTCCCGCAAAGTCACCTCAAAGAAGTCCTTCCAAGTCAATATGATTACTACTTACAATATAAGTACATTAATGTAGCTATATTACTCATCTATAATTGATCGAATACAAAATTCAGGGGTATTTCTAAAATTCTGTCTCAGCAGCCAATCAGAGTGCCCTACACAGACAGGGACAGACAGCAGAGCACTGCCGTGACAGTGGGGAGTGAGGGCCAGAGGGGACGGGGATGAGGCCAGCTCTGCTGGTCTTGCCCCTCTCCCCTGGTCCTTGGAGGCAGAGGGGGATCACGGGGACTGGAGCACCACCATAATGGAGGGGACAGAGTGGGGGGGTCTGCTCCTTGAAGCCAAGGGCCAGCGCCCCCGCCCCCAACAACAGTTGGCAGAGAGGGGAGGTAGCGGGGAACAGGGGAGGGAGGGGAGCAGGAAGGGGAGCGGGGGTTACTGGTGGCTGTGCCCCATTGCATCTGTGACTAAAGCGAAAGCGGGGAGGCGGGCAGTGGCCCTGGCCCCAGCCCCGGCCCTCAGTGGCGGGGGTGAGGTGGGGAGTGGCCCTGGCCCTGGCTCGAAGTGCAGGCGCAGGTCGGGAACGTTCCAGTCCCCAGCCTCGGCCCCGGCCTGAAGCGGCAGAGGGAGGAGGGGAACGGCCCAGGTCCCGGGCTGAGACGGGGGAAGGGGGAAGCGGGTAGCAGCCCCAGGCCGAAGGGGCGGGTGGGGGGAGGGGCAGAGCTGCCCTGGCCCAGGCCCGAAGCGGTGGCGGGGGCAGGGAATCGCCCAGCCACAGCCTGAAGCGGTGTGGGGGGGAAATGGGGAACAGCCCAGGCCCCAGCCCCGGCCCAAAGCAGCGGTGGGGAGCAGCACTGGCCCCAGCCCGAAGGGCATTTTGCTAGTTCTTTATAACTTTTTGAAAGAAAGGAAGAATATAAAAAAAATCCCAAATTAACTTAAAAATATTTCTGGGCTGTCAGACAAAACAATCCAACATTAAAAAAAAAGAAAAAGGAATGGCTGTGTTTTCCTGGTTTGAACTGACTTATTTTTTCTCTTAGTTCCATTTTAAAAATTGTTTGTGAAAATGGTCAGAATCTGAATGATTTTTTAAAATGATCTATATTCAAATGTCTTCATTGACCCACCCTGATTTTTTTTAAACTTTCCTTCTGACTCATAAAAAAAGTTGTGAGATTTTGACCTTTTCTTTAAAACCTGAGACAGTAGAATCAACCCATTTCTAATCAGTGCAAAGCACTGGATATAGGTATAGGTTTATTTTACTTTACAGGTTGAAATAAGCCACATCAGTATCATAGTTTCTACACTGGACAGACATCCTTTCCTGGTTCTCCAAAAATGTTGCTGGATTTTCCAGTCAGTCTCAGGTCATAGGTTTAAAGGCATTAATTCTTGCCTATGCCATTTAGTTCATTTCTTTTTCTCCTTTCCCACCTGCATGAGCCTTTGAGAGTTTGTGTGTGTGTGTGTGTGTGTGTGTGTGGATGTACATATATTTCCCCTCATTTGTGTATATATATACATTCCAAGGAACTTCTACCCGTTTTCCATGGGAGGCCACAGTATGGCATCTCTCTCACTCTTCCCTTCTCTCTATCCAAAAATAAAAGTATGAAAACATGGAGAATATGAACATACTTTTTAATCTATCAATTCCTGGTACAAAAAATGATTTGCAGAGCCTTGTTTGAACAGCATCACATTTTCTAACTGAGAAATCTTTCTAGATTTTGCATTTATTCATCTTCCTTGCAGGAGAAATTTTTTCGGCATTTTTTCAGACCATGCAAAGCATGCCCCCCTCAAAGTCACATCTATACACGTCCCACTGCTTTGAAAGCCATCCAAGCCTTTAAAAGGAAGAGATCAATCAATTACACAGGAGAAAGAGAAACTTTAAAATTGTTCCTTTGAGATTTCAAATATTTCAAGTAGGCAGATATATTGGACGAGTACTTCAGCCAAATCATCAAAATCACTGCAATCCACAGAGAACAATAACTTTTTCCAAACACATACTATTATCTTGGTTCCTGATTTGCTAAGAAGAATATTTGATATAAATGCTATTATTCACTTCACGTTTGAAGCCCCTTCACTGCTAAAGAAAATGAAAGAAGAAAAATATTCTTATATAAATATTCTCTACCTCAAATGACACTTCATGTGCAAGTCTGCTAATCATGCAATCCCCCAACAGGAGAGCAACTCCTAGACAACTATTGGATCCTCATCTAGCAGATCATGTGTTTATACTTTTTTGTCTGCATGATTTAGCTCCTGATCTTGTTACCCATGCATGTCCCAAATTACCTTTAAGTTAACTGAGAGTATGCAATAAAAGAGGCCTTTAGAGTCTGAGTATACAAGCACAACTGACTAATTCTTATTCATGCAAATAGACAGACCTAGGAGCGGTGTCAATCAAACTAATTCATCAGAGCACATGCTGCTTGCACAGGACTATGTTCATGGGTGTGAGGGTTTGCACAGACTTACAAGCTGCTCTGTGTGCAAATCTTTAGGCCCGTACAAGACCCAGATGAAACAGATGGGTACAGGACTGCATCCGCACAGCTTAGCCTGCATAATTAGAGTCTTAATTAGAATCAGCCTGTAAACTCAAGGCTCTTCGAGTTTGAGACCATGTTCACTGATATGCATTATGCGCTCAAAAAATAGTATATATGGAGGGAGGTTGTTTCAACTTGCTGTAATTACAGCGTGTTGGAGTGTGGGAATTACTGTGCTCCAGCAGACTCCAGCGTCACACGTATCACCGTTTCAGTGCTGAAAAATGGTGGCAGCGCACTTTAAACTAAAGCTTGTTTGATGAGCTTTAGTTCAGAGCAGCCCAGCACCAGTTTTCAGCATGGGAATGCTGATACACATGACACTCTGGGTGCTTTTAATTAGCTTTGAGCTGTGCTAATTAAAGCACGCCTTACCCCCTGCTTTCCAGAGCACATCTATTCTGCCACAAACAAACAAACAAAAAGGCTTCTCACTACAGTCATTACAGAGGTCACAGTAACTTTGATATCATGGGCAGCATGATATGATAGTACTGTCTGCTATTAAGCTTATCTACTGTAATACTTTCCAGTTTAAGAACTGTTTTTATCTACTTATAATTTTGCCACACTTCATCTATTCAAGCAGAAACTCTCCATGGTCCATATTGGCTTCTGGCTGAAAATTGTGTATGAATTTTTTTTTTTTTCATTTCAGTCAAATTGGTTTAGCCACTTCTGAGAACAAGCTTTCAAAAGCAATGTATTTTTGTCAAAAAATGGCATCTTTTCTCTGGAAAGCTATATATTAGTACATGCCAATGAGTATGAAGAGGGTGATCAGGCCTGAGAGTAGAAGCCTGGGTCAGAAGCCTTAGAAATGGAAACTAGGACTGTATCAGTGAGGCAGTTGGGACTAGAATGAGGAAACAAAAGAAGCAGAGACCTGTTTGGGACAGTCTGAATCAGCAGGGAGGAAGGAATGAAGCTTGGGGAGAAGGGAATTGGGCAGGCGGTTCTTTCCCCTCACCTTCCAGACCCTGACATGAATCTCAAAATTCTCCAAGTCTCAGTATTTCTCTGGGGTCAGCAAATATGCATGTAATCCACTGGCAAAAGTATTCACCTCCATCTCATCCTAGCCCAAACTATTTATTGTTTATACCATGAATTCAGGTGGCAAATGCCTACAGTGGAGTAAAGGGTCCCACAATCCTGGGGACCCTCTCAAATGAGTTTCCTTTTTCTTTTTCTGTTTTTTAAAAAAATAAAAACAGCCAAAAAGTCTTAAGAAATGTATACATATGCACAAGCCAAACATTATTTTAAAAGGACATTGTTAATGTTTCAGAGACAAGCTCTCAGGAATTATGAAATACAACAATTAAAGTTGCCTTTGTAACCTTAATTGAGCCTCTCTTTGTACATGCATTATAATACAATTTTTAATTACAACATCCTATTTGTTTCTACACGGCCCCCATCTCATTTAGCGTACAAACTGGATGGGGCTCACTTAATGAGATGTTATTCAATATTCTGGTTTATCTTTATTGCTCACTGTCTCTCCATGTCTTATTTACTTCACACAATTCAAACCCTCCTCTGAAAACAGAATCAGTAATTTTCTCATAGGCTTTATGTGGCACTCATCCCTGTAATATCTGCATGCTTCACAAATATTAATTCATTTTCACAATACCCTTGTGAGCTTAGGAGCATTATCATCCACATTTACAGGTGGGCAATTGAGATTCAGTAAGATTAAGGCAAAAAATATCCAAGGATTTTAGGTACCAAATTTGAGGTCCCCACAACCTGACTGGGCATCTCAGATGCTCCAAGACCAGCTCCCATTGACTTTAGTTACACCTATGAGGGCTCAGCACTTCCACAAATTGGATCTCAGAGTCTAAAGTCAGGCACCCAGAAAATGGGAAACACAATTCCCCTGAGAACTTTGGTTTAAATCATGTGCTCAGCATCTCATAGTTAATCCATAGCAAAAATTCAACTCCAGGGCAGTATTTAATGGCTTTAAGCTCAAGGCCATCCTTTCTCTTCCTGCAATCCCTACAGGGAAGATATCATGATTAGGAAGGTAGTTTTGCCACAGGTGAGGGTCATCTTGGCATTTCAGGTGTGCAACAGACCCCTGCAATTTTTCACAAAAGCAAGAAACTCAGCTGCATGATTTGTGATAATGAGGGACTACCCTGATGCACAGTCAAACAAAAGATGACCTGCAACATGCTCCTAATACACTTTCCCCTTCCCTTTCCCTTGTTTCTACACACCTTTTGAATTCCACGTCCAATAAAACAGGAATCTCATGGCCAGCAGCCTCTTTTCCTACAAAACCCTGATTCACCTTCAGAAACTCCATTTTGTACACTGACTGGGAGAGGAATCCTGTGGAAGAGATGTTAAATGATCATGTCATGAAAGATGGCCATGTATAGTACACAATATGGCTCAATTAAGGCTCCATAGGCCTTTTTGATTATTCCATTTCACTCCTTGAAACACATGATTAAGGAAGCTCATACTTTAAAGAAGCTGAAAGAATGGGTAAGTGGATAAAGTTCTTTACCTTTATGTCAGCTGTTCAAATCTGGTTGAAGTTGGCCAGAGTGTAAAAGTTAGTGCTATGTAATGGTTTCTGTGCAGTGGGTTGGTGGTCTAAGCTGACATTCTAGTCAATGATGGACCACATCACAAAACACCAACATAACTGGTTACTTTGTTATTAGACTGAGCAGAGATCCCAAGCAGCGTTAGAACACAGAAGCGAACTTTATAGTTGTGGCAGAGCACCTTTGGTGCCTGCCACTTTAAGAGCTTTGAGAAGGCTGTGGAGCAGCCGGCAGGTGTGATTGCGGCCTAATGAGGTGGTCACATAACCATGGGAGATCTCCTGGATTGGAGGATGGGGTTGAGCAGCCTCAGTATAAACCCAGCCCCCACCCAGAGCTGCGGTGGCAGTTGCTATAGGGAGCCAGAGAGACAATATTGCCTGTTGGAGCTGCTATTCCCAGAACACCTGGCGGTCGAGGTAGGAGCTATGGGGATGGAAGAGGTTCCTGGTCCTGGGGAATGACCTAAATCTACACCCTGCTGGGAGGATGGTGTGGTGGGGCTGCCTGTGGCAGGGCAGTCTCCAGGAAATGCCATACCTGTGCCTTCCCAGTGAAAGGTGAGTATGGGGTGCCAGAAAGCCTCAGCCCCCCACAAGGTACTGCCTTGTGGGTACCCTGTGGAGGGGAAAGGCTAGAGGAACACACCCTGATGGAAAAGCACAGGGCCCAGACCCATTGAGTGGGGTCTGAGGCACATTCCAGGCATGTTGACAGAGCCCTGAGGCCTGAGTGGTAGGGCTGTGTGAAGCTTTGGGTGCTGATTCGATTTGGAAGAGATTTGGCCTGATTCGGTGGCTGAATCTTCAAATCCGAATCTAATCAGGGGACCAATAAAAAGGTTTGAATTGATTTGAAGCTCTCTGAATCTTTGGAAAAGATTCAGAGAGCTTCAATGATTCAGACAGTCCCTGCCTGCTGCAGCAGGGACCTAGAGCAGGACTCCATGCCAGTAAGTAGGGGGCAGGGGAGGGGGGGCTGGAGGAGGGG
>NW_017728917.1:2960143-3008296 GCF_001723895.1 Crocodylus porosus
TGCTTAAAAAAAAAGCCTTGGTTCATGGCAGGGCAGCTGTGGGGGGAGGGGCTGGGACAGCAGGGGGCTCATAGCAGAGCCCCCCATACAGTGGGGGGCAGCCTGACAGTAGCCAGTAAGTCAGGGCTTTTTTTTCCCAAAAAGCCAGGAGCTGGGATGGGCGGGGTAGTCATTGCTGGAGCTGGGAGAGCGGGCAAGGGATGGGTCTAGGTGAGTCAGAGATTTGTCAGAATTGATTCGGGACAGTGATTCGAATCACCGTTCTCCAAATTGGCCGAACCTAAATCCAAAGTGAATACTAGCCGCTTCACACAGGCCTACTGAGTGAGCCCTAGGACAAGTTAGGGGGCCAGGCATGCCAACAGATGCCTGAGGCCCAAGGGGCATAAGGTATGGAAGCCCCAGTGAGGGGGCAGAGTAGTGGCCCCAGTGATAGGTAGGATGGGAGCCAGAGGCAGTGTACAGTAGGGCCTTAGGGGTCCTGAAGGACTGCACATGGGCTGACCGGAGTAGCCGGAGTTGAGGCTCCAATGAGGGGGCATGAGGCATGAGCTGAGGCCCCAGTGAGAGGGTGTGCAGCGCTGGACATGTCTAAGGATACCTGAGGCTAAGTTGAACCAGAGGCCAAGGGTGGCCCAGTTAAGAGACTGGGGGAGCAATAGTGGATTTTGGATGCCATCTGAGAGGCATGGGATATGGTAGAAGGGGAGGTTTGGAGCTGTGTATTACACCCTTGGCATCAGGCAGTAAAATTGGCAGCCTCCTGCCTTATTAACACCTAATTAGATACATGAAAGGTGTGGCAGGGGAGGTAGGTGGGCAGACTGCCCTAGGTAGGTTGGTCAATTATTTGACCAGCCACGAGATGGCCCTCTGTCTCAATTGTCATCAGAATGCGAATGAATCAGGTTCTTTAGGGAAACTTATAGCGCTGCTGTCCATGCCACGTCTGTTCTATGGATATAGACATTCAATCTCCCAGGGTATTCAAAAATATGTCATGACAAAATAAAAAAAAATCCTTTAAAAAAATTAAAAAGGTAATTTCCACAAACATGGTATTTTATTCCTTATAATTAAAAAAACCAAACAAATATATTCTCAAAATGCAGGCAAAATCTATTTATTCCCACCTCAATATTTATTTCTTTCCATTTCATTTTATAAATAAATACCTACTTGGTAAGATTTCTTATTTTTCTTTTGTTCCTGTTGTTAAACATATAGACTGAAATTCAGAAAAAAACCATTCCTTTATCCTCCACTAACAATATCAGTCTGATTTCCAACTGAAAAGATTTAAAAGAGAACTATGGATTTTCGCTCTTACTCCTACGTATTGATAGCCGTAACATTAGTGACTACGTTTTATTCCTTTTTTTATTTAAAAAGAGCTGTTTTGTTTTATATTATCATATATTCAGATTCCCAAGCTGAATATTCTTCTTAGCTTCACCCCTGTCAATATTCACCTTGTAGATCAATAAATCTTGATGTTAATCTCAATAGAAGTTAGTATCTGGGTTATTCCATGCTGTGCTAAATCATCTAGTGCCTGCATCTTACCCACCTTTAAACTTGATCTTGTATAGAGTGCATTATGCATGTTTAGTCATCAGAGGTATTCTTAATTCAATTAGGATCACTCTGCAGAGAAATAAACATTGGGGAGCGAGCAGAAATCAGCCTTGTTGTGGAGGCGAGATCAGTGGCCAAATACAATTCCATGCAGTCAGAATTTGGAATATAGGCACAAAGGGTGTGATCCTAGTTGTATTGCAGCCCACAGACTTTACATCGAGCCAGAAGGAAGAACAAGGTTAGTAATCCACTCCCTTGCTGTGAGGATCTTTTAACTATGTACTTTTACACGTGCTTGGAAGGGGTGGGGGCGGTGCTTTAGTTAGAGCAGCTCCAAGAGCTTTAGTTCAAGCATCACTGCTGCCATTTTTAAACAAAGGGACACTGGTAAATGAGATGCAGGAGGCAGCTGGAGCAAGGCAATCCATTAATCAAGTCTGCTCCAATGCATTGGAATTCCAGCCTGTTGGAACAGCCTCAGTGCTTGTGTATAGGCGCCCATCACGTTACTGGTCACTGGTTACATATATGAGGTGTCCTGGCAGGGAGGGACTGGAAACTGTCTTTGCAATGATACGTACACCATCAGGAAAGAAATATAGATATAGAGTGGCCATACTGCAGGTACATACTGCCAAGTAGTAGGGAAAGAATTTCTCGCTTATGTTCTCATGAAAATGTCATTTTTACTACAATTACTATGAAACTCCAAAGTTTCACAATGTAGTTTCCTCTGCTGATATGTTAGAGATCCATTGTAAAGAAATACTGTTAGTCTACTCAGAAAACTCCCTTCTCCACTTTACTTGCGATTATCTATGACACCCGTTTTCCAAAAAAACGTGCTACAGCTATGCTCAGAGCGGGTCCTCAAATATTGAAGTTTCCACAACACTAATGAATTCTTTGCAATTTTAGTAGACTTCACACCCATATGTTGCATTTTCCATACAACAAACATTTCATACTAAGTGGAAATGCCTCTTTAACCTGATTTGTCAATTTTTATTTTATTTTCTTGGTTGGAATGTTTTTCTCCTCTTTTTCTTATTATTGGAGTAAAACTGACCAAACTTCATTTGAGGGCTGGGTGCCCAAAAGCAAATTTTTTTCTTTTCAGGAAACTTGCACTGAGAACTTTCTGTTTGTGCTGCTCATGATAAAATATGAAGGGGAATTTGAAATAACTTCGGCTGAAGGTACTAGAGAACAAAAACATTCATTATTGACACTCTTCCCATCAAGTGTAGCAGTTGATATAATGTGATTAGGTAACATCACTTCTGTTCACTGAAGAGGGGTACTATTTTTAAAGTAAGTGTTAACTGCAATGAGTAGATGGAGTGAGGATGTAGAGATCAATGCAGCTCATGCTGAAACTCTCATTTTCAGTGGGAGAAAAACCCAGCCCTTAATTTTAGGGTGGGTTGGGAATAAGCCTGTTAAATAATAAGACAAAAAACAAAACAAAAAAATCCCAGCTTAGCCTCCTCCTAAGTCTGTTGCAAACCACAGGGTAAAATTTGAACCCTTAGTAAAATGAGATTGAGTTAAAATTCCTAAAATGACCAGGGGTGGTGGTGGTGTTATTATTATATCTATCTATATTTTTATCTGCTCCAGTAATAATAATCATTTTTTTATATGCAGAAGACAGCAGGTCTAATCCTCAGTTACTATAAATAAATAGAGCTCTACTGAGTTTAGTGCCATTTTGCAGGTTTGCACCAGCTGAGGATTTCACAGCACATCTTAAAGTCAAGTTGCAGTTCTGGTTCAGTACTGACTTGCAAGGGAGAAAGCCACCAAGTGAACTACTAACATAGCCTTCAGCAGCATGTTGCTAATTTTTTGGACAAGATAATTATTGGTCTGGACAACACAGAAAATGAAACCTATACATATTGTTGAAAGACTGCCACAACTTTTGTTGTTTTTTCATTTTTTAACACTGAATAAAACACAGATTCAGAGGGGGGGGGGCCTGCAAAATAGCTAACACTATTGTCTGAAAGCATCTACCTGGAAGAGCAGGTCCAATGCAATTACCAAAAAATTGCTCTGAAGGCCTAGACTAACCTAACCTAGTAGAACTTTGCTCCGTCCAGGATTATAGTAGGTGAATAGTGTTAGCTTGCTGACAATACCAGGGGCACTGGAGAAAATTGTTTTGGGTCAAAACAGATATTTTGACCCAAAACAAGATGTTTTTGTTTCCAACTTGAGAATTACTAATAATATCACTTTTCTTATATAAAATTCAATACAATCTCTAGATAACAGTTACTTCCAACTAGAGCTGGCAAGCCAGTCAATTGAACAGTCAAATATTGTCACTTGACTGCATATTTTTCACCAGTCAAAGATTATAGCAATTTTACAAAAAAACTACATTTTTGGTAGATAAGGTTCTTTGGGTAGATCTAATATCTTTTACTAGACCAACTAAATAGTTGGAAAAATTGTTCTTTGCAAGCTTGTGGACACAAACACCCTTCTTCAGGCATATGGATGGCCTGCTGGTGTTTTGCATGGTTTTTTAGGTAGTTTTCTTGCCAGAAATATTATTTTAAATTGTTTTTTGACACATTTCTTAGTGGAAAAATTTATGCTTTTTCTGTGTATTATTTGGCAATTTTTTTACAAGTTTTGACTAATATTTGATCTGTCAATTGACTGAATTTTACTTGACTGGTCAAATACCCAACCTTGCTTCAAATCAAAAGGCTTTGCTACAAATATCAAAAGCTGTTCAACATTCTTTTGAACAATTTGGTGAAACCAAGATGCATGTGTGAAAATGTAAAATGTGTGAACACTTAAAAATAAATGTAAAATGTGTGAAAATTTAAAAATAAACGTATTGATTTATTTTTGCATTGCCTAGTCTTCCTGTAACCAAAGCAAGTTTCAGGTGAAAAGTTTTACCTGGCAGAGTCCAAGTTCAGGACTGGGTTATCCCTAGTACCGCCCTCACATTTTATCTACTGAAAATTGTAAGCGGAAGCTGCCACGTTCTGCATCATACTTGAGTGATCTCTTATTCTACAGCATAAAAGTACAAAGCCAAAGCAATGCAGAAAGCTGCAGCTGCCCAGCATCTACACTCCACCTCTGTAATCCTGCCCTCAACTGCATCACCTTGTGACTATTACCATCAAAGTCCCCCCTCCCTCCCACATAAAGCTAATTCTCTTAGATGACCCAAAGAAGATGCAAACTCCACGCTACATTCTGGCAGTTCCGAGTTGGGACATTTGTAGAAGGCAGAGCAGAACAAGTTGCCCAAGTTGGAAACAAACCATAGCAGCAAGCAGAAAACCCCCCAAACCCACTAGGATGTGGGAGAAGGAAGAAAATGTGGATACTGCATGCCCTACACCTGGGAGAAACTTCTCAAGGCTGCTTTGCTTTTCTCCACATTGCAATAAGGTAGTTAGCCCCTAAAGTCGTAAAATGGGCTAATCAAGACTGTGGGGGGAGTTATGGCAAATCCTTTCACACCCAGAAAACCCTGCCTTAAGATGGTTGTTAGGATGGAACAACACAAGCCCTAACAAGCAGAAAAACCCGTGTAGGGGCTATATCTAAGGCTGTCGCGTGCTGATCAGAGCTGATGCAAACACTCTGAAACGTGGCTTTGTTTATATTGGCAACATCTTACCTGCATTTACTCCTTCCCTGACTTAATTCTTATTTTGCCTACTACATTCAAAAAAATCTTACCATCCTGGCTTGATTGCCTTTATACTACTTTAGATGCCAAATATAGCTATGTCTGAAGATTCAATTTTTCACTACACAAAACCAGGAACATTTATCAATTTTGGTAGGAATTTAGTTTAATCCTGTCAAACTCCACATAGGGTGCATCTACACATGCGACTGCCACGTAGCAATAAGCTCTGACATAGTTTTCACTGGAGTTTATTTACATGTGCACCTGGGACCACAGCACATTGAGCAGTGGTGGAGCAGCCAATCAAGTTGTTTGATTCCCCACTTTGGCAGAGAATTTAAAAGCTCTGCCCAGAGCAGAGCAGGTAAGTACACCCTGCTAAAATGGGTTGTGGGCATAGGCATGCCAGGTGCCTGCCCCCACAACTGGGTATAGGGTGCAAGGTGCCCCCACTACAGGGGCTTCCCCCAACCTGGCACGTGATGACTTGAACACTTTGCTTAAAGTTTTGATTTTTTGGGAAATTGGCTTATAGGTATATATATATATATATAGCTCTAGATTGATCTAGATCTAGATAGATCAATATATGCATTAGAATGGTTCAGGATGGGCAGCAGTAGTTAACTGATTTCTAAAAGCCTGCATCTCACGCGCACAGTTTTCTCAGTCTTCAGAAGCAGACAGGCTGTCTAACACAGCAAGGCCAATGGATACACACAGTGGTCTGGGACATGCATTGCATAAACCAGTTTAAGTCAAATAAGTTAAATCTGATACTACATTCAACCAGGTTTATCTCAAACTGGTTTTGGCCATTTTGAAACTGGTTTGTGTGCACTGAAGTCTGTTCTGTTACAGGTTTAAACCAGTTTCTGATCACTTAAATTGGTTTATGTGTAATGTCATAGTGTGAGAAACTGGGGGCATGTATCACACTGTTCCATAACATGAGATAAGGTGGCACCAGCTCGCAAAGCCAAAGAGGGGGGCCTGAAATTCTGGTTTTGGGAGGGGTGTGCATGTGATGAGCTTGGAGTGTACTGCAAGAACAGGATGTAGACAGCATGATGACCACAGAGAGACCAACCAGAGATAGCCATGGATAAAGAGTCATTAGAAGTCATCAGAGGCAATATAAAAGAGACTTGAGAGTAACAAAAAGTCCTCCTCCCCATTCTTCTCCATGTCCTCCTCTCCAAGATGGTCCCTGACAGGGGTTGTCGAGGCCACCATGGACAGAGGGCACACCACTAGCCTATCTCATCCACCCCACTGGGGTGGGGGTGGGCCTCGACCTCCCACCTCCAGACTGTTAACAAACTGATATCTGACATCTAAGAGAAAGCCTTGAGTGAAGCCTGCATCCTGGCCAGACATTTCTTGACTCTGATAACAATCCTAGAATTGCTAGATACATACAATTGCTTGATTGTTTCTTTTCTGTAATCACTGTGTATTGATAAATTTTCCCATTATTGAATGGAAAGTTCAGTCCCCCCCCGCACCCCTTTGGATACAAGGCATCTGGGTCCTAAACCCAGAGCTAACAGCATGGCTCTGCTGAACCTTACTTTGCTGCCACGCAGGAGTGAAGGGGAAATTTGCCCTCCCCTTCTCTGCACCAGGGGGAGTTTTTCTTAGCTTAAGTAAAAGCAAACTATTGTTGTCTAATAAGTGGTGAGCTTTACTTCCTTAAAACAACTGAATAACAGCTTGTGTACTGCTGTTCAATGGTAATCTGCCCTGTGGCTGGCTCCCTCAACACATCAGAGGCATGGGAGAGCCACCCTGAAAAATGCTTGAAATTGGCCCTGGTGAGCCTGCAGAGAGCCTGCTTTTACCCTCACTGGAGCCTGAAGTAGAGTGGTCCCTACCAATGATCTAATGAAAACTCACACAGTTTACTCTAAGTAGCAGATACGGGTAAACTGATCTGTGACAATACTTTTGTTTTCCTGCCTAATGCACTTGTTCAGTGAATTTGCAATCCACTCTCCACTTTCACAGTTTTTATGTATGATTATATTTTTTGTAATAATGGTTTCAATCACAAGACAAGAGGAATTTCAAATATAATCACCAACAAATGTAGTATTTACTATTAGTGAAAATACTTTATGATTTCATAAGCATAAGTATTTCTCTTAGCCTGTCTGCAACAAAATCTAGATTTCCTTCATTTTATCTCCTTAAATTAACTTTTTGGGTTTAGGTTTATACAATAATATCAGGCTTGTGGTATTGTGGGAGTTGGTACAACATGTAATCCCATGGAATATATCAAACAAAACCTCTGTTCAAATGCATCAATTATGCAAAACAAGTTGGCAAAAAGATCCTTTCATTTGCATTATTTGAAAGTACAGAAGTGCATATCTGTGGGATGAAAAACTTCCTAATTAGGTCAATGTGAGTTCCATAATGGAAGACTGGCAAGGTTGCCCCCAGAATGGATGGCATAGGAGACACATCTATTATTTTACTTTAGAAGTGTATCTGGAGACCATTCCTCCTCCTACTGATGTCAACAGTAAGCCTCCCAATGAATCCATAAAGGACAGGACAGAAGCTTAGCATTAGCATATTTAAATATAAGTCTTCATTTTCTGCAACACACATATGAGCCTGTAACCAGAAAGAAAGCTAAAAACAATGCCTTAAGTCATTCAACACTGATACAAGTTTTCTGGGTCTAAGCTGCAAAAGATTCAACCAATAAGCAAATGAATAGATGTTCAGTTTTGATTCAGGAAATGCAGCCACACGCCTGCAGTGGCTCAAGCCAGAAGCTGGGGGGTGTCATGTAGCCAGCATCGGCTGTGAGTTTGCTTCCTCTTCTTGCTGCTCCCAAGATCTATGGGATTTGCAGTCCACCATTACAACAGCAGGATTCTGCAGGGTTGCTCATCACTTCCTCTTCCTGCTTTCAGTTACCTCTGGGATTTACAGTCCACAGTCACATTGATCAGGGCAGGTAGCGCTGTACTTGGGGGAAGGTGAGTTTAACCCCCACACCCTGCCTCCAGACCCCAGCCAGGGTTTGTCTGAGGGAGGCAGTAAGCCAGCCCTCACTGCTCCAGCTAAGGAGCAGCGAGACAAGGCCAAGCCTGCTCTCTAGAGCAGACAGCACAGGGCTGCCAAGCATGCCGGGATGCTGGGGGACTAATTTAACTTGAACCAGGAAGGGGTCTGGAACAGAAGTTTCATAAATTGGTTTGACCAAAATCAGTTAAGTCTGATTCAACCAGGTTTATCTACATTCATCCAGGTTTATGTTAAACCTGTTTCAGCAATTTTGAAACTAGTTTATGTGCACTAAACTTCTGTTCTGTTACAGGCTGAAACCAGTTTCTGATAACTTAAACCGGTTTATGTGTAACTTCTGTCTCTAGCCCATATGTTCTGCCTGTTTTTCTGTCACAGTGAGGTTAGAAGAGAAAGCACCATTTTCTATCTTTGAGTGCATCTAAATGAAATGTTTACTATGCAGTAGATTAATTAGCTGCATTGTAAAAGTTGCATATCTACATGTGTGGCCCTATTAGGCTGGAGTAAACTAATTTACTTCCCAGCAGGATAGTACTTGTAAATACTATCTTGCTGCAGAGTTTTTTACTCCACAGCTGTGCACATGTAGATGCTGTCTTAGCTGGTTGGGGCACAAGGGTGCTTCAGTGTGGGGGCTGCCTGTCATCTAGCCCTGTACTGAAGCACTCTCATGCCCCAGCAAGCCCCCCCACAGCACACTGACCTGAGGGGGATCAGCTCCAGGCTGGCAGGCTGACCCCCGAGTGACCCCCTGGGTGCTCCAGCAGCTGGGGCTACTCTGCCAGGGCTCAACGTGCTGTGGTCCTGCGTGTTTGTGCAAACAGCGCACCTAGGAGCAATAAACTCCAGGGTTTATTGCTTCACATGAACTGTATCCACCCTTTTTTGTTCTTTTTGCTGTCCTTTTATCTGTTTGTCTTGGTTTGTCTCCAAGCAAAAAAAAGACAGATTTCATCAATATCTCCAGCCCATCTCAATTAATTTTTTCTGTTCCCCAAAAAGAAGTTACCATGTAAACATTATCAGCCAGGAGGTTTTCCCCTATAAGCTCTCTCTACAGCAGAGAGGATATTGTTGAAATGAAAGTCTTAAGTAACACTTTAGATCTCAAATGTTTTAATTATATGGTGTCCATATCTTAACAAAATGTTTCTTAATGGTGAATGGTGGGATTTATCAGGTCAAGGTCTCTGTTTTCAGAAAACTAAACCTGGTATATTTTGTTTTAGACAGTAACAGGGTCTTCGTAATGTCTTTGCCTCTCTAGGCCCTTTCATACCTTCTAACTAAACACAAAGCCTCCATTAAAAAGTCAACATTTATCCAGACTATACAATACACCTTCATTGGAACAAACCATGTGGGACCAAGAGAAAAGTTCATTAGAAGACGGTGTTCCCTATAACAGGGTTAGTCAATTTGCTGCATCATAATGGCAGGGGTGGGGGAAGGAGAGGAACCCAGTTTTTACTGTTGGGATTGTAACAGGTGGGGATTTGTTCTAAACAAATTTTGTTATAATGAGCCTGTAGGGTTGATGTACACATTACATTTTCTCTCTCTTCTGCCTCTCAGTGTATTGATTTATATTCACAAAAATTAAAATAAGTTTTTAAAAAACCTAAACTCATGACAAATTATATTCATACATCTTTATATAGACTCAACATATTTTATGACATCTCATGCAGAATTTCCTTATGCTTGAAGATCTTTAGAAAGTATCACTTCATCCTGACTTGTGGGCTGCAGAAAATCAACCCTCACACTCTGTGGCAACCTAATTTTACCCTGACATGTTGCATAGTGATTGCTTGCTGTTAATCTGCAGCTGCCAGCCCAACTGGTGCTAAATGAGAGAGGAACTGTATTTCTTCCTGAGGAACAGGACATATGGAGCATACATTCTTAGGGGAAATATATATATATATATATAAAGGCCATGAATTCTTTACTTTCAAAGCTCCCATTTTGGGAATAGCACAAGCCAGAACTGAAATAAACGTTCAGTGGTGATATTTGGCTTAAGGCTGTTATGCAAACAGGATTAGAACAAAATCATGGTGACTTTCTTGGACTTTGCATTTTTCCCCTACTAGTATTGGTGATTACTGTGCTGAGGGGGTGTGTCTTTAATGCCAGGGTACTGTGAAGCTCTTGTTAAAAACATTTGGCTGAAAACATTCACAGGATAAAGCATATCTTTTTAAAGTTCTACCAAAAAAAAAGCAACCTTGGACAGAGAAGTCAAAGCAAAAATAGATCAATATGATTTTGGGCCAAAAAAAGTATGCTGTGTATAGCTCTGAAGGAAAACCAATAGTCCCAAAGGTCACTGGTATAATGAGACGCTGCCACCACTGTAGATGCTACATGCTACTGACACTCTAGAGGAACCAGTGAAACTAAATACCAGAAGGGAAGGAGATAAAAGGCATTTGACAATCACTGAATAGCGGAATGGTAAAAGAGGACCTGTTAACATACATGATAACAAACCTGGAAGATTAGTACTCTAAATAAACAAAGCTTGCTAACTGCAAGAAAAAAAGTAGTATTTTTTTTTTTTTGTAATAATTGTATCAAGTTGGGAACAATATATCTGAATAATTGCCAGAATGTTTGGGACGGAGTTAAAAAAACTATGCTTATTTTATATTTCCTTCCACCAATTTATTTATCTTTTATCTAGAGTTAAATTTTTGAAGAAAGTGATTTAGATGTTTAAGTCCCATTGAAAGTAAATACTTAACTTACTTTCTGAAAACAGAATTTAGCTTATGTAAGAGATTTAGGCCTAGGCCCATAAAGAACTCAGGTACCAAATGGAATTGTCAAACACTAAGAGGTATCCTAATTCCATTGGGAATAAAAGATAGCTAAGGTATCTTGCAAAAGTGACAACAAGGATTTGGAGCTGGTCAGTTGCTCTTTGGGTAACTGCCTGTGTGCATTAAATGAAAATTAACTCAGATTAACTTTCATCTTAATGAAAGAGGGCTGAGCTCCTGTGGGTAAGGCTTTGATTTCTCATGGAGTAGTATCGCATACATGGACAGTTCTTGCAGAGCATCTGGGACCCTGTCGATTCCTGCTCTCATTTAGTTCCTGGCAACTTGTTCATGGACTCACACCCTGAAGAAATACATAAGCATCTTTAGAAGCGGGGGCCTCAGAAACCGGACTCAGGGACTATCAATAAGTTCCATTTTCAAATGGGACTTGGATATGCAGGACCTTACCCACCAGTTTTACATTCTTCAGGGAAGGGATTCTTGTGAAGTATAGGTACAAAACTTGTGACTGGTGACCACCTCTAGCCACTACTTTGAAAACAGATAAAATAGTTCACAAACACCATAAAACTTGTGATCTCATTTTAAGCAAGACCTCTCTCCATATCACTAGGGACCTGTCAAATCCATGATTTTGCAGTTTTTGTGGAAAGTGAGAATTTGGTCAGTCCCTGAGAAAAGGCAAAAAATCAGTAGCGAGCAGGGAGAGAACATTTAAAAAGCTGCAGAAATGGAAAAGGGCATCCTGAGACATGGGGAGAGAGAAATGGAGGGGAGATTTTTGTGGCAGAGTGCGGCACCACCCCCTCCCATGCCTCTGATTGGCTGATGATCCCTGGAAGGCAATGGGGGGAGGGGAAGGACTTCTGGGGCTCTTTGGCCACAGGCATGCATGGGGGGGCCTGTCATGCGCTGCTGCAAAAATGGCTCCTGGTGTTGCATACGTCCGTGCGAAGCAGCAAGTATTCAATTTAGATTCAGCTGATTTGGAGGGACAGCGATTCAATTCAGAGATTCTCATCACCGTCCTGATTCAATGCAGCCAAATCAGGTCCAAATATTCGGTGCTGCTTCAGAGATTTGGCCATAGACTAAACAGGCAGCAGTCTGCACTATGGTGGACACAGCTGCTTCCAGTTGTTGTGGGTGGAGGGGAGAAAAAAGGGACATGGGGGAGGAAGGGACTGGGGCTCAGACAAGCTGCCCAGCTGGGGTGGGGAGCATGGGACTTGGAGGGGGCGGGACTCGGGATGTGGGTGTGGCAGCACTGGGAGCAGGGGCTACACCCTGCTGCCACTTGCCCAGCTGGGGCAGGGGGAGGAGCGGGATGCAGGCATAGCTTGCTTGGGTGGAAGGGGGCAAGCAACAGCAGGGCATAGTCCCTGCTTCCAGCGCTGTCGCACTCGCATCACCCTGCAGTGGGTGTGGGCACCGCCGCCGCTTGCCCAGCCGGTTGGGGGGGGGGGGCGGGCACAGGAGGGCAAGCACTTGAAAGAGAAGCTAACCATGTAAAACAGCCATCATCTGTCATTTGAATGTTATTATATGCTAGAGATTAAAGCTGGATGGGAATTTTCTAATGAAATAGAGTCACTTTTTGTTTGCTTGTTTGTTTTCGGAAAATGATGATTCATAGAAAACAGCTCCCAGAAATGCATCACTTTTAACAGGCTTCCAAGATGGAAGTTCCCAGTGGAACTTCCGCCCCACCTAAAGACTTACAGAATTTCACCCGGAACAAAAGCTCCATTTTGCAATGACCAGTACTAGGGATCTGTGTCCTTGCTGCCCACGACACAATACTTAATTCTGATTTTTTAATCTCTTCTGAAAACTAATGAAAAGGTTCAGAATTCCAGAGTTTAAAATTTCTTACATGGAGCCAGTAATCAGTTGCATGGAAGTAATGCAGTCCCTCAGCTCTGCTTGGAGAGATCCTGTTGTCACTGCAGGCAGTTCTGTCTTTTGGGGAGATCCTGAGGCAGCATAAACCTGTACAGCTTCACTGCACTCACCAAAGTCGGGCTGCTTTACATCACCTTAAACACCTGACACTTGATGCTTATATTATCCCTGGCATTGCAGCTGAGAAAAGGGCAGCCAGTTAGTTCCAACTGTGATCATGATTTTTTTTTTTTAAGTGAGGGGATTTCTCCACTGGGAGAAACTAGCAGCACAGACTTCCTAATAAATTGATTTAAGTCCAGTTTCAAGACATCTAGCATAAATTCAGCTATGTAAATATAACTACACTACATTACAGTACATGGTACAGCTCCCTCAAAAATCATCATATACTCAGACATGCTTTAAGGATTCTGTATGCGTCTCTCTCAAAAATATTAAAGTGTTTAAACAATCCTTAAATACTAGAAACTCAGGAGAGGTGGAGTGAAAGTTGTGCTTCTGAAAAAGTATCCCAGACAATTCTAACTTTTCTCTCAAAGACCAATTTCTCTTCTTTGTACGCAGAGTACTAGTGATGTCCACTATAGGATGTTGGAAACAATCTGATTTGGATACAGAAATGACTTGAAGCTAAGTGTGATAATTAGCTTCAGTAGCATAACTGAAGGAGAAGGAAGGGGGTTACCGAGACAGTAGCCCTGGATGCCTTTAGTCGGTGGGGAGAGGGGGACACAAAAGTATCTGTCACCACACTCCATATGCCACCACTGCCCAGGAATGCCAAGCTGCTTTGTGACACCTCCAAATTGTTGCTACTTAAGCTTTTACTGTTTCCATACATTTATTCTAACAGCATGATCTGGACACGTGGCATTTATAAGTGAAAACATTATCTCTATAAATAACTTCCATGTGTTGAGTATCCAGGTTGTAGCCACACTGGTCTAGAGGCAAAAGGAATCAGAACTTGTGGTAGAGGTGATATTTTTTATTAGACCAACTATTGTTGCAAAAAAAAAAATCCTTTTTCTTAACAAAAAAATTAATTTTTTTCAAAAATCTATTTGGTCTAATAAAAGATATCACCTCTACCATGAGTTCTCATTCCTCTATAAATAACAGTGCTTGAACAGTGAACATACAATCAACATGAACAACATGTTCTATCCCAGGGCTTAGCAAATCTTCTCTGAGGTGTCTGTCCTACTGAAGACAATGCGAACCTGCCAAATGATTGGGATTGATCCTTCGCAGGAGAAGCGGGACAGCACTTCGGCTCACTGGGAATTTATGGACTTCTTGCATGTGTTCTGTGAACCACTGTAAAATGGCCTGAAAACAACATGATTCAGGTTGAGGAAAACTGAGTTTTGTAGACACCAAGAAAAATGATGTTGGGTGATACAGAAGAATCTCGTTGCCAATCATTCCCCAGTCTTGCATTCATGCATCCAGTAATTCTTCCTTAAGTACAGCACTACACTTGCCCTTGTGGAGGACTGAGGTCCCATGGAAGATCCACAGTTCCTCATGACTGTCTTTCTGGCAGAATTGCTGCAAGGTTACTGGAGGGACATTGTGCATGGGCCTGCTCAATTCCTTTGCCAGGAAAATTCCCATAGTTTTCCACAGGGCCCAGTGAGAAACATTGCCACAGAGACAATTCTCTTCTTTTCCATCCAGGAAGGACAGATCCACACGTGGACAAGAGGGAAGTGTATTATTTGTATTACAAAGTAGTCAGAGATGCCAACAACTACAGCCTTATCCAACCAGGTGCTGTTCACAGAAACTATGGGACTTCATATGCTTTTGGGACAGGAAAGCCTATGAAATAGAAATGATAGACTATTACCCCTGATTTAACTGTGGGAAATTCCCACTTTTAAAAGTGACTTACCCAATGTTACATGCAGGAAGACAGTGGCAGAACTTGGATGTGAATCCAGATTGCCTGAAATGCTTAGGTACAGGCATTCAAAAATCCCAAGGCGGAATAGATCTAAGTTATGTAGTTTTCTGTAAGCAGAGTAGTTTAGATCCGGAGTGAACAGAACACACGTTCGCCCTTCGGGGGTGGGGTGGGCCGTGAAAATCTTAGACCGGGTTCCATCATTTTTAAACCAGTCTCTGTGCATTGAACTTCTATTCTGTTATGGGTATAGACTGGTTTCTGATCACCTATATTGGTAAAACTGTAATGTCTGTACCTGGCCCTTCCATCCCAAGACAATACTATCAAAATTAGGCTTTTTTAAAAACAATTTTCATCGGTCCATCCAGTTGAATTACCTGATTTGAATTGCTGTACTTTTCAGGCCCTTCATTTTAATTTAATTTTTTTTTTTGATCTGAATAACCCATACTAAATCTCCTTCTATAAGCTTTTAATTACTGCCTACAAGTGGCAATCCCAAGTCTCCCTGCAAACTTGTTTTAAGCATCTTCAGTAACATTTTACCTCATGTTGGACCTTAATTTAACAGAGAGAGGGAGCAGAGAAATACAATGCAAGAGAATTTATGAACATGGAGATAATACTTCAACATTATTAGTTTGATTAATTAAAAAGGAAGAAGGCAGAAACCTCTCTTGTTTAATTCAAAAAAAAATAAATGATGGGTACTGGTACCGCTTCTATGAAAAATGTATTTGTTCATTATTACTGATAAATATATGAGTGTGAAGCAGGAAAAAATGTCACTGAAATTGAACAGTACTTTATAAACAGTTTTGATTTATCATAAATAGAATCTGACTAGTCTTGATAGAAGTGAGATAGTTGCACCTGTTATTTTAATGCCATTGACATGTTAAAAAGAAGGTGCAATGGGCACTGGTGTGCAATGGGATTGAGAGCTCCAGTCACACAATGGGGCTCCCAACCATGGCAGTGTACGGTATGCCCCCACCCTGCACCGTGCGCCCCCATGACTAGAAGCCCCATCAGTGTTCAGAGATCCCAGCTGCAAGGGTGCGGTAGTCTGAGCTCTGGGGCTGGCAGCTCTATCACCTGATCAGGGCTCCTGACAAGCAGGGAGCTCACTGCGCTCCCCCAGCTTGGATCGCCATCAACTGACCAGCGGTCCCAACTTCCAGAGCACACGGGAGGCTGGGAAGACTGGCCATACATACAGTTAAAGGCATGAAAGCAACCATTGACGAAGTTATTACACAAAATTCACTTATTCCTGGTGTTATCATGCCATTAAGTGAATGAATGTGACCAGGTCATAAGGTGGTGATGAATTTCCAGTTGATTTTTTTTTTTCAAAATACATAAGTGAAACCTCTATGCTTTGGTCCAGCAATATTACGGTGATTAGCCACATCATTCTTCCCTGTACATTTCTGTAGCTGCTCACTGCAAGACTGATTTTCATGACCTCAGATCATTCTCATAAATCATTCCAATTTGTCAACTTTGTTTTTAAATATCTATCTTTTCCTGGTGTTGAGATTCCATAAAACAGACAGCTTTGCTGATAAGATTGTGAACTCCAATTTTTTTCCTGATGAAAAATTTACTTGCTTGGAAAGCATATGTAAAATCCCTTATTTTTTCCTTGGGAAAAAAATATTTTGGTATATTTGAACTTTTTTCCCTGAGTTCTCTTTCCCTTCTCCCTCTCTTTGTTCAGTAACAATATGTGAGAAGTAAAAACAGAACAAGAGATGAGAAAGGGAAGAGAGGAACACAAATGAAGGGGGAAAATAGTGGAAGAAAAAGAATAAAAAATGACCCTCTTGCTCCAAAATCAATCTTTGGTTTTCATTCTTAATCTAAAACAGAAAATTCTGAGAACATATCAACATTTTGTACGCACCATAATTCCCAATGTTAACCCAAACTAGGCATCATCACAGGCAGAAAGAGCTTTCTCCATGTTACGGTTCATCTCTGTTCATACAGCAGCAAATTATTTTTTCGATTTTTATTCCCTAACACAAAGAAACTATACTACTGTTATTGTAAAAGACCTCAGGGATCTGTAGATCCAGTATATTGCAAGATGAAGATTAAAAATATATATGGTTTCAGTACATGTATCTAATATTGAGTAATATCATCCCAATTAAGATTTCAAAAGGTTTTTAGAATTATTTTCCTCCTTTCTTATAAACTTCCAATAATATCAGATCTTTTGAAATGTCAGTGTAAGTACCACACATATCATACTTCCATTAAAAACAGAATGAAACAGAAGAAATAGACTACACCAACATTAAGGGGTACTTAAATTTATAGGTACAGTACAGCAATAAGAATAAATAATATCCTGGGGAGTATATTCATTCTGATTGCAATTACACTATTTCACCCCATAGACTCAGTTTTCATTATTCCCATTTGCCAAAGCCTAATTGTTTTTTATGCATTATTGGATCTAAATTTAATTTAACAGATAAATTTTTGAAGAGTAGGTGGAAATTTAACTGTGCACTTCCTTTAACAGGAATTGTGTGATAGCTAAAACCCACTAAATCAGAGTCTTCAGCAGAGTAGAGACCAAGCCCAGTTTGTTGAAAATACCCCCATTATTATAAAGTAACACAAGCAAGACAAATCAGAGTTAAATTTATCCATCAACCTTAATTTATATTTTGGGCTCAAATATTTCAAATATATATTGTATATTGATGTAGGATGAATTATGAAAGGTGAATACCATTCAGATATACCAGTGATTTAATTAGGGCCGGATTTATAAGCTTGGTTTTGCTCCATGAAGAAAAGAGCGTATCTCCAATGGAATAATAAACCTACATAGCACATAATTAGGTAGGCACATGTTGCAACTCACACAAGACTTAATGGAAGAATTCAGCAACGCCTTCTCTGACCAGGATAGTTCTTACACTTATAGAAAAATGCAGACATTTTCATTAGCATATCTTTGCCGTGGCATTTTAATTCTAAACATAAATTCTGCTTCAAAACCATGGCACAATAGTTATGATCAAAGATATGTTTTATAGGAGACAAGATTAAGATGTGCTGAGCATTAAAACTATATCATCTGGAATCAGAGAAACTACTAGCAAGTCTTTTGAAATTGAGGAAATTACCTTTGCTTTTTATTCCCAAAAAGGAAAATGTCCATTTCTAAACTATAAAATCATTAAAAAAATGCATCTCCCACAGGTTTTTTTTTAATGAAGCAAGTGTCATGAATGCATTCCAAATATAAATTACTCTAAATCTCTTATTTTAAATTCCCAGTAGAAACAGACTCAAACTGTCTAGTTCAAAGTATTTTGGAGCTCATTTTTCATGTCTGTATCCAAAAAAAACCTGAGATTTTTTTTCTCCTGTCGTTAAAACGTTTCGACTTTTAAGGCATGCATTCAAATTCATAGAAACTACGAAACTATGAAATAACCAAAAGAAGGAAAATATGCCCATTGCTGAAAAATTTCAACCTCTCTTGGGAATAAATAGGGCACACATCATAAACCTTTGACCTTTGAACATGCGAAGTTTGCAGTATATGAAAAAACACCTATTGTTTTTGAACAACTACACTATTTTGCCATTTTCTATTCTGACAACGTGTTTAGTCTCTATCCCCTGCAGCCAGCAATTTAGGTGCCCTGTGGGAGGAACCATAGGACCAGATCTCTGCTTTGCTCCCATGCAACACTTGGCTGCCTGCCCATCTTTAGTTTAATTGTGTGCAGTCTACCGTAAAATGGAGTCAGAACTATTCTAGATCTCAAAACATACCAGGTCACATGAAACTGGAGCTTGGAGAGATGAACAGGTGAGACGCTGCACTTTTTGAAACAAGAGAAACAAAGTAGGTTGCACACTTTCCTGTGACAGTCATCAAATTTAGCATGAAGGTGGTCATGGGAGTAAGCACAGTCTGCTGTCAGAATGAGGTCACTACACAAAGACATATTCATAAAGGCATTTGCCAATGAGATGCACTATTCACAATTTCGGTACTGACAATTACTGGCTGTAGCCATTTCAGTCTCTACCTTGTTGGATCTCTGTCGCAGTAAAATACCTCTTGCTAACATATTATACAAGGCTTACATTATGCTTTAAAAAAATATGCAGACAGACAGACAACACTTACTTACAAGAAGGCTTACATTTCCTATTTGAGTTTGCCCTGGGAAGGCTGCTTACCTTATTTAAAACAGACATTGGAATATAATTCAGGAAGACGAGATAACCTACAATGAAAATATGCACTCCCAAAGAAGGTCCAATTTTAAGTGCTCCCAACAATCCAACTCTTGCTGAAGCTCCCAGTCTATTTCTTTACATGTCAAAATGATTTGATATTTTCATGACCAATCAATTTGAGGCTTTGGAAAGCCTGGGATTTAACAACAGTTTGAAGTAGCAGAGAAAACTGAATGGCTCTTGGGCCTACCAAACCCATTTCACCTAGAACTGGTCTTTCTCAGCAAAGTTTGTGATAATTTAGCTTTACAAACCTAGGCTGAAAGGGCAGACACCTTACTCACTGTTAGGGGTAGAGAAATGACTGTCCAATGTTAGGGGCAAGCCACTTGAGTGATTTAAGCCTCAGGTCCTTCTATATTACAGGGAGTGATAAGTACTACTGTATCTCATGGGGATAATGTAAGGATAACTGAATTAAGAATTCCGTGGTACTGATGCTGTAATTATGGGGACCACGTAAACGCCAAAGATAAAAAAGCATATAGAAATGGTTCAACGACACATCAAGTTTTTCCTTATTTTCCTTTTTTTGACATTCACAGAATTTAGCCTTTACTGAACAGGTCTCATATTTCCCCTGGCTTTGTTGCCCCGATTAGTGTCATACATGCTTGCCCCCAAGCTACTGTCATATTAAATATATAAAGTAGTTACAACCTCAGACCACTCAATCAATTTCTACTCAGTAAGTTATATTTGACTAGCTAATCTATACAAGACAGTCCACACTAGTAACACATACATGCACAGATGCTTGTAAAAGGGCCGCATTCACAAAACTGATAGCAATTGTGTGTCAAATCAGTGGGAAGAAAGAATTTGAAGGTACAAAATGATTGATAACTAAGAATACTTTGAGAAAATTTTACCCAAATTACACAAATTCACAATTGGGAAAAAAAGATTAGGTTAAATTTAAAAAAACCCCCAAAGAACAAAAAATATTTCTCACAGGGGATCCCTACAGCATTAAAAGTGTCTTGAATTTGGGGTAGAGTTAAACCAGGAAACATCTGTAGTAAAAATATAGCAGGGTAACTGAAGCCAGTGTAAATTATGTCAGTATTAATGCTGTCTCTCTACTATGATTAGTTGGTTGCTGAAGTGAAATAGGCTCATCCACATTCCTACACCGCTTAGTGACAAGGTGTTGTTACAGGGCTTACTTCAGGCAGCTACTCCCAGGTACTGCTCATCTGTCCACTGGGGATCCTAGTGTAAAGCCAATGTAAATTGCACCAGTAATTTACCAGCCAATGTAAATTATGCCAGCGTGTTCCATGTCTAGCCCTTCAGTGATAAAGTTTATAGTGATAAGATAATGATGCAGACTTCTGTAATGATTTCATTTGGGGCTAACTTGACATTTTGATTCAGAAGTCAGTACAACAATCTGTTGACCCACATTTTACAAAATACGCTCAGTGCTCAACACTGGTTTGATTATGCCAGTGTACTTTACAAATGTGAACAATGGTTTTGATTTCCAGAAGCAGGTCCCTATAACATGAATGCAATTTTGGCAATGCAAAGCGCAGACCAAAAGTACAGCCACACAATAGGATGCTGCGTGGGGGGCCACTTTCAGAAGCAGGTGTAGTATTCATATTTAGGAACACCATCTGCTAGTGCCTTTATTAACTGAATGCAGGTCTTTGAGATTAGCATGCTCCTCCACTGTACATTTGATTCTACAGTGTTCAGATAGAAAATCGGACAAGCACAAATGGTCTTATGCAGTATTTCTGGAATCGTTTCTAGAGGTTTGTGACATAACATACATTCCCTAACCTGTTCTGTAAGAAATAATTATCCCATTAATCTGATCCCAGTAATAATTCATGACATTTGAATTATGTTGCTGATGGGATGTCTTTTATATCAACTTTATTTCTGCTGGTAAATAACAATTCACTTAATTACAGAAATAAATCTGGTGAGGTATGAATGTATGGTTGAAAGTGATGAAAACGTTTAATAAAATATGTCCCAGAAATAGAGAACACAATTAGATGTTAAGAGTTTTGCTATAAAATTTTGGAGTTTTTTTTCATTTCTTTTTTTTGGATCTGCTGACAGGGCATTTCCAATGACCCTAAAAACTGCACTGCAGGATGGCAACAAAATCATTGCTCAAGTGATAAAAAGTAAGTGTTCCCCCCCTTCCTTCAATGATTATTGTTGATCTCAGCCTTTCTATACAATCAGTATTGCTTTTTACATTCTTTAGCTATAAAATTCCTTATGGCTTCTACAAACAGGAAGCAAAGTAAATCTGATATGCTACCATCATTGAAACAGCAGGCCTTTTTAATTTTTTCCCCGAAGGACAGCTTTGAGAGACATGATTATTTTTTGTTCCCCTAAGTTTGGCATCATCTTGATGTGGTTTAATATTGCAGACCCATAAAATTTAAATAACTATACACAGCGCAAAATTGCAGATTATCTGTAAAAAAAATGCTTAATAATGGGAAAGATTACTGTTCAGTCTTAATTCCAATAACATGTCTTTTGTAGAAGCCAGGTATCGATATCTGAAAAGGCACGTCTTTTGCCATTTTGTTTTTAAAGCTTGTTATCTGTTTTTCATGTGATAGTAACCTATGCAAAATTAACTTGTGGTTCGTAACTGCAGGCTCTAATTCACTAGAAATCAGAAGGCACAACTGGCAATAATCAGCTTGAACCAAAATCTGTTGAAACCAGTGATATGACTGCCTTTGACTTCAGTGGTCTTTTAGTTGAGGCTTGTGTGGGCGAGAAGGGTACAGAGATCACACACTAATTTGTTGACTTCTACAGAAGGGCAGGTCAGCTCCACCAGACATATAGGCCAGGTTTTACATCAGATACCTTACAAGGGGTGCAGATTGACATAATATCGATTCAAAACACATATGAGTTTTGCCCTCTTTTGGATGTTGAAAGTCTCAGCTATTGACAGGACATCATGGTGGTGAACATTCTCTTGGGCCTCGTACATGGAATAAGCAGAGGAATTTCTTATGCAGGAAACATTTTTCATGACTGTTACATTTCTGTAATGATGCAGCAGAATGCTGAGGTCACTGCGGTAGAGTTCCTAAAAAAATTCACAATAAATGATGGTGGTTATGGAAGCAGATTAAAAAAAATTCTTTAGAATTATTTGTATTATTTAAAAAAAATCCAATTTGCTCAGCCTCTTTTGCTCAGTGTTTTTATTGCTTTCAACTTCCCAAAATAGTAACCACATATTATAAACACTGCTTGATCTTAATTGAAAGAGGTCTGCCATTTTTTCCCACTAAAAAGATTCTGCGACTACACCACTAATAATGAGGGATCTACCCTTTTCCAAAAATAGACTAATCACGTATCTGGATGCTGGCACTAATTTTGTTATCACTGAACCAGTGGCCTGCTTTGAACTATGACTTAAAAGAACCATTGCAGATTCTAAGAATAGCTTATTAATAGTTGGCTTGGGGAAAAAAAAATATTATTTTATGGCAAGTCACTTAAGGCATGCAAAAAGATTCCTGTTCTTTCACCTCCCCTTCTAGCACTTATTCTTTAAGTGCATTTAGATTTTTTCATGTGTTTTAGATGAAGTTGCACACTACACTTATGCCGTACTAAGGGCACTTTAAATGTGTGCATCTGCATATTAAAGCTTGTTAACTTGTCTTACGTGTCCTCTAAGCATCTCAAAGTTATGTCACTTCAGGCAAGGGTTAACTCTGGGACATGTTACCTAGTTCATGTTAGGATAACATTAGTTTGCTCCACGGAGATAAAATAAGCAATTTGTAGTCCTCAGCATCCCAAAATGTACCTCTCCCAGCATCTTCCCTCAAAGCAGGGATAGAGCCTAGGTCTCCTGGCCCCTGGCCATGCCTCTGGTCACCAGTCCTCTAATGGTAAGTCAGAGTTGCGCAAGCAAGAAATGGTATTAACACTTAGTGCACAACTGCTCACAACACATTTTAACTTTAATCCTGTTTAACAGGGCTGTCAAATGATTTAAAAAATTGTGATTAGTTGCATGATTAAAAAAATTAGTCACACTTAATCGTGATTTTAATCACATAGCTAAAAACTCAAAATTATGTGCAGAAAAATGTAAAATTATGCAGGTACTTTGTGTGGATGGGGGGTGGGTGTGTTTGGGGGGGAATTTGCAAAGGTGTGGGGGGCTGTGGGTGTGTGGTTTCAAATCTGGGGAGAGGGGGTCCCCACACACCCTGGCAGGATGCTGGGTGCTGTGGGTCAGGAGTGAGGGGCAGCAGCAGGGCTGGTGGGGAGGGGGGCTTGGGAGTGAGGGAAAGGGGCAGGGAATGGGTATATCACTGCCCCCACTGGCACAATCAAACAGCACCCCCCACTCACTGGTGTCCTATTTCTGAAACTGGAAATATGGTATGTATAGGAATGCAGCCCAGAGGTGCATAGAGAAGTGCCCAGCAGGTAAGTCTGTAGAGGGAAAAGGGTGGGGAGGGCAGATCAAGGCCCCCACAGTGAGGGAGGGAGTGGGGCAGGAGCAGGGGAGGGGCTGGGTTGAATGGAGCTTTGGGGCTGGGGTGGGCCATGGGATGGAACTGCAGGCAGCTCATGCAGGGATGTGGTGGGGGGGCGTGTCTCACTGCCACTGTGTGTCTCCCTAAGGGAGGCACGATGGGCATATGTCCCCCAAATTTGCATGTGGAGTGGAGGAAGGTTGCCCACTGGAGGCTGGGGCTCTGTGCCCTGCTGCCTTTGCCCTGGGAACTGCGCAAGGCCATGTTGTACCTCCTGCCACCAGGTGGATAGGGGACGCATGGCCAACACACAGCTCCTGGGCCAAAGACAGCAGGACACAGAGCTGCAGCGGGCAGCCTGCTTCTGCCCTGTGCAGAAATCTGGGGGACACGTGCCCCTTATGCCTCCCCGAGGGGTACACACAGCAGTGGGGAGCCGTGCCTCCCTGTACCCCCGGACAAGCCTCTAGCATGTCTGTCCCATGACCCACCCCAGCCCTGGGGCCCCAGTTACCCCACCCCCTCCCTCACCATGGTAGTCTTGATCTTCCCCTCTTTCCTCTCCCCCCACCCCTTCTCCACCACAGATTTACTGGCTAGACACTGCTTTACATGCTGCAGGGCTGTGTTCTTGGCTGCATGCAGGTTGTGGCTGCTCATGTGTGTGTTTCTGTTTATGTCTGTGTGCATGCCCCTGCCACCTTCTTGCTGCAGAAGCCTGGAGCCCATGCAGGGGCTGCCCTGTGGCTCCTCTGCACTGCCACCACCACCCCACTTGGTGGTCTGGCAGTGGCAATGACGGAACAGAGCCCAGGCATAGGCTCCAAAAACATGTGTGCAATTAATGTGCTAAAAAAATTAATGTAAGAACTAATTAATGCATTAATTGTGCATGCTAATGGTGATTAATTGACAACTTTACTGTTTCACATTCCACAGATTTGATATGGTCCAAGCGTAACATGTAACTTCACCCTTTTTTTCTTAATTTAAAGGGAATGAGGTACCACTGGTGAAGTGTTTGTAATAACTTTCCTTAATGGTTATTCTATCAGACTTATCATTGATATTTTCACACTGTAGTAATGCTGGATTTAAAATTAATTTTCCAACAGATACTCATGTGCTGGCTCTGGCTAAGTCTGGCTTAATTCCTCTCTCTTTTCCTACATGTATCTCCAAAGGTCAAAACATTGCTATTAAGGTCTAACAACTTGAGTTTCCTCTTCTGAGGGGTTCTCTGCTTTAAGTCTGTACCTGTGGTATTCCAGTTGGAAGCATTATTTTCATTTTTATCAAAATCAGTGTCCTAAGAATGTAACTGATGAGACTTTTTTCTGCATTTACTGTCAAATGAACCATAACTCATTCAGTGTTACTTGCTTAGCCTTTTTGACATCCCATTCTGGAGATTAGCCAATTTTTCCCTCCCCATCCCCCCAGCCACCTCCCACCCAAAGCTGAACTGTAACTCGTCAAGTCAGTTCAGTGTTGTGACTATTTCTTTTAATGACCACGGTATGTTTCTCCTGTTACCATGGTTTATAACCTTGGGGTCAGTTTTGACTCAGAGCTTGCCTTTGAGGTTCATGTTGGTCAGATTGTTACGGCTCCATATTACTACCTCATAGATGTGTTTAGGCAGAGACATGCAATAAATTATTCCATAGAGATGCAGACATTCTCATACAGGCTTTGTGAAATTTTGATCATATTATTGTAACTATTACATTAGTTTTACTTCCTTTTCACAACCCCTTTTGAGATGAATTAATTTATGCTCAGAGGAACCAAGTTCTAAGCATATCCTTATTTTACAGGCTCTCAATTAGCATTATTTTAACATGGGAAGGGGCAGTAAATTCTCACCTACTGTAATAAAGCAAGCACAGAGGCAATGAAGAAAATAGTACTGCCCCACAGAAGTGAGAAATACTGTGCAAAAAAGGCAACTGATACCATGAACCAACCACATTGTCAAGTGAAGTGATTGATCTTCATACAGTAGCCTCAGGAGAAGTTGACTCAATGCCACTGGGAAATTGCCAAGACATTATGCAAGCTCAACAGGAATCTAGAGGTGGAGCACTAGAAAAGGACTTATAATTAGCAATGGCTTCCTAGAAACTAGAAAAACCACTACTTAGGGCTAGAAGCATCCTTTTAAATTGGGCATCTGTGGCTTTCTTGCTTGTAAAATCATTTCTACCCTCTGGAATATTAGAGGAAAGTAAGGTTGTGGTGCCCACCTTAAGTTTTGCAGGCAGAAATGAGAGTGATATCTTTCTGATAAAAATTCAGGTAGAAAATGCTACACTTCCCCTGGACTCCCATATAGCAGGCTAGTTTTGTTTTACTATTAAGCATTTTCTCATATTGTTGATGGTGGAATCCAACTCTTCATGATTCAGACTATTCTCAAGCACAAGTCTGTAGCATCAGTAAAAATAAAAAGAAAGACTAAAGAAAAATAGGCCCAACAGGCCGAGGGAGCTAGATTTTATTGGTGTCAGGTTAGTTTTTGTGGACACAAAAAACTGACTTAAAATACATTTCTAAATTGACTAGCAGAAAGAAATCACAAACAAAATCTTAGTTCTGATTTAAGAACAGCCAGAAGTGAGTTACATAATCTTAAATACCTAGGGAGGGATCTGTCCCCCAAATAGAAGAATCCTTTGCATCACTAGAAAACTGTCCATCACTGATAGATCCCTTTTTTTTTTTATCAGAAAGTCAGTAATAAACAAGCAAACAAACAAGCTAAGTGCAGGCACTGCAATTTTAAAATCAATTCTTTGGACTGGGTACCACTGAAGATTAGACCAATAAAAGGATTTTATGAGGAAACTTGTGTGCAAGTGTAACAAACATGCTGAAGAATTTTGAGCTGGCTTGCAGTCTTGAAATAATAGCTTAATGTAATTCAGTTCTTATTGGTTGCCTAGAAACTAACTTTGAAAAAAGTAAAAGCACAAACCATAATGGGTGCAGAGGGCTTAATAAGAGAATTATTGATGCCATCAACATGTTAGGCAGTCTGATGTATTTCCAACAAAATTGCCCAAAAATGCTTCCTTGGCATTCCAAAGAACAAGGTTAAAGGCCAAACAAGGTTAAATATTACATAATGCTAGCAGTTAGCACTAGTGGAAGAGCTTTCAGCATTCAAATGCTTACCCTTATTGCTATCATAGATAATCTAAGGGCTTCTTCTTCAATGTGAGAAAAGCTGTAGTTTTTACCTTGGTATAACTAACATGTCAGCTATCCCAGGGTATAACCATAGTAAAGACAGGGCACTTTGGGCACTTGTACATATGATGGGGGTTTAGTCCTTAGGGTTGCATTCTATGCCCCCCTAAATTGAAATGGTGGGTTTTTAATTGAAACCCACCATTTCAACTTAGGGTTTTCAATTAGGCCTGTGGAAAGCGGGAAGTATTTGCTTTGGATTCGGAGTTGGCCAATTTGGAGGGACAGTGATTCGATTCGGTGATTCGAATCACTGGCCTGATTTGATTCGGCCGAATCAGATCCGAAAATTTTGGCGCTGCTTAGGATATTTGGCCATAGACTAAATAGGCAGCAGTCCTCACCATGCTGGACACAGCTGCTTCCAGCTGTTAAGTTTTGTTATGGTGGGAGGAGGAGGGAGAAAGGGGTATGGGGGAGGGAGGGATTGGGGCTGGGACAAGCTGCCCAGCTGGGGCAGAGGGCACAGGACTTGGAGAGGGGGGTGGAGGGGCGGGATACAGATGTGGCAGCACTCAAAGTGGGGACTATGCCCTGCTGCCACATACCCAGTCGGGGGAGAGGACAGGATGCAGGCACAGCTCACTCCAGGTAGAAGGGGGCAAGCAGCAGCAGGGCATAGCCCCTGCTCCCAGCAGTGCTCTCCTGCACTCCTGCACTCCTCTGGCCCGGCTGAGCAAGCGGCAGCAGCGTCTGGCACCCCACACCAGCTGAGTGAGTGGTGGCAGTGCCCACTCCTCCACACCAGCTGGGCAAGCAGCAGCAGTGCCTGCATGCTGTGCCCACCCAGTGCCAGCTGACCAAGTGGCGGCAGCTGCCCTGCTGCACCCCCACGCTGGCTGGGCAAATGGTGGCAGCGCCTGCTCCCCAAGCTGGCTGGGCAAGCGGTATCAGTCCCCACCCCCTGCACCTCCCCCCACACTGGCTGGGCAAATGGTGGCAGTCCCCAACCCGGCTGGGCAAGTGGCAGCAGCGCCCCCTCCCCCATGGTGGCTGGCAGGCAGTGGCAGTGTCTGCCCCCCTCTGCCTCCCTGCACCAGCTGGCAAGCGGTGGCAGCGCCCACTCCCCCCACAGTGCAATGTGGGTGTGGCAGGACTGGGAGTGGGGACTATGCCCTGCTGCCCCTCCCCTGCCCCAGCTGGGCAAGCAGCAGCACAGCATAGCCCCTGCTCCCAGTGCTGCCGCACCTGCATCCTGACCCCCCCACAAGTCCCGCATGCCCCACCCCAGCTGGGCAGCTTGTCCCAGCCCTAGCCCCAATCTGTCCCACCCCCTCGTCCCTTCTTTCCCTCCATTTCCCCACCACAACTGACTTACTAGCTGGAGGCAGCTGTGTCCACCGTGGTGAGGACTGCTGCCTGTTTAGTCTATGGCCGAATCTCCAAATTGACCGAATCTTTTCTGAATTGCTTCAGAGCCTTCTGATTCAATTCACAGCTTTTAACTGGTCTCCCAATTTGATTCAGATTTGGAAATTTGGTCACCAAATCAGGCCAATTCTCCTCTGAATCGAACTGGCTACTAAAGCAGCCTTAGTTTCCATCACTGTTATGGTGAGGGGCTGAATCCCTTGGTTATTTTTTGGCAGAACCTGCCTGTGCCTGGGGAAGCTGTTGGTGGGAAAAGCAGCCGCTGAGCTGCAGGGGCCCTGGTCCTGCTGTCTGTGGTGGAGGCATCCCCCTAAGGCTGCCTGGGTGGACTGCTAATGGGCAGGTGCTGCCCCAGCTTGGAGGCAGCACCCAGCCTGATCCAACTTTTCCCTGACCCTGAGCTGGGGCAGCACCTGGCCTGCTAACAGGTGGCCCTAGGGGGATTCTGCCACCACAGAGGGAAGGAACAGGGCCTCCCGCAGCTCACGGGTCACTCATCCCACCAGCAGCTTGCCACCCAGCTGTGGGATAGGTGGGAAGGCTCCACTGAGAAAAACAAAAAGGATCGGGCCCTTCACCACTTTTACCTTCAGCAGGCACCAGCTGAAGGCAGAAGTGGCAAGGGGCCCAATCCTTGTTTTCGGAAGAGCCTGCCCACCTCTCCTGCAGCTGGGGGGCAAGCTGACTAATACCTGCAACGCATCGCTGCAAACTAAACTACATCAGGAACACAAACATCATGCCCCTATTCGTCTGGACCCAGCCATTTTGTCAGCACCAGATCGGAGGTCAGTGATGAAGGCGTAAGAACTTGGTCTTTACCACTCTTTCCTATGTTGGGATAGCTGACGTGCAATAGGTAAAATAAATAAATAAATAAATAAATAAGCAGCAGTTTCATGCAATGAAGATAAGTCCAGAACTTATTCATCAAGTGATATCTTTGCTAAAGCTTTTGCAGCAGGATATAGCTGCCATCGTAGCCATTGCAATACATGTTTTTTATTATGAAGAGGTGGTTAGCTGTGTTAGTATCACATTAGGTAGAAGGCAGGGCTGGATGACACCTTAGAGCCATGTGAGCTTTCCCAGGCAGCAACCTGCTCTCTTGGAGATTACATCATGAATTTATTATAGCCATTAAAGCTGATAAGGCCATTCTGTGGGCAAATGAATCCTTGAAATGGTACTAAAATGGTTTGCATTAAGCAAATGAAATGGGCTAGAAAAGTAGAAAAGCAGAACTTTTCAAATGTTTAGAGTCTACATACAAACAGCATTTTCCACAGAATGTGAGCACAAGAGAATAGCTTTTGTTATGACCGACTTAAGCTGAAAACAAACATTTCTGGAGATTTTTCTGCAAGAAATAGCCTATTCAGTGTTTATGAATATCTACTACATTAAAACATGAAAAGGGCCTGATGCTATGAACATTTAATCATGTGCATAGCTTTATCTACCACTATACTTGTTCCAATAGTTTTGGAGTCATTGGAAAGACTTTATGCTCACAAAGTTATTGATGGGGATAAAGCTGTAAATTTTACTTACTCATTGGTATGCGACTGGCTGGATTGTGGAGTCTTGGCACAAATACTAGATAAGTACAGATTTTATGTAAATAGTTAACTAAGTAGTTCAAAGCTCTCCAACATAGAATAATCCGAGAATTGGAAACTATGGTTTGCCCAGTTTTCCAGCTTGAAAGAATTGCTTGGGGAGTACAGTTTGTATCCTAATTATTTTTGACAGGAATTAG
This sequence comes from Crocodylus porosus, assembly GCF_001723895.1. Classification (NCBI taxonomy): domain Eukaryota; kingdom Metazoa; phylum Chordata; order Crocodylia; family Crocodylidae; genus Crocodylus; species Crocodylus porosus. The sequence continues at coordinate 2,990,253 of NW_017728917.1, forward strand.
GTCAGTTTAATTAGTTGAAAATTCAGTTGAACAGCCACCTCTCTGCTAATTACTTTTGGATGTATACATAATTCATTTACAACAGCAAAAGAAAAATACCATAAAGAACTGGTTGCAACCCTGGGAGAGTCAGTTCACAAATGTAGTAACTCACATATGCTGAGCCTGAAAGACAAACATTGCCAGTTTTAATTTGGGCAAAAATTATAATGTTAAAAATGGCCTCAAAATATGTGATTTGATTAGAAGCTTTCACCCCCTTTAACATACTGCTCTGTGTGTAACCATATGCTGTACAATATAAGATGATGCTGAGCTCTGAAATGGTAAGTGTGAGATTGATTTATTTTCATTACATCTACTAGCCAAGTACACACATAAGGGTCTCAGTAGTCACTAAATATAAGAAGTCATTTATTTTTATAAGGAATTTAACAATTTACAGAACTCTTAATACCAATGTAAGGTGCTCTGTGGTAATGAAGATATAAATATATACAAATCAAAAACCATGAAGTAAATGTCTAACATAACTGATGAAAGGCACTATTAAGACCAAAAAGCCCGAGGGGGACCACCAGAGATTAGGACAGAAATAACTCTATTCAACCCACTTGTCCTCAACATCCCATCCCAACCTCAGATGGGCTTTGCTCTTTTCCCAAATGGTGAACAGGGAATGCCAAGTACCAATGAAGATTAAGTCAACAGAAAGTTTTTTGATGAAGATTTTAGCTCTTTCCAATTTAAGGTTCTTGATCTGGAATGAACTTCAGCCCAGGGTTTACTTCAAGCATTAAAGTTATGGGATTTAAATATTATTCTGGAGTAGGAACATTTTCTTAAATCAAAGCCTAACAGTCTGATCCTAAGCTTGCTGGAGATCACAGCATCAGTTCCACTGACTTCAGCAGGCTATGGACTGGGGCTTGATGCTGCGTGCATTAAATTCAAAAGGGAAGCAACTTCTGACTTAAAGTGGACCAGATCATTCATCTGAGCCCTTAGTCATGGGAGTTCAAGTACAGGGCTTTTGTTAATCACAAGTGACATCTTATATTTCAAATGTCTATTATTCCAACGGAAGTCCAAGGAATACCCCAAGACTGCTTGTCCTTATACCAGGTTCCTAACCAGTCCCAGGGCTCAAGGAAGCACAAAGGTGCCTCCAAGCCAGGGGTGGGCAAAATACAGCCCATGGGCTGGATCTGGCCATTCTCTCCACCCTGCGGGGCCTCTAAAAACATGTAGAAAATTAATATTTCTCTGCCCTCGGTTTCTGTCAAAAATGACAGGAACCAGGGGCAGTAGGACCTAGGGGAAGCCGAGCAGGCTCCCACAACAGTGGGGCCTGCCCCACCCTGCCCCCTAGACTCAAGCCCAAGCTGCGGTTTCTGGGCTGGGAGCATGTGGTGGCCCAGTGGCGCGGGATGCTCAGGTAAGTGGGGGGGGCCCAGGCAGGGAAGGAGTACGGGGTGGGGGGTAGTGGCCCCCTCCCTGCCCTACGCCTGGTGCCTTGTGCTGCAGCTGCTTGCAGCCTCGTGGGCCTGCCTGTGCCCGCTCTGGACAGCCCCACAGGGGCTGCGAGTGCCTGCAGCATGGGGCACTGAGCGTGGGTTGGGCGAGGGGCTGCTTCCTCCCCGCACTCAGCTTTTCCCTGGGCTCCTTCCCTGCATGGAGAAAAGTGGCCCCTCACCCACCCTGTAGCCAGCACCCTGCACTGCAGGCACTCGCAGCCCATGCGGGGCTGTCCAGAGCCCATGTGTGGGCTGAGAGCACCTGCAGCAGGGAGCATCGGCCATGGGGCAGGCGAGGGGCCACTTTTCCCCATGCTCAGCACAAGCTTCTTCCCTGTTGGTGAACAGGGGGTCGGGGCTGAGCGCTGCCCCCTGCCTGTACCATGGGGCTGGGGGAGCCACTGGGCGTGAGTGGGCAGGGAGCCAGTGGGAGCACAGGGCCCGCACCAGTGTCCCGGGGCCAGTGCCAGTGGGAACCAGAACAGGGTGGCAGAAGTGCAGGGTCCCAGCTGGCCGGGGCTCTATGGAGCCAGGCCAGCTCCCCATCTCCACAGACCCTTGCCAGTCTGTGCCCTGCTCTGGGCCCCACCAGTGCTGGCCCTGGGACATTCATCCCAAGACATTGGGACGTTGGTCCCAAGATGGTGACTAGGGCACAGGGCACCTGTCAAGGGGTGGGGCATCTGTCACAGGGCGGGGCTACCCATGTGGCTGACAGCCTGCCAAAACTGGGTAAGTGGCCCTCCGCCCAAAATAATTGCCCATCCCTGCTGTAAGCCACATTTGTTGCGTGCCACCCCCATTCCCATTAGGTTTCTCATTGCACCCAAAAAAATACAAATGCAAGAAATACAGCTCAGGATTTCAGGCCTAGTCCTGCCTTCTCTCGTTGACTTCAACATAGCAGTCACTAAAAGGAGAAGCTCTGTCTTATACATGCCTTTCTTTTTCTCCTTAATGGCTCAGTCACAGCTCTTCTGGATACTAACAGGAGTTGTGGACATAGGCAGAATTTAACCGTGATGTTTATTGTTTTCTGCTATTATCCCATTGCCCTGGATTTCCACGTTCCATTTCTTTATTCTGGCCAGTTCCTTGAGAATCGTGTGAACAATTCAGCACCTGACCTACTTCACTCTTATTCAGACTCCATCCCCCTGAGCATGCCTACTGGAAGACCCTAACGTATTTTAGAGAGGTTCTTTAGCAAAAGTTAAAAATTCAGTGGAAACCTCTGCCCACAAGTTTTTACAGATCACTAGCCTTTATGTGCCAATCTGCACATGTTAATGTGCATTATTAGTTCTGTTGTTCAGTCTGTCTTTTGGATCTGTTACAGTGTTTGAGGTAAAAATACATTTAAAGGCTTTTTATATGGTTTGTTATGGTCCAAATCATAATTGATTACACCCGGTGACAGCTTAAAATACCTGATAGGCTATAGTGAATTTTGCATAGCTGTCTTCTGCTGATGTGCAAATATGTATTCAGGGTCTTTTATAAATAGTTAAGCTATTTTGCCATAAGAGGTATTTTGGAGTTGTTAGAACCTATCATAAATCCACACAAAGAGATATTTTGTAAAGCTGATTGGCTGTAATGGTTCATGTCAATGAATTCTTTGGACCATTTAACACCAGAGATTACACTGATACATTTAACTTCTGTCATGTCCACGCTGAGCAATACAGACATGGAAATCAGCATCTATCTGTAAACGCTGGATTAGCATGTGATTCTGGACAACAAACTTGTAGGACGCTGATTTGCAGGTATAAACAACATTTTATGGAAAGAAGCAAAACCACGGGTATTTTAAATCATTTTACCTCCAATACCCAGAGGTTTAAGTCAGTTTAGTTACAGGAACAGAAAGCATCTTCCTGAAAGTATGCTTCAGAAAATTAAATATACAAAAATAGCACCTTGAAAGAAATTATCTTCTTGCACATATTCAAAATTGATTACTTATTTTACTGAGAAGATGCGGTTCTTTTACAATGCCACACTGGAATCAGTCCGCTCAAAAATGTCAAGTTTTTCTATTCATACCTCACAAGATTTTTCCAAGTTAGCGAAGGTGTTGTAAGGAACAGAAAGAACTGACCTGATTTTCCTATCTGCAGTCAAGCTGCGAGAGGTCAAATCAGACTCAGCTTGTGACCTTTACATTGAGCAAAAAGGACCCGGAAGTGCTCTCAAATCCACAACAAATATGGAGGCTCAAAATACCATTTTTATGTATTCATTTTCCTGACTGCACAATCCTTTAAACTATGGAACAACATGCATTAAGAGAACCCTTGGCTTGAGGTGATCATGCTACATTATGCCAGAAAAGTTATAGTTTAAAATAACTTTCACCAGAACCTTAACTGGTGTAAGCTGCCATCTATCTAGGTTTATCAGAGGAGCCACACTGATTTAAAACAGCTGAAGTTGCAATCCTTAGTTTTTAACTTACTATAGCAAGTATTATAAAAGGCATTTGTAAACCCTGTCTTCTGGAAAGAGGAAGACATCTTTTTTGGAGTTGAAAAACAGCCAAATAAATATTTTATTTTTTAGTGCTATTTGAATATATAATCGCTCTTAGGTTGACACTTTGGATATTAATCATTAAACCAGAATTATTAATGTTTACAGTCAAGATGGAAACTCCAAAAATCTAGTGTTTTTAATAGGGAAGCTGACAGGTCTTTTATTACAGCAAAGTGAGCGGCATTATTATGATTCAAGTACCAAAGTATGAACACATGATAAATGAATGGTGAGCCTCTCAGATCATGTCACTTCCTTATGCTTTGTCATGTAAATTAATTTATTGTAGAGGACCAGTCCCCGCTTCTACTTCCTTCTCTTTTCATTTTCTTTAGCAGATTTTTATAATTCCTTGAGGAAATTAAAGGTTTCTCACACACACACTCACACACACACACACACACACACACACACAAAAAATATTACCTTTTGCTGCCTTGACAAAGCATTACAAGAAATATTCCTATGAATGAATAATCCTAGAAAGAGAAAATGTAAGAATGATATTGATTTGGCCATAACAGTGTTGTCTAAATTTATTAAAAGGAAATGCCCTGGACTCTTTCTTTAGCGGCTGATGTATGTTTGAGATTCAGGTTTTGCACTGGAAAGGTCCTTCAGTTTGTCAGCAGGAGGGGGACAGCCACTGAATGCTTGCTTGGTCTATTCAGATATTATTAAAGGTTTTGTTTGTTTGTTTTATTTTGTTTTCTGTGAGCTGAATGGGACACCAGACAAGAAGCAAACATCATAAAAATGGTACATGTGTATTGTAGTGATAGGAAACTGGTAAAGCAGAGTGTACTCACTTATTCTGGCTCTTCTGTTCTCTCCATTGGGAGTGGGACAGAAGTCATGCTCTACCCCACAGTGGATCAAATACATGAAAGAGTCATCTTGGATCTCTGGCAAGAATATGTAAAACCTCTCCTCTGGGCTCTAAACCTGACAACAGGGTAAACAGCACAGATACAGTAACGCATAGTAGTTTTGGACAGTTTCTAAAACTCAGTGAGTTTCTGAGGAAGTAACTTGATGGAATGCTCTCCACTGCAACATCTAAGCTATTTCTCATTTTGAAATATATATTCATTTGAATTATGTTTTAAATCTGCATCCCCTGACTCCTTTAAAACAAGCACAGTGCCTCCAAATAAGATTCTTCCAAGAGTTACAATACAGCTGTTGGTGGAGAAAAGGGGGAAGTGTCATAATTTATTTATAAAACAGTGGTTATTTTATTAGGCAATAAATGTTAAATATGACCCTACCATAGGAAAATTACCATTGCTGTGAAAATTGAAACTTCAGTGTTAGATTTTTTACCATTATATCATCAACTCAGTTTTCTTTCTACGATCAAAGCAATATTATTGTACTTAAAATTTTTTAAATATTCTCTCCCTCTTTGGATCAAGTATGTTTCTAATACTGCAGATGAACCACTGCCCCTATTATGAATACAGGCAGTCCTCAGACTTATAACGCAATTGGTTCCTAAAAACCACATCATAAATCAAAACGTCGTAACTCAGAAACAGTTTTCCAATAGGAACAATGTTATAAATGGGGGATTGGTTCCTTTACAACACTTGATACAGTTGTGTCCAGTTGGTGAGTCTGTTGTGGTAGATGGGGAGGGGAGAGGCAATCAGTGCCCCTACAGTGAGGGAAGGAGTGAGGCTGGGGCTGGGACAGGAGCTGGGGCAAGCGCTGTTCAGCCAGGGTAAGGCAGGTGTGCTAGGGAGCTGCGGCTCATCGGGAAGGCACAGGGAGGGGGTACAGCTCCTGCTGCTGCGTGCTGCTGGTCCAGGAGCTGCTTGTCTGGTGGCTTCCACCACTGCTCCCACCACTCGTCTGGGAGGGCATGGGTGGGTGGGGCATGTGCCCCTGGATTTGCATGGGGCAGGGTGGGGCAGGCAGGGCTGGGGCTGCACCAGCCTACACTCTGGGTGGGCAGTGGGGACTATGGTGCAGCCTCCCCAGAGCCCTGCCCTGCTGCCCACCTCAGGCCATTCTGGGGCCACATGCCCTCTCATCACTTGCCCAGCCAGGGCGGGGTAGGGTGGGTGAGGCATGGAGCTGCAGCTTCTCTGGGTGGTGCGGGGAGAGGAGGGATGGCTCCCACTGCTGCACGCCACTTGTCCTGAGGCAGCGCAGCAGCTCCATCCTGCACCCACCCCACCCTGACTGGACGAGTGGCGGGAGGGCATAGCCCCCACTCGCAGCATCCCCAGCACTCACCTGGAGAACAGCCCGGTGCAACCCGTCCCCATGAGCTCTGCCCCACACAGATCCAGGGGTGCATGCTCTCCGGGAGAAGTGGTGGGTACAGCGGCGGGAGCCACCAGATGAGCAGCTCCTGGACCAGTGGCATGCAGCAGCGGGAGCTGACCCCCACTCCCTGCACCCCCTGTATGAGCTGCAGCTTTGTCCCATGCTCGCCCCACCCTGGCTTGGCAACATTTGCCCCAGCCCTTGCCCCAACCCCAGCCTCACTCCCTCCCTCACTGTGGGGGTGTTGATCTGCCCCTCCCACATGCCCATTCCCTTTTCATCCCCTTCCACCACAACAGACCAGTGGGATGCAGCTGTATTGAGCATTGTAAATTTGAAACCTGTGTATGAATGTTGAAACAGGGTGTCAATTTAGAAATGTTGTAAGTGCCGTTCATCTTAACTCAAAAAGTCATAAGTCGAGGACTGTCTGTGCTCAAATGTGGAGTACTAGAAATAACTTTTTTCTCCATTGTACTGAATCTAGGTTCAGTCTGGAGAGCAAGGGTAGTACAACATCAAAAGTATGACTTATTTTGTGGTCCTTCCTGCTAGAACAACAGCATCTCTAGACAGTCAGTTCTGGTACCAGTAATAAGAGTCTACTGAGGTATAACTAAGTTTCAAGTCTAATGGAATGAAGGGGTAAGTACATCTGACATTTTTAAATATTTTCTTGCATAACTATGTTTTCATTAGTAAAGGCATAATGCATATCAGTAATGGTTTATCACCTATGGCCATACCAGAGTGAATGCCCATGCACATTCATAACATTAAACAGTTTGGAACCTGGTTAGTACTTGGATGGGAGACCACCTGGAAATCCCAGCTGCAGTTGGCAATCTTCAACTATGCTGTAAAAAAGGCCAATAGTACACTGGCCTGTATTAACAGAAACATAACTTGCAGATCAAGGGAAGTGACTCTTCTGCTCTATTTGGCACTGTGGAAACCTAACCTGGAGTACTGAGTCCAGTTTTGGATCCCTCATTTCAAGAAAAATATGGACAAATTGGGAAGAGTCCAGCAGAGAGTGACAAAAATTCTTACAGTCCTGGGAAACTTGATGAGAACAGGCTGAAAGAACTAGGATTATTTGGTCTGGAGAAGATAAGATTGAGCAGAGATGTGATAACAGTCTTCAAATAGCGAAAGAGTGGAGGATGGAGACCAACTATTCTCTGTAGTCACAGAGGACAGGACAAGGAGCCATAATTTTAAATTGCAACAAAGGAAGTTTAGGTTGGATATTAGGAAGAACTTTCTCACTGAGGTTAGGTAAGCATTGGACCACTCTGCTGAGAGAGGCTGTGGAATTTCTGTCTTTGGACATTTTTAATAGCAGGTTAGACAAACGTTTGACTGGGATGGTTTAGTCATGGATGATGCTGCCTTGAAAAGGACCAGAGGACCTCTTGAGGTCCCTCCCAAACTAAATATTTTAAAAATGTAGCTTAAAAAACAAACGAAAACAAACCTTCCCCTCTGACACCAGCCAACCACCCAAACCCATACTGACAACTAACAGGACTCACGCTTCAGTCAAAAGCCTGCATTACAAATGTACAGTGAAAATTAGTGATGCACTTACAATGGAAATTGATTTCTCTTCTTTATATTTTTGCTCTTGGGGAAATTATTTTAGTTATTCATTCTCGAAAATACAGCTCCTGCACATTTGTAGCACTTTTGTATATAACTAGAAACAGGAGGTAGCTATTTATCAAAATGCAATATACAAACTGCTAAAAAAGTCGCTTCTACAACACTCATAAAACTTGGGTTTATTGGGAGTATGTAGGTACTAAGAGCCAGCAAAAACAAGTACATTATTTTAAGATCTGAATTTTTCAGTTGGACCTGACATCCACATGATTTTTATTGTGGGGGGTGAGAGGTAAGATGAGACAAAAGGTAGATAAGAGCCTTATAAACTTCAACCGAGTTTCTCAGAGTCCTTTGCCATGTGCAAGCTGTGCAATGTCTGACCTTAACCTGGGGCATGCAGCATCCTCATTTCTGTTTTCTATAACCAAATAGATTGCTAGCACCAAATTTAAGCAAATAAAGTTAATACTCTATGGATAAAAGAAATAAGACATATTTATACTGTAGATACCATTATAAAAGATGCACCGATCATCAGTACAGCAGCATTAGACAGACAGTCTGTAGACTTCTGGTTCAAATTCTAGCCCTGCCACTGATTTTGATGGCTGTCTGCCAGCCTCTTAACCTCTCCTACTTGCTTTCCCTGCACACAGAATCCAGATCAAATATTTACTTGCCTTTGATGGGTGATAAAAAGATTAATTGATTACTGCATGGAAAGCACTTTGAGCATAAGTAGTACTGCAGAAACATGGAGTCTTAATACTGTATTTTCTGGGAGGAGGGAGGAATTTCTTCATTGAATCACAAAACCCTATTTTGTTAAATAAAACAGATTCATTTCTTTAGGGTAGAAATAATTTCACTTCCTAAATACATATGTTAATTTTGATCCCAAAGTGTAAGATAAACAAAGAAACTAAGTTCCTCCAGAATAAGTCATAAAAGAGACTGGCAAACAGATTTACAGCACATTCTTCATGTTTATATTCTTCTCTACAAAAGGGTAATTGTAGAAACAACACAGATTTAGCCCTAAGTGTTATACCAAATATTTATACAAACTAGTAGTATTTTTAAAATAGCTTTGAAACCATGTACCATGCCTGATTTATTAGAAACTGCCAATAGTTAATAACCTAAATATGCAAATATTATGTGCTTTGAAAGTGATCAATGAATGGACACATTATTAATATCAGCTAACGTCTCTATGTATGTTTCATATACAAGTCGATCTGAATGTCTTTCCTAGTAAAAGCACAAGTATGCCCCCTTCTGAAGAAATCAAATAGTGGCATAGATATCTCTGCTTCCCTTGAAGAAACGTTTCTTTCCACAAATAACGAATGTGGAAGCCAAGTAAATTTTGGATCTCGTTTTAGTCAACATGTTTCTGTGCCATACATGCCCTAAAACATAATTTGTTTATTACTATTAGGCTTGTATTTATTTCCACTATTGGGACCCGGTATAAGAAAGCTCAGTAGTAGAAAGATTTCTTTTCCTTGTTGCCTTTCAAAACATTGGGTGAATAGAAGCAAATGATGTATGTTTGGGTAAAAAAAAAATTTAATTTGACATGAAGTATATTGCTACGTCTTTACAAAGGGTCTTCCATTCTTCTAGCCAAATTCTTATTCAGTTTTACCCAGGATTTAACTAAGGTAGAATTCGGATTACTTCATTGAGAAGCCCATGGTGGATTCCATGAGAAAAGAATTTGGGATCTGGCCTTATAAAAGTAGAAAAGATGCTAGCAGGTGAAGAAATGTGAAAACATGCTCTTTGGATGCTAGAAGATAGTAGGGAAAAATTAATATTTAATATTTTAATAAAGGAGGAGCACATCTGGACAATCAGGAAACAGAATTAGAATGCATATTATTCCACAAAAATAACAATGAGCTATTTACTCTCCAATTTAGGATAAGTTTATGCTACAAACAGAAGTCTGATTTAATTTAACAGGCTACACCCTGCTACACCTGGGTCCTTGGCTGTTTAGTCAGGTTATTGGCCTGTGAGGAAATCTAGGCTGCTGTGACTTCCCTCCTAGTGTTGTGTGAGCTAGCTAGGTTAAAGCTAATTCTGGTAATGCTGATCTGGGTGGGTACAGTGGTGCAGTTGCACCTCTATCCTTGATTCCTGCTCCACCTAAATTTTAAAACCAACTGCCTGGGAGGGACAGCAGAAGTGCTGAGAGTTAATTCAGTTCATGGCTCATTATCATCTCCCTGGTTCTTGTTAATCTCTTCCCACTCCACAGGTGTTAATGACCCACTATCCTTTTTTAATGGTCTTGATGTTCCACTGTTTCAACTATCCATTCTTCTGCAACTTTGCTGTCTGCAATGTCTCTCTTCTATTTCACAGCCAGGTAGACTTTTTAGGTCTAGCTAAAAACCTTAAATGTGGTAATATATTAACTTAGATGTAGAAATGACTAACAGTCAAGGACTGGAGGCACGGAAGACAGCTAAGAAGGCTAGATTTTGTTATATGAATCTGAATAAGAAATGACTAGAGATTTGACTAAAATGACTACAGGACTAACAACATAATATGTTTTGACTATTTTACCTGGTTTGCTGTGATTTTAAAACTGTATGTGTAATTTAGCAAATCAGTGTATATTCCAATAGTTATATTTGTTTTGCTTTGATCTTAAACTGAATAGTATATCCTTTTGCATATTAGAAAAGCATCTAGTTTCTCTTTAACAGAAGAAAAATGCATATCTGTTATGTGCCAAACCATCTGCACCCCCCTTTTGAAAATCCTAGATCCACTCATGGGTATAGGGTGCTGTTATCACACCTCCAGTTGCAATGTAGACATACCTTGAGTTGTGCAGAGCTAGTTATAGCTGTGTGTGGGGGGGAAGGTGGGAGGTGGGAAGAGAGAAACCAAACCTAGTTACTTATATTTTTGTGAGATTAAGGGCCTTTCAGTCTTTTCTGTACCAAAAAATGAGATAAAATATGGCCCTAGGTTAATAGAGTAGGCATGACTGATTTTCTTCTTTTGGGTAATCTTGACAGATGTTTTGCTTAAACATAATCAGAAGGGGCTACTTGATAATGGATGAATGCCATGAAGTTTAAATCAAAAGCAATGATAAAGTAGAACACTAAAACAATGGTTTGTCAGGGAAAGTGATAAGGTTTTTTTTGGGGGTGGGGGTTTAATCGTTTGATTGGGTTCATGGGTTTTATTTGTAGCACTTTTCTATATAACTAGAAACAGTAGGTAGCTATTTATCAAAATGCAATATACAATGCTTCCTAAATATATTAGAATTAGGATAAAGATACTTTGGAATTCAGATACTCCACCGTCTATATACATATAAAGGAAAAGTTCATGTTTCCCTCTAAACAACAACAGCTTCAAAGTGTTGTGATATTGTGACCATGCACCCCCACATCCTCTAAATTACTGCCTTCTAATCTAATTTCCCTTAGACTCAAAGACAGACTCACTCAGCTTACAAAAGAAAAGAGAACTATTTTTCCCTGGCTACATATCCTACAAACTCATGGGACCTGAAAAGTCAAGTTGCATCCTTTTTGCAGATCCTTCCCACACTGTTAATAATAATGAGTTTCAATTCAGAACTCATATGATAAATTTTATATAGGGTTCCTGAAAGAAACAATTTAATTCACTTTTCTATAGCAATGCTATGCCAGTAAAATGATTTCCTTTAACAGAGTAATAAGCTGAGATGAAGGCACCCAAGGAATGAATCTATACAGCAGAAAATTGCCATTTTAGTAGTCAATTGTTTAGGCATAACTACATTTAAAAAAAATAAAATCCTAGAAAACTAACTTCCAAGAAGCTTTACATTTCCACATCTCTGCATTTGATCTGGCCTGCTATAACTGCTACATTTGCTAAAACTTACACTTCTTCCTCTCCCACAGTTCACATCTCCCAAATTAGTAATCAGACCCTTAACATCCTCATCCTACAGAGAAATACTTGTCAATGAGGTCTAGACCAAACACAAGCACAGGGTTAGAATGGAATCAGGAACTATGAATCCTAGTTCTGGCACTGACTTGTGGCATAGCCTGAATAACACTTCCTCATTTCAATTCAAATTCTCTGTCTTTGACAGTGAGGGAGAAAAAAAAAATCAAACAAACCCCATGTGGTTAAAAGTGAGACATAAGTTCTAGGTATTACCACCCTTCTTCCCCCACCACGCCTCTCCAATTCATATCTTCCTAATCTTGCATTAAAAACATTGCTGAATCACAACTACCCATATATATGAGAAGAAAATAATTCATGGAAGAAATAATGGACATAACTTATTTGTGACGGGACTACTGAGATTGGAATCTTTCTCCCTATTTTGGGACTTTAAGGAATGAGTTTAGTCCTGTATTTAGAGCAACGACAATTCTCTCATGTTAAAGTCCAAGTGAAATTCCCTGAGCCATCCTCAGTTTCAGAGGGCCCCTCTAGATGCTCAGGTAAAGGCCTGTGTGGCAGGACAGATGGTACTGCCATGCCCCAGACTTAACAGGAGACTTAGCTGTGTCCCAAGCCACAGCTGGTGGTGACAAGAATGTCCAAAACCAGGAAGTAAACACCTCTGGTGTGGGCATGCTTTATGCATGCATGCCGGCGCTGATTCGCTGGCGAGAATACCCAAGGAGATTTAAAGCAGCAGCAAGATTGCTCTGGGCCAAAACCAGAAGTGGTTTCCCAGCAGCGGTTGGAACACGGCAGAGAGGCTGATTGCTGCAGAAGGGGCAACTGGTGGTAGCCTCAGGCAGAGAGGTTGATGCCAATATACGACTCTGAGGAGTTAGACAACTTACCTGACTGAGGTCGGGGGAAGCTGAGCATCAGGGAGCTGAGATGGAATACCAACGGACCAGAAAAACAAGAAGAGAGAAGTGACTGGTAGAAAAACTGTGACTGAAGGACATGAGTCATGGCTGCCAGATCTCCTGCTCTCCCTCAGTAGTAGATTAATTTCATTTAGACTGTTATACAGTGAGATTAGAAACTGAAAAGTGATAACCTTCTGATTGTTCCCGAGAGGGACTGAGAAAGCCAAATCAGGCAACTTCCATGTTTAACATCCATGCACCAACGGGTTGATGTTATGTGGGGTGTAGGGGAGGCAGAGCCCTATATTCTCAAGCTAAGATCTGGGACTGTCAAATACCACTGAATCTGGAAGCTGACAACACCCTATAAAATTTTAATCTTCACCAAAGTTATGGCAGGTGAGAAATTTCAGTGGTCCTGGTAGTTCTGACTGCAGATAAACTGTTGGCTTGTAAGGCAGAAGGCAGCTCTGGCCATGTTGGAAAGCCTAAGTGAGGGGACAGAGATAGGCATGGGAAGTTACAGTGTGATAGGATCTGATGCTCAATCCATATAGTCACATCTACTGCCACACCACACATGCATGCCAGGAGGAGTGACTGTGGGATTGCACATCAGAACCTATCACGCCTTATTGTCATTGTGGGGAAAGTCTGGGATCACAATTTCAGGTTCCCCCCCACACTGGCTCCTGTGGCTGCAAGCCCTGCAGCTGACAGGGCTGACAAGGGATGCCGCATTCCTTGTGCTGCTTCCATTGCATACTTTTACCAATGGAGGGGCTCACAGCCACAGGGTGCAGCACGCAGTGCAAGCCCCGCAACTGATGCGGCTCACATTGGCAGCAGCATTCACCAGGCTGCTCTGCTGAGAACAAGGCTTGCAGTGGGGTAACAATCCCAGCTGTGGTGCCTTCAGCAGGTGGTGCAGCCCTGTGGCTGGAAGCCCCTCAGGTGATGGGGCTCCCAACCACAGGGGAGCACCTGGCCACAGGTTCAATTAATGGTGTGATAAGAACAAGTCACAAAGTTATTTGTGGAATAGCTTTGTGGTTTATTGCTTGGTTTATGATGTCATTAATTGATTAACTATATGGCTGGGTAACAAGTCAATCACACCTTCAGTGTAACAGGTAGATGGGGTTTTGGAGTTGGTGCTTAGCACCATTTCAAGATGTAACATAAAAATGTGATAAGTAGAAAATGAAAAATCCTCTGTCCCTCACTGTTTTCCCTTTCTAGCATACTGAAGTTTGCTGAGGTTATTACAATACCATAATCTGAAGTAAACTTTTCTTTCAGTTCATGTAGACACATATATTTGTAATCTGAGAGTTTTGTTGTTCAGGCTACATTTACGATGGGTGTCCTATTCTACTGTAAGGTTGTCATGTACATAGGCAATGCATAGGAGGGCCATGGGGGGGCATGTGCCCCCCTGAGACCACTGGTAGGGGGGCATGGAGAGCACTCAGGTCCCCTCTGATTTTGGCTCCTCCACCGTCACTGTGCTGCATGTTGAAGTGCCAGAACTTCTGCTGCTGCTGTGCTGCTGCCATACTTGGCGACTGGCCACTGGGGGACTCCCCTGGTCATGCCTCACTTGTGCCCCCCCAGACTCGGGAGGCACCAGTCACCCATGGTCATGTAATACATTACTGAATAAGGCAAAGCATGCAGGACGTGCATTTTATTTGCGATTACTACAATATCATGCTTATTCTGTCTGTTTTCTCCATATTCTTGTTGTAATTAACTGGTGACTATCTCAGTATACATGAAAAGGTATTTTCAACAGACCTAGACAGAAAGTTTTACCCCTGTTTAACAGTGGTGCTGGGAGAAGAACACAAATCTCCTTTGTCTTAGTCAGTACTGTTGCAAATACTTAGCTGTCCTCCCTTCCTTGCAACCTTGTTGCAGTTTCTTAGCATAGAATTTATTTTTGAAATGTCAATACACGGGAAAGAAACTTGGCTTAAGATATGGCAAATGTGGGGAAATTGGATCCTCTTCAGCCACAGAGAAGTGTAGTCCCTGGCCAATTCTTTATCTTTCCAATTCTATCAAAAAAGGAAACAAATTGAGTCCTGTCCCACAGAAATAAGAGATTCCTCAGCTCCCCAAGGAATGGAAAACAGATTAACTCAAAACCACTCTTGTCCTATTCTCCCTCAACTGGTACTGAATCCTGGAGGGACTTATACCCTATCAAGAGAAGGACCCTCAGGTTTAACTCTCTGACTGCTGGCAATAGTATCCCTTTCTGCATAACAGACTATGATCAACATGTTGACTAGAGCCTGAGTGAAGCGAAAAGAGATGGGAGACAAAATTTTATCTTCTACTGCTTTATGAAGTGCTTTTTTTCCTGTGGAAGAACAAAAAAATTGAAAGGAATGAGTGGTTTCACAACAGAAACATATTAAGCATCAAATTTTCTACAACCCTCTTAAGTATATCCACATTTTCAGGCACATTCCTTTGCCTCTGAAGACTGCCATACCTTTTTAAGTGGTGGATGCACAACAGTTGTGCAAATTGTGGTTGCACAATTATCATGTGAAGAGTCACCTAATTTGCTTAAGCAAATGTGGCCTGGGATTTGGGGGGGGGGTGGGAATGGGAGGGGAAGAAGGGGGAGGCATTAAAACATTGTTTCTGCAAGCATTGCCATTTATTACAGGGAAAGCTAAATAAATTTGGTCCTTTAATAACTCTAGCCAAGGGTGTAACAATAGCATTGCTTCTGCTGTCACAGAAGAGGGCCAAAAATAGATATAGAACTGAACTGTGAAAAATCTCCAGAATACAATCAAATCTCAGTCTCAGATCACTGTTATGTAAGTATGTGAATGAGCTTTGCTTATCTACTAACTATTTTTATGCAACAGATATTGAAAATAATTCTCTTAAATGGGTGCTTGCTCTCTCCCCCTTGTTAAACTACAGTTTAACAAGGGGAAGAGAGCTTCTGTGTCCGGAAAACACTCTGAAGGAAGATGATACAGAGGACTGATGGTATTCTGAAGATGACTTTTCAAACCCTGAAGTTCAGTCTTGGTTCCCTCATTTCCTAGAGCAGTTTCTACTTGTGCACTCACAGGACTCTTATAAAAACATTGCTAGCAGCTTTTATAATTGAAGCCCAATGCAGCTGTGGTTGCTGATGACAACAAAAAGGATCACGGAGAACGGGCTCTGTGTGCAAGGACGACTCAGGTGCTCTCTCTGGAACATAACGTACAAGCCATGTTCAAGCTACCAGACTGTGTATTGGAATCACAAGCCTCTGATCTCTAAGATGTAGGTCAGCTCCAGTTCCAAATTTCCTCAGCCCCTTGACAATGGGGGTTGAGAAGCTATTAAGTCACAAAAAATAACATTGTTTTAAGTTAAAGCATCTTTTGAACAGCTTCTACATGTGGTAAAGCATGTTACAATAAAGCATTCAGTGCCAATTTATACTTGTTAGCATGCAGCTCAGGGGCTCACATCAGCTCATCTCCCGGAAAACTGCCCCAGAGGCAGAGGTGCAGTACCTGCCTTACATACTGAGGTAGAGAAACATTTTCTGCTCGGGATATAATTTTAGATCCTGACCTTCACTGAGACTTTCTCTAGCCTTTGAATTGAGGAGGATTAACACAGTGGTGCATTTATGTGATTGCCTGCTCTGTCAGTTTACAGGAACTTTTTTCTTTTTTTGTTTTATTTCTCCCCATAGTCTTCAGCTGTAGCCACACACATAGTGCCTGTGTTTAAGAGTAAATGTGTAGCAGCCATTACAGACTATTTATAATTGTCTTCAATCTTGATGCTTGATTAACGGCCTCCATTTCCTAACCAGCACCATTATTTGTTTCAGCTGAGGTCTTATGTAAGTATTATAGATTTTTTATCTTTCCTTACCTCCTACTCTTTACTGTATTTTATGGTGGGAGCTGTACTTGGTGCTTCTGCTCACTGGACCAGTGGCTAAGGTAGTGCACATGAAAAGCAATGAAAGATGTGGGCTGGCGCTCAGTAGATTTGTTTCTGATACTGCAAGGAGGGCAAATCAGATAGATGGAAATGAATTGGTCTGGCTGCAGCTCCTGAAGTGGAAGATCCTGAGTGCACAAAGATGTGTCCAGGTAAAGGGTAAGCTTCCCCATTTCCTCTATCCTGCTTGCTTCTTGAACAACTAAGTTTAACCCACAACAAAAGGAGCTGTGCATCGCAGAACACATTCAAAGCACTGGGATTATTGGCCAAATGTAATTTGAAAATGCCCATCACAAGTTTTGATGCGGTTTGTGTAAAGCTTGCTTACTTTCTCAGGCTTATTTCGATAATGCAACTGTTAACATTTTGTCTGGGAGTTACAGAATAAGACCAAAGTATTGCCTAACACTCAGCAAGTCCTCATCAATAAGCATGCTGTGCATGGATCACATGTGGAATGTACGTGGGAATCCGGCCTTTCATTCTACAGCCTCCCCGTGACGTTTTCTAGAGAAACTCATCCTTTTTTTTTTTTTTCCAGTTATAAAAGAATCCTAAGGAAATTCTTGTGCTCCTGGCCTCTGAATTTTGAGTTCGTAGCTTTTGCTAACAAAGGCAACAAATGAGTCAACTACAAATCAAAGTTTGGGAGCCCCTATTCTTCACTTAAAGTCCTGTGCAGAGCTATAGCATGCATTTTCCTAAAACACATATTAGGACAAATCACAAGTTTGCAGGCTATTTGAAAGGGAATGTTATTGTATTCCACTACTATTGAAATATTCCTGGGAAACAGCACAATGCTCATTTATTCAATTTTATTTTATTAACAGAAACAAACTGTTCATGCTTCTGTTTCATTGTGTCTTTAACATGATTTTTTTCTTGAACAGCAAAACACACCTGTTATTCCTGTAATTACAGTGGAACAAATGATCTGTGAATTCTGTTGGAGACATCTAATGCTAGAACGTCCCCAAATAAACGTTGCATCAGTTCTGCCTAAACAATTAAAATAATATACACTTTGCTTTTCTCAGTTATACTGGGGTATCAAATCCATTGCAATTTGAGCACAGACAACAAACCCTATAGCACACAACAGGCGTGAAATGGAATAAAATGGGATAATTGTGTGAGTTCGATGCCGAATTATATAAGGACTGAATTAAGCACAGGCTCAGACCTGGATGTTCAATTTAAAACTTTTATTGTTTCACAAAGTCATAAACTAAAGGAGGTCTGTTGGTTC
>NW_017728917.1:3008601-3034391 GCF_001723895.1 Crocodylus porosus
TTTTTATCATTGTTCAAGGGTCAGAAGTTCAGTATTTTCATCTAAGGGTCAGAAAGTGATTACCAGAATGTCAATCGCTGACTCCTCAACCTCCTTGAAGCATTCTGGGAGTTTTAGTGCATTGTTCTTAATGCTAGGCCTTGCTTAGCATAAGCACTATCTCACAATAATTGGTGGAGATAGTTCTAAGAAATGCTGGGAATTAAGGACCTAATCCTATGATAACTTATACCTGTGCCCTATTTAAAGCACATGCATAAGCATTTTGGTGTTGCTAATGACTGCAAATCAGGTTTGAAAGTTTTTCTCTATATGTCAAATCCAAATACACCAAAAGAACTTACAGGTTCACCAGGTGCGATCATCTGCAATCTTTTTCTGATTTTTTTTTTCTTTTGAAAAAATCATTTTGAACTTCATAATGTCAAGAAATTTGGAAGAAGCTTATGAAAAATCTGCTAAGAAAAAAATGCTGGTGTGTATGTGGTTTCTTTCCCCACACTTGGAGTAATTTGTTCCTTCAATAAATTCTCCTCTGGGAAATTCTTGAAAAAGACATTGAAGTATTAAGCATGCTCACAAAATATGAAGTACTAGTTGGGCTTCTCTTTCTAAGACTCTGTGAGTAATTTTGTGCTTATCAGATGCAAACAAGAAACAAAACTTTCCTCCTATATTTCAGAATTTGAAAAGTCCACCAATTTTCCAACCAGCTCTGATGAATTATGCAGCTATTTATCTTTCCTTCTTTGTTACGGCTCCTGCCAATGTTTTACTACATGCCATCTCCAAGTCCAAGCCAAAGATGGATTGAGGGATGTGGCTGATTCTTCTTCTTCTACTGCCTCATACTTCCTAAGGCAGATCATAGAATTTTTCCACTTTACCGCTACTGAACTATAAACTGCAAGACACACTTCATTTCTCACATTACAGTTAAAAATACTAAGTCGTCATATATTGTTCTCATCATTGAATTCCACTTTCATCTGTCGGAGCTACATTTGCTTAGCTCAGATCATGTTCACTGTCAAAGCCTTCAGTTTACACTATATATTTTTTCCTATTTTAGGCTTTCAGTACATGCTGAATGAAGAAGTTGGAAAATCATTGTGTTTAGCTCCATCAATACTTCATATTTTCTGCATCTCAGTTGTCCTACATGATATTACTAGGATTGTTTGGAAGAACACATGATCTTTATTGCTTCACAGTTCATCAACTCCTTCCTCTCAGTCCTCGTTTAAAGGCACAATTCCCTGTTTGTGGCATCACAAGTAACTGCTGTTGGGAGGACTATGATATAGTAAACACAGTAAGTTAGAAAATGAAATGCTGGGTAAGAAGTAGTAGCAGCTGAGCTCGACCAATGGATTCCCTGTCATCATGCAAATGCTTTAAGTAATAAAGTATAAAAAGGAAGAAACTGAATACATGTTCAATCAAATTCTGGCTCAAAATCTACGAAGGCGTATCTTCAGAGCTTTCTGTGCTTTGGTAAAACAACATGCCCAACTCCTAAGGGGCTGAGTGAAAATAAAGAGAAAAAGAGCACTATGTGGGCATTGTAACAGTAAACCTCCAAAACCAACAGAAACACAAAGGGGCAGAGTGTATTCAACTGCTATTCAAGTCTAGGTCATGCTGTGGTTATACTACAGTTCTACTGTAATTGCCATGGCGATCTGGCCTTCAAAGTTTAATTAACAACATTTCTAAGTAGAAGGTTAAATGCATGGTTGATTTACTTAAATCCCAGCATTTGTGTTCTTCTGGCAGATGCGTTATTAGAATCTGAGTATATTACTACCGTAGGCTAGTTTTACCTGACATAAAATGGCAGAGATCATTTGAAGAAGTGAATGGTTTGCATCACCTGTGGATCTGACACCTGGTAATTGCATTGTAATCATACATAGCTATACAACCTCAATTCATCAGAAGTGCCTGCATAAGTCTACCCCTATTCAGGGAAGTATTTAAGTATGCTCCTAAAATCACAGATATATGATTTTCTTTCAATTAAAGGAAGACGGGCTGTAGTAACAGAGCAAAAGGGAAACTTGAAACCAGAGAACAAATAATGCACAAAGACAATGATCAACACTCTCAATATTGATTTTTCAATAGAACAATTGTTATTGCTATGATAGGTCTTATGAATGTCCCACAGTTGTTCAAATGCATGCAAATAACAGGATCATAGAATTGGTAACAACCTGCATTCAGTGCTTTCATTTGTAGAAGTGTTTGTTGTTTTTCAACCAGCAGTTTATATAATATTACTAGCACTTGTCAACATTGTATTGGGGTATGAAAAGTTGAGGAGAGGAAATACTACCCACTTCTATAAAAACATCCATTTTCAATTTTTTTTTAATCTAGCACTAATAAACATAAATCATCTCTGCTAATCAGACACTAATTCAGCCACAAACACCCAACCAGACATTTCCTGCTGTCACAGAGGAACTTTTTCTTGTCACTCTGCTCCTCTGAAACACTTAACGATACAAGTGGCATGCTGCTTAAAGGGGTAAGGTAAAAAATAGCTACCCCTTGGCAATCCCCACTGGTGCAGGATTTTTTCAAAGAGCATTAACTAGTAGTAATGCTTACCACAGCCTGGCTGCTGCTTTAATTCCTGTTGGGGCCTTAGGCACTCAGGACACACTTTCTCCTGCAGGTTGATACTCCTAAGTGCACATATTAGTTCTATGGCACAAGAGAGAAGATAGCCGTGAGAAAAGACATGGATTCAGGTCAGACGCGAGAGGATTTTGCTACTGTCAATTCCTGCTTCCTGGGAAAGAAATAATTCTCATTACCCTCTCTATATTATAGACAATTACTTGAGGTATTAAGATTTGCTAGCCATGCTTCCATAGATATATGAAAAGATAGTTCACCTGGGGTCACCCAAGCACTGGTTACTGCAACGTAATACATATGGGAACACACCTACTTTTCAATGCTTCACACATTTTCTTGTTTAACAACAGCGTTTGCAATCTGTGGGTCAATTGGAGAACAATCCTAAATCATCCTTGAGCCAACATAGGTTTTTTTAAAATTCATTAGTTCTTTGACCTGCTATTTGATCATGTTCTTATGTAATTAGATAAGTTGGGAGGTTGATAAGGAATTATGTTGTATATGCAACAGAATCACATACATAAGGTATTTTTAATATTTGAGGACAATTGGCATTGATAGGAAATTCTAGATAACCTTAAATTAAAAGAAATATTTTAGAATTTTTAGAATTAATTTTAATGAATAAAATTATGTAATTAACTCATTTTACAAGCGTTCATTCTACAACAGTAAGTCCTTTTTCTAATGAGGAGCTTTGGCATTCAACTTAGCTTTGTGCCAAGGTCATTGCAAAGTTATAAGAAACGTTAACTCACAGAGACTGAACACTAGGATGTTCAGGTATTTATACACTTTATGCTTCTCTTGGTTACCACGACACCAAGACTCTCAGATCTATCTTTTCCATATGTACTATATCTTGATTTTTATTATCTTCTTATGATCAATTAATTCATTATCTACTAAATATCTTTCCATCATTTTATAAGCCATGCACATTGAATTTTTTCTGGCATCAGTACATTATCTAATCTAGCTCTATTCCTTGTCCATCTATGCTGATCTCAGTGTAGTATTTTGCTTGATGCTTAATTGTTCAATAATGCAGATTTTTATTTAAAAATACGGCATTCATTTAGAAGCACTGAAAATTACAATACAACGATAGAATCATCACCCGGTAAAGGTTATCCACTAGGTTTGAGGTCCTCCCACTAGATGATAACTTTTGTTTATGTTATACTAGTAGAACATGAAATATGAGTGGTACTGCGATTTTAGCAAAAGTTGAGCAAAACTGATGGCTAGAAAATGCTATTTAGAGGTTTGCTTTTGGGAACTGGCTTATAGGTAAAGTAGATATGCCTATTATTGAATGGAAAGGTCATAATCGGTTTGAGGGTTTGGGTCTGCCCAGAACAAGGTATCTGGGTCATAAATCCAATGCCAACCTGCAACTTTCTTTAGGCTCCCCTTGTTGGCGAAGACACACAACACAGCATATCGCTTTGTGAATAAAGATACTGAGTCCGTGAATTTATGGGCGCTGTATAAAGATATCATTGAGAGCGATATTTTCCTTGAAACCAAATATAGTATCTTGCTCATTCCCCTGGGAGTCTTACTTGTGGCCCATGGAAAAAGAGGCCATTGTTTCAGTGATCTCTAATTGTTGCAAGCCTCTGAAAGCTCCTGCCAGGTGGCACAGCTTAGAGCACCCCTTTTTTAGCTAAGGTTGGGAGACTGGGAGACACAGCCCAACCCAGGATAAGGGGAGCACAAAATGTGATCAGTGATAACTTTTAAACAGATGTATTATTCCTCACTAGTGCTCCATATTCCTGAGACTTAATCTCTAACTTGCCTCATCAGTAAGAAGGCCCAGGTGGATTCCAGATTCAGAACCCCTGAAATAAAGAGCATTTTTGATAAGTTTTGAAAAAAAATTGGCCCATTTGCAATAGTTTCAGAAAGGTAATCTATAGGGACCCAGCTGATGCCTATGCAAAACAGATTATCCTCCTCTTATATCTTGTTCTTTCTATAGAAAAAGTAAAATATCATTAATAAAAGTATAATACTCACCTGCATCCTAGCTACTTGCGCTCTTTCACAATCTTCTTTGCATCTGCCTGCTGCAGGTGTCTGTGAAAACTTGATGGATGACAGCACATTTTTCCAAGTCCTGACTACCATGCCCAGAACTTCTTTTGCTTCAGTCTCTCTCTCTTCAGGAGGCTGCTCATGTCTTTTGACGCAGTCTGGCTGAAATTACCCCAGACAAACATCTTAGAGCTAATTAAAAACAAAACGAACATTTCCCATTACAAGCCTCATCTCAATACTTTGCAAAGCCCAGTGTCTTGCTCCTCTTACCATAGCTATAGAGAAAGAAAAATGAGAACTGTACACTGGTCTAGAAATCAAGTTCCTCTGGGATAAAGCCACAAAGGAAATGAATGCAGAGCATGGAGTTAGGTGGGTTGGCTCTCCACACGATATATGGGAAGAGTTAAACAACGAAGAATGGTATTCTTTGGAGAAAGGACACTAAGCAAACACTGCTTGTCCCAGCCAGGGGGAACGCAAAAAAGAGGAGTGGTGACTAAGTTTCATCCCTCTCAGTTAGGCGGTTTTTTCTCTTCAAGATTTTCAGCTGGGTAACTTATCCTAAAACTTTCCCTCCTCTTCTGTCCATCTGAGCTCTTGCCTTTTGAGAGCTCTAAACATTAGGCAGTAGAGTCATTGTGGGGGTAGTTCTTTTTCAGTCTTTTCTGCTGAGGCTGCTATACTTTCTCCAAACTTTGTAAGTATCAGGTCTCTTAAGTGAATGTCCTAATCACCAAGCCATAGGATCATTTTCATCCTCTCTCTGGCCCATTGACCATTTAAGTATTGTGTTTAAAAAAACCGAAACAGCTTTATTAGAAGAGATGTCCAGAATGTCCTTCTTGACCACTGGCTAGGCCACTCCCTAAGGAGATGGGAAATGTGAGTTTAAATCAGTATCAGTTAGAGAAGGGAGTGGAACCTGGGTCAGTTGTAGCTCAGTAAAGGTCTCCAACCTCGTGGACTGGGAGCTGGTAGGAGGAGGACCTGTCTTTAGTACAGATTAGACATGTTCTGAAACGCCCTCCAGAGCTGAGATCCACAGGGGAATGTCTGGTTTGGGAATTCTGGGTGGAGGGAGTTGGGCATGAACTTGACCTAAGCAACTTGGCACTGTCATATCTTAGGTGACTCTGCATAAACCCAGTGGCAGATACTTGGAGACCTAAGAATTTTAGGCAGCAGCTAAGCAGAGATTTTGAGACTACCACTGACATTTAAAAATTGATTTGGCCCTTGCTGACAGCTTCTTCTACTATCTAAAGAAGAGCCGTCTTACCCTCATGTGATCTGCTCACGTATCCAAGACATCAGAGTAGGTTGCATAAGTACATTCAGTTTCACAAACGACCGTATTATTCAGCATACCCTCTGCAGCAAATACCGCAGTTTCTTTCCCCATAGGGAGGTAGTGTTGGCCAATTACCTCACACGTTTCCATGCTCATAAGTCCAGCTCAAATGTTTCCGCGGCCTATTTTGATCTCTATTTTTAATTGCCTTTCCCTTCCATGAAGTATAAGATATTGGCAGACCCTAGGCCCTCTGTCACAGTACTTATTCAGTGTTTTGAGTCATATTAGCAAAAAATTACTTCAAGTGTAGCAGACGGACATAACATTTGGGGCATGGATTTTCTTAGATGCTGATGCAGCAGGTTTGTTGCATGGTCACTATTCTATTGGAGAGACTCCCTACATCTGAAATGCAAAATGCCAAGAAAGCCGTGGGCATTACTAGAACCAGAATTAATTTTTGTCCCCTAAAGGTGACTGCTATATGATTTCCTGAAGTGCTCCCAGCTTTGCATTTCATTCATAGGTTTCTAAGTTTTGCTTGCATCAGATCTGTCCAACTGGCAGCATGCAGGCCTGTGAGGGGTAAAGATGTGACCCCTTGGGCTCCTCTCTATCCCGTAACAGCTGGTAAAGCCTCTGGGCTCCTCCCCCATCTTCTTGCTGCCGCTTTCTGCTTCTGCCCCAGTGGGAGTATGGGGCCATGCACCAGGGAGTGAGAGGGGGGCCAAGGGGACTTACTTAATTATAACTGCTCTCACTCTGCAATATGTGTAAGCTAATCTATGGTTATTCAGCCCTATTTCATAGAAAGCCAAGCTGCATCTACTAGGTTATTTTTTTACTGCAGGGACTAAGCAGGCACATCAGCTGTTCCCATGCAGCTGATTCCCACTTCTATCACTTGCCCCTATCTCTAAGCCCTCAGGCCCTAGCCCAACTAAACATAATACTATGCAAAATGCCAGAGGAAACCAGTTCCTCTGCACAGCCTGGGATACAGCCCTTAGAGGTTCTCCTCTCATCTCTCTCAGCCGGGGCTCACTCACAAACTTCCACAGGAGCTCTTCTGCTCTCTGTCATTTCCACTCTCTCACAGCCAACTTGGTTTCTGCAGCCTTTAGCTCAGGAGACACTTTGCTGGGCTCCCGGAGGGCTAGCTAGGCTGCAGGCACTCAGCTGCCTTCCTAAAGCCTGAGGTGGGAAGCAGCTGATGAGGCACAGGTGCAGCAAAGCTCATCTCTCTTTAAAGAGCCAGTTACAGTTCTGTGACACCTCATATGTGGTCACTGGCACTACGTACAGACAGTTCAAAAGCCCGAGGCTGAATTGATTCACTCTTTGCAGGTTAGTCTAAGCTGCATATACTGAAGGATAAGGAAATGAACAGACATTCACTTTTGATTCTGGAAACGCAAGCCAGAAGCCAGGGGGCGCTAAGGCATGCCTCCCTGCTCAGCTGAAGCAGACAGCTTGGGCCTGCTAGCCGACCCACCCTGTGGGGGAAGGGAGGAGGGGAGATTGCAGGAAAGGTACAAAGCATCCTGGGATCCTGGGGGACTGTGAGTTAACTTGAATCTAGAGGGGATCTGGGGCAGAAGTTCAATAAACTGATTTAACCTAAATCAGTTAAGTCTGATACCACATCCATCCATGTTTGTCTTAAACTGGTTTCAGCCATCTTGAAAGCAGTTTATGTGCACCAAATTTCTGTTGTGTTACAGATTTGAACCAGTTTCTGACCACGGTTAATGTGTTATTTCTGTCCCTAGCCTGGGGGGTTCTTTGGATGTCAAATGTCTGTGGTTTACTATTTGAACTAAAGAGTAGCACACCTCCTAGGTTCTGTCACACACTGCATAGTGTCACCCAGCATTCCTCCGCTCACCCCAGATAAGCCTTCTGTGCCCCGCTACAGCTCCTTGTATTTGGTAGTTCCTGGTAAATCCCCCCACCTCCTCCTCCAGCCCTGGGGCCCCCGTGCCTCTCTTGTCAGGGATTCTGTTATACCCGCATTTTTTCCTCCCCATATTAAGATCAACCCTTCTCCTGCAGTGCAGGGGCACTGTGTACCCTCATTCCATCTATGCGCTACATCCCCTTTCCCTTCATGTCAGGAACTGTCTGTCCCTTTCTCCCCTCACCCTCTGCAGAAGAGTTCTGAAAGCCCCTTTTTCTCTATGCCAGGGGGCTCCAATGTTTCCCACACAAGGTTCTGGGCTCCCTCGTTTCCTTTCTCCCACTCCTATCCCCATGTCACTGGCTCTGTGTGCTTCTTCATCTGTATCCACTTTTCCCCCATACCAGGAAATTAGACAAGATGACCTCTTAAGGTTCCACCCATCTCTATTTTTCAATGTTTTGCTGGGAGGCATTAATACAACCTATTTCTACAATCTGCAAAGGTGTTTGAAGCTTGGGCTCTGGTAATCAGATGACTGAGGTACCAAATGTGCCTATTTTTTTCCCTTTTCAGTGTTTCAGTTTTCCCCCAAATCATTCTGTCCCTTGCTTACAGACCGTTCCTTGGGAGTTTGGAATTGACTAGACATGGTGCTCAGAAGTTACAACAACATATATAGTTATTTAAACAAGCAGAGAAATGTTGCTGAGTTGACTATAGGGCCTCCTAAACTCAGCCAGCTAGAATATATCTTGCCTAGCCATGATCAGTAACAACAAACTTAACCTTGCAGGTTATCCACACAAAATAACCTGAAGTGGAATCTAGTCTTTCAAAAACAGAATACAAACGACTCTGAATGAAGAGTACTGTAATCCAAGCAACAAACTGTCATGTTTGATTTTTGTATCTTGCACTTTCTAAAAGTTAAATTGGCAAAATGCTCAACTCTGATGGGCATTGGTGGACTGAGATATTGATAGTGATGTAATTTTGTCTGTGAATTCATAAACTGAATAGCTTCAGGGGTAAAAACGTATGACAGAGAGAAAAAATACTGGTATAAAAATGCAATATTTTATGGATCTGTTCTGATTTAGATGTATTTTAAATTGCCTAAGACAGTAACACTGTCTGATATAGAACAAATATTAAGCCAATTGCTTATTTTGCTGAACACTGTCATATATTTTAGGGTCAATAAGGACATTTGCATGTAAAAAATCAGAAACAGATCTAAGTTGTTGGGGGGGGTTTTTTTTACTGTTTTTTTTCCTCCCCACAATAGTTTTGCTCTGTCTCTAGCATTCATTTCTTCAAGGTCAATACTTTTCTCTTTTTTTTAACATCTATCTGGTGAGCAAAGAAAGGAAAGGTCCACTAATTAGACCTCTTAGAACAATTACCAAGATCAGCAATTATATTATGTACTGTTACATAATTAAACCCTATTAACCTTTCTTCCAAGTCCCACTTCAACACAGTTGAGATTCCAAATGGGAAAATTTTTCTCTCATTCTGCTATACATAAACAAAGCATAATACAAAATATAAAAAGGAGGCTCAACAATTCTTTAACATATGGAGTTAAACGTATATTTGTTGAAAAATTAAAAATCCCCTGGTTATAATAGTTCCTTGCCTGTCAGACTGAGTGATAAGGAAATATTTCAAGAAATACTTACAGAAGAAATTAATCACTCTGCTTTTTACACAAAAGCCAGCAAAGTTCAAAAATTGTGTTGTCATTCCAGACTCAAGTTTCCCAGCCAATGCTCTGAGATCTTCAATTTCTGGCTGAGAAGACATAACCCAATAATTCTAGAAGTAGGGAAATAGGCAAAAATTAAATCCTGTATACTCGCAGCAGTGTTTTTATATATGAATGAATTAGTATTTTTATTGAAGTTAGCCATTATAGGCTACAGCCTGATAGTTTTGAAAAACAGCAGTCTTTCACTCATAGAATAGATAGAGGAGTAGAGAAAGTATCCCAGTACTGACAAAACAATACAGTTGGACAAGGCCTAGAGTTTTTATTTCAAGGGACATCTCACGATTTGAAACAAAAAGATTCCCACTTCACAAATAAGGAATGGAAAAGTAAAACATTCCATTTAATTCTTTCTTAAACAAAATTTCAATCAATGAGCATCCAATTCATTTCTGCTGTTTGACTTAGGATGAACTGGCATTTTCTGACGGAGAAAGTATTCAGTCAGGAAGTCTTCAACCAGCTTGGCCAAACAACTGGAAACGGGTAGAACATGAAAAAGATAGGCGGTACAAGAGAAAACAATATTAGGAGCTCCACAGTTTAAAAATGCGGTCAGCAACTAGGAGCTCTCTCTCCAATTCTTCTTAAAAATCAAAACAACTAAGGCTGTTTTCTGGAAGTGCTGGACTAACGTCCTTCCAATAGTGTGGAATAATCGAAACACAATTTAAAATGTTAAGAAAAATCTAGGATAGCATTTCATTAGTTTTGTTCTCTGAAGGTGAAAAATTGGGCTATAGGAGTATTATCCAATCTGAATAGGACAGAACTCTGTATTAGTTTTTAATGACAGAAAATTGGACACATCCTTAGTACTTTCCTTAGTGTTGTAAGAGATTTGGCAAATTCAGAGGTTACATTACAGACAAAGCTGAAATAAAGATCAAAGATATGTACTGCATATATAAAAATGAAATTGAACAAGTCATTCTCACATTAAAGGGCACAGAGGAAAAATTTAGACAATAAAATTGGTTCCAAAATCAAACATGAAGAAAGGATAAAATCCTCCTACCCACAAAGGATTAGAAATACTGAAGCCCCTTAAAAGGAATTAACAAGTCTGAAACAGAGTCCACAGGTTTGAGTATACTATTGGCACATGAATTAATCATCTTACAGAACTGAATGCCACTTAAAATTTATATAAAATGATTCTGATCCTTTTTGTAATTTCTTAACTGTGGGTAGCAGGGGTAAAAAAAATATAGATTTTGTAGGAAGTGTGTTTCGCTAAGTCAGGTGCATGCAAACCATTGTATAAATCTGCATAGATCATATACAGAAATGTAAGATACTCCTGATATGCCAAGGTTGTGAGTAGCTGAAGCATATTCCACCCAAAAAAGTGTTCAATATACTGCAAGTGGTTGGGACCTCCCCTAACCTACGCCCTGCCCCACAGCCATGGGCTCAGTCCCTGGCTGGCACAGTGGGAGCAGCAGCCAGAGCAGGATGCACTGCCCCACAGGGCTGGGGGAGGAGCTGTAGCCAGCCCTGCCTGCAGGTCCTTGCAGAAGCCAGTGCCAGGGGGGTGCGGCTGCTGCCTGCTGGGTGCATGCAGCATGGACTGAGCTGCAGGGGTAGCCCCTCACCCCACTAGAGCTCAGTACAGCTGGTGCCTGGCCAATATACAGGACCGTGGGCAGGCTGGGCCAGGACCTGGCTGTGCTGGGGCCACCCTGCCACAATCAGGTTTTGGCCACACAGTGCACCTGGCTCTGCTCCCTGCCAGTGGTGGCTCTGGCCATTCCCAGGGCTCTGGCAAGGTCATGCCGCACCCGGTACCCGGCAGCCACAGCCCTCCACATCGTGCACCCCTGGCCTGGCCTGGCCTGGCTTCCACTGTCATCCATGCTGAGGCAGGGGCCCCTGGGCCCAGCTAGCCTGTGCATTAATCCACCTATGGGAGGAGGAACATAAACAGAAGTAAAGCACCCTGGGGTGCTGGAAGACTGTGCTGTGCTGAGACATTTGCCCTCCCAGGAGAAACTCCTGAAAGTGATTTCACTCTGGTTGTTCCCAAGTTATTTTTCTCCTAAAATGGCCATTTCTGTTTTAGCCTGAGTGTTCCCAGTGACTCATGAGGGAAGACCGTGTTGCCCCTTGGCCATCACACAAAGCCCCCTAGGCAGCTCATAGCCTCAGAAGGGACCCTCCTTGGATCTCCTCTCCAGGAACCCCTTTCAAGCCCAGAAGAACACTCCCTCCCCTGTGGAAACCCTATTCCCCAGCAACTCACGAATCTGATGCCCAGGTGGGGGTCCTCGTCCCCTCAGGTGACTGGATCCTTGTTCAGAGAAGCCTCCAGAGCCTCTGGGCTCCTCTGGAGCACTCCCTGTTCAGGGCCTCAGGCACCATTGTGTGCTCTTGGGGGCTTCAGCTTTTGCTCAGGATTGGAGGCCCAGACCACCTTGCATGGCTCTGGGGCTCAGTCAGCTCCCAGACCCTCTACGCAGTCTCTCCTGCAACAGGTTCTCTGCCACATGCTGGGAGAAGGAACCTTGAGCTGTAGCAAATGACTCCCAGAGACTCCCTGGCTCCATGCACCTGGAGCCCTGGCCTCATGCCAGGGGTTGCAGACCCGAGCCTCTTGCTCCCAAGGTCTGGCTCTGTGCACCGTGCTGTGCACCAGGAGCCCTGGTCAGATACCAGGGATTGTAGACCTGAGCCTCTTGCTCCCAGGGTCTGGCTCCGTGAACTGTGCTGTGTGCACTGAGTGGGTGGAGACCTAGGCTGTCTCACACAGCTCCTAGGGTCTCACCCCATGTGCTACACTGCACACCGACTGGGGCTGAAACCATTTGCCACTCTTGTCCGGTGAGAGGCATCCACAGGGGCTCTCCAGGGCAGCAACATCCGCCCTCTGGGCACCTCTTTCCCAGGTCTTCTTAGCCCTGTTTGTGTCTCTGTCCCTCGACTAGTCTGCCGCATGCTGGGCACGCAGCTCCTTTTATTCTCTATGGAGGCTCCACCCCCTGAAATTCTGCAGGACCTGCAGGGTGGAGGCTTAAACCAGGCCCGGGGCTCTCCACCTGGCCCTGGGTAGGGGCAGGACAAGCCCCTCCCTGCTGTTACCTGATTGGTGGATGAGCTCCACCAATCATACTGGAGATTCTCTGAGCCCAGACATGCTGGGCTGTATTGGTAAGTCTGCCACATTATTCTGGGAGAAAAATCCTGAACATGTATACACTCATGGTGTCTTCTGGACAGCAGTGACTCTCCCAGGAGAAAATGAATATCTGTACATGGCCACAAACAAAATGGACATGGATTGTTTCAGTGCTGGGTAGCTAGAGGACAATGATGCCTACTATAAAAAAAGTAGTATAACAAATGTATTCATTCTCACTGTAACAAGAAAGATGTGAAGCCAAAGAATTAGAAACTAGAAATCAATGTTACCATCTCAGGAATAAATTAGCAAGTCCCTTATAATGGAGGGATAAATCAATCAAAAGTGTTTAAATTACTTACATTTAGTTGAATCTAGAAGTGGGAGAAGCTAAGAATCAGCTGTTCTGCATATCATACTCTTTCTAACGTAACACTTTTATTTTAAGTTGAATAATAGAGTACTTCAACGCAAGGGAGGGAGGAGTCTTTCACCTCTGAAATAGGAAATATAAATAGAATTTGCCTTTTACAATGGGGCAAGGCAGACTGCCTAGTGCTGTGCTGGATCTGGAGCTACCATGCAAACCACAAATTCTGCAATGTAAAAAAGCACTGCATTACCAAAGACCTTCCCATCTGGCTTCCATTCATGATGGGGAAGCCAATGACAATATAATCTATCAACCTTCATGCAGTATTGCTGGGAAAAAACATGGCCACCAATTCCTACAGCTTAATATTAACAT
Source organism: Crocodylus porosus (assembly GCF_001723895.1). Lineage (NCBI taxonomy): Eukaryota > Metazoa > Chordata > Crocodylia > Crocodylidae > Crocodylus > Crocodylus porosus. Next base: position 3,022,149 of record NW_017728917.1, read on the forward strand.
TTTTTACTTTAAATAATGTCTAATTATTCTGGTGTGGCAATACTTTAAAAAAGTATGAATCAACATACTTGAACTAAGACTGTGGAGAATCAGAGCCCAAACGCCAAGAGGCTTGGGTGGGATTCCTGTATATTATCCAGAGATCCTCAAGACTTTGCTCATTTAACAGACCACATCACCCTAGGCCATGTGTGTCATATAAGGGTTTGATACTGAGTGTTTGGGTTCTAAGGACAACTCACAGTCATTTCCATTTTACATGTTTCTTGCACATAAAACAATGTTCTAACTAAAATTAGAGTTCTGCATACCCTGGATTTGGCTAAATAACATTACAACAAACCAGATTTCATGATTTTGAATATGTTATAATCTAGAGGATTATATATAAACTATCACCTCTAGATATATGTCATGTTTAAGGCTGATTTTTTTTCCTGAGGACTCTCTTTTGCTCAGGTTTTGTCTGTTCAATGTTCACAAAGGAGAAAGAAGTAAAAAAAAGAGATGTATTTATAGATGAAAACCTGACAGCAGTTTCGTAGTCTATATATGGCCAAATATGGCATACCTGAGAAGGATATAAAATGCGCTCATTACATCAACCGGCTCACAGGTCAGAAACATCAGTGTGGATTTCAACAGGAGATACCTTGAAAAAATCTATATCAAATCCAAATGTACAAAAGTATAGCTTGACTAGTCACGTGTCCCTAACAAGAACCTGATACCTGCACAGGATGATAATAATATTTACTCGTACACCCTTAAGCAGCAGAGATACCAACCTACCTTCTCGAAGTAGCCCTTACAGAACTGAGAAAGCAGTCTGTTGGCGAGAAAACGTGCACAAAAGAGGCTGGCATTTTCCCTGCCCTATGGATAAACAGAGGAATTTGGTTTCTAGTGCCGCTCCCCCCCCCCCCCCCAGCCTTTGACTGTTAGATTTTAAAAAATGTGGCAAAATTCAGTGGGGCCCTAGTCACCATTTAGTTATATAAAATATACCCTGGCTGTAATGGACCAATGAGCAACCTTTTGATTTCCAGTTCGGCCAGTAATGGAATAAGGAAATAGTGAGAGGAACAGTAGCAGATTCTGACCCTATGTTATTAGAGCACAACAACAACATTCATTTTTGCAGATTGGAAACCGTTTTTATTGAAAGTATGAAATACAATTAGCTTATGACTGGTATTGAGAGAAACATCAATTTGAGACATGGAGCAAAAAATGAGCACTGTTATTTTGTGGAATTACCCAATGTCCATGTTAATATTTCTTGCTCCAAGGCTTGAGGTGTTGGAACCAAACACATAATTACATTGTATATAACTCACTCATTGCAGTGTGGCAAATTTATAAGACGTCACTACATACTAACTTCAGGAGCTTTACATGGCATATAAACAACCTTCCTAATGACCTTTGTGTGTCTCCTGATACCATCCAGGAGACATGCACATCCAGGATACCATCATCCTGTATTAGTAGAAGACAGACCTAAGTGAATAATTTTGCCATTTAGAACTTACTACATACAGCATGTGGGGGAATTCCTGGCAAGCATTTGGCACTGCACAATTCCCACTAAACTTTAAAGATGCAATACACACATGCCTGAGATGAGATGCTGGTCTTTAGCAATGGCAATCTTAGCGCTGCCACCCCACCCCACCCCACCCCCCACTCAAAAACATTCTTCACCCCCAAAAATGCATAACAACATCGACCAAAACATTTTGTGGATGTGGATCAAATGAGCAATTTGTTTAGTCAAAAACTACCCTACACATCATCGGACTAGATGATCTACTCAGGTCCCTTCCGACCCTAGAAACTATGAAACATTTCTGGGAAAGGAAATATACAGTTCATTTTTAACATGAAGTATTTTAAGTTTCCCAATAAAAGAAGAAGAAAGAGTGTTGCAAGAATAAACAGATTCCCAACAGGTTCAGAGAAAGTAAAGCACAACCATGTTTTCTAAGACAATTTTCACACTGACCCTTCTGTACAATATGAGGAAAAATTAAAATAGGGTCACTAGCTAGCAAGCTAAAATATGGAGCTATGGGAAGCATGTACATTATCACCCTTTTAGGAAGAAGAGAGGATCTTATGTGGATTATTCTTTTGGTGGGGACCTTAGCGGGAATTATGGTAGTAGTTCCATACTTTCCATCACACATGCACTCAGTGGTCGTGGACTAGCCAGAGACAAAGCTATAGATGGATAGCTTTACCTGGGGTTACAGTAGACAATAAACTGAATATGAGCCAGCAGTATGCCCTTGTTGTGAAGAAGGCTAATGGCATACTGGGCTGCATTTATAGGAATGTTGTCAGCAGGTCAAGGGAAGTGCTTCTTCCCTCCAGTCAGCACTGGTAAGGCCACATCTGGAAAACTGTGTCCAGTTTTGGGCCTCCCACCACAGAAAGGATATGGACAAGTTGGAGAGAGTCCAATGAAGGGCAACAAAAATGGTTAGGGTTAGGGCATATGACTTATGAGGTGAAGCGGTGGGAACTGGGCTTATTTGGTTTGCAGAAGAGAAGACTAAGGGGGAATTTAAGACCAGCCTTCAACTCATTGAAGGGGCGTTCCAAAAAGGATGGAGCTGGACTGTTCTCAGTGGTGGCAGATGACAGAAGCAGGAGCAACGGTCTCAAGTTTCAGCATGGGAAGTTTAGATTAGATGTTAGGAAAAATTCTCTCAGTAAGAGGGTAGTAAAGCACTGGAACAGGTTACCCAGAGAGTTGTGGACTCACCATCCTTGGAGGTTTTTAAGATCCGGTTAGACAAAGCTTTGGCTGGGACGATCTAGTTGGGGATGGTCCTGCTTTGAGCAGGGGGTTGGATTAGATGACCTCCTGCGGTCCGTTACAACCCTAATTTTCTATAATTGTAAGATTTTTCTATAATTCTATACATAACAGGAAATCTACTAATTTTTCGGTCCAGTCTGATTGTCGCTTTTGGGGGCTGACATATTACAACCAATAATAGTGCAATGATAGTAAATCATTTAACTGTATAGCTTAAAATGATCTTGTAAGTGACAAGACAAAGGGTATAGGCCATGCAAAACAAGTATAACTCAAATAATTCCTGGAATCCTTTTTTAAAGATATTTTTTCATAATGTTTGCTCATAATTACATGACATTTTTAAGTAGATTTACTGCACAATTATAAGAGTACCTAATTAAAATAAGTCACTGTAATCAGTTAGGGTTCATTAGATATATATTAGCCAACTCTCCCAGCCAGTATTTTTGTGGACAATATTATAAAAGAAAATGAAATTATGCATAAGAAACAGATGCAGAAAATATATTAAAGCATGAGAGAGACACTAACTGAAGAGTTCATAGGTTTATGGGAAAAAACACAAAATATAGTAAAAAAGAGCTTTAAAGAATAGCTTGTATATCAAGAAATAACTTTATACTTATTGTTTCCCTTATCTTTTAATATGATATGCTTAAAATCTGAAGATTAGACCAAAAAACAGATAAATGTTGTCTATCTTTCATTTTCAAATATGAAACAGGTATCTCAACCTTCTTCAACTTGAAAACATTGAATTAATTTCCCTAATAGCATATCTTCTTAGGTGATAGGGTAGTGTGTGTGAGTGAATGTGTGTGAGAGAGAGAGACAAGGCATTCATCTCAATATCTAAGGAATCTGTATTTTGTTTTATTTTCTCTGGAAATATTTCATTTGATTGTGTTACTCTTTATGGAAATTGACAGATCAAATTCAAATTGGCTGTCAACACAGCTATATGCACCTTTATAAATGATATTCAAACTTCAGTACTAGAAATGTGTAACTGCACATCACAAAGTAGAGCTTTCTTAATAGTTCTTGGGCTGACTATAAGGAAAACCACTGGTGATGTATATAGCTTTGTTGCTGATAAAAATGAAAGCGGGGTTGTGATCTTACTGATATCAAATATTTCAGATGCAGTAAGTGATCTGACATCAGCTATGCATTAATAATAATTATTACATTTCTGCAGTACTTTTTATACCACAATACTTGATCTCAATTCCCAATTACATTAATAGGAAAAGGTAAAGTCCTTTCCATCCAGCTTTAAATTGTCTTATGCACATCTTCCATGCCACTGCCGGGATTTCATGGAAGAGGTTCCCATACATGCTATGAGGTCAACAAACGTGGATATTCAGGCCACTCATCAGTATCTGAACGCGTGGCCAACTTGTGAAGGCACAATGTGAATCTCAAGCACCCAAATTCAATGCTGAAATTGAGAAGCAGGCCAAATGCCAAAAAAATATTTGGGGTCCAAGGCCTTTCTTTGATCAAATGCTTACCATCACAGTCATACTCAATGGCTTTGTTCTTAAAAGAAAAAAAGGAGTTGGGCCACACATATACAGAGTCCTATTCACCCACTCAAGAAATATAGCTGTAGTCACAGTGGAATCAAGGGAACATTTACAAGGCACAGCAATCCTGCAGGATCGTTCAGGCAGAACGCCCTCCATTCTGCCCAGTAGAAATGTTTCAGGATTCTGGGAATAACAGCTACACACTTGCCAAAAGGATTGTTAGATTCTCCCGTAGTTTTATGATTCACTTCTTCACTGTGCAGCAGTCAACGAATGGGCATAATTCATCTCTTGTTATGCTTCCAGCTATATTTATTTGTCAAATGAGAGAAAAGCATGAACCCATCACATTTCAGAGTGCGATTTTATAGGAATTTTAGTGCTCATGAAAGGTATCAGAGGATAGCATACAAGCCCCAACACATATAATATAGTGCATAGCGATTCAAGTTCCCATACTCTGCTTTAAACCTTGAGCTAGTAGGATCATCCTTAAGCATTTATTTCCCTTAAATAAATACTAGGGAACCCCCGTCCCTGTTACTAGGACTCTGACAAGTAACGAGTTCATTAATGACACTAGAACCTGGGAGGGAAGGACCAATCAGGAGACCAGAAGAATCGTGCTGAGCCATATAAGCTCCCTCCCATGCAGGAAGAAGAGGGGAGGGGAGGTAGTCTGGCTCAGAGGTTCTGGGGGAGGGAGCTCCAGGACAAGGCAGTTGTGGGAGGCAAGCCGCTTGGTGCCTAGGCAGGACTGGAGAGTGATAAGGACACAGCCAGGGAAACCCCCTAGCTGAAGGGGAATGTAATAATCTGGTGGATAAAAAGGATTTATTTTCACAGCCAGCAGGCTGCTGGTGTTTTGTGGACAACCGAAGGTTTGGGTTGTGGCTGTGATGGGACAGAGGAGCCACAGAGGGGGGTGCTTGACAGCATCCTTCAATACGGCCATACCTCGGAGATATTGCGGGTTTGGTTCCAGACCACCGCAATAAAGCGAATATCGCAATAAAGCGAGTCACATGAATTTTTTGGTTTCCCAGTGCATATAAAAGTTATGTTTACGCTGTACTGTAGTCTATTAAGTGTGCAATAGCATTATGTCTAAAAAACAATGTACATACACCTTAATTAAAAAATACTTTATTGCTAAAAAATGCTAACCGATGGAAAAATGGCCCTGATAGACTTGCTCGATGCAGGGTTGCCACAAACCTTCAATTTGTAAAAAACGCAATATCTGCGAAGCGCAATAAAGCAAAGCGCAATAAAACGAGGTATGCCTGTAGTAAGTGCCTGCGGTTAACCCCTTAAGAGAGAGAGATGGGAACTGTGACCGTGCAGGTGTGCCCCAGCCCCTAACAGGGCAACTGCTAGGAAGGATGGAGGAGCCCCAAAGACTGAGGTTTGCACAGAAGACCCAGTCAGAGGGCCAGAGAGTAAAAGGGGGTCAAGCTGTGGTCAAGTGAGACCCCAACAAGACCCTGAGACGTCACAAGGGCATCTCCTTAGAGAAGCAGTAGCATGAAGGGGAAAACACATGCTGGAATAACAGGGCAGATGGAATAACAGGCCCCGCACCCTGCTAGGATTGTCCCTGCCAACATCATATATGCCGTCCACTTTGGACAGCTGGGGCAATCCCGAATTGAAAGGATAAATGAACACTGATTTGACATCAGTTCCAGAAAAACACGAAAGCTTGTGGCAGAACGCTTTTGCCTCCCTCGCCAGTTTAGCACTGACCTCAGAGTGGCTGTTCTTAAATAGCAGCACTTTAAAAAAAAACAACTTGAACATGAAATTGCAGAACAAGACTGGATTATGTTAAACATGGTCTCAAGAGAGCCTCTGGATTCGTATCCATACTTAAACTAGGTTTTATTAGATCTTCTTACCTTAAGATCTTCAAAGCATAAACATTTTCTCCCTTTGTTCATGACATGCTGAGGCAGTCAAAACCAATTAAACTGCCTTCATTCCAATATCTGACAAAGTAGGCTGTTGCCCACAAAAGCTTATACCTCTCTGGACAAATTAGTCTATAAGGTGCCACCCTGTCCTGCCTTCTGCCTGACTTTGGCCTAACCCAGCTAACTATCTTTCCCAAATTAAGCTAGAAAATGTTGCAGCATTGAGTAAAAAGAGCATTTCAGGCTAGCAAATAATAGATAAAAATGATTTTGGTCATGCCTACACCACTTGCACATAACTGTAACATTTTAAATGGAGTTATCCCTGATTTCCATTGGCACAAAAGTGAGAAAAAAAATCAAAACAAATAAGTGCAGCATATATGGAAGTTTTCAGCTCTTGCCACAATATTACTTGACAGGAATTTTGCAGCTAAAATACAATACATTTTTTTCCATTATTGCAGAGAACCAAGACGAAAAGGTGGCTTTTTTATTGACCTCAGGAAAAAAAAAATATTGCTGATCACTGTCTAAGGCAGCTGAAGCACAAGCCATTCTAGTTCCTTAGTTATTAAGAAAACCACCTTTTCCTTACTATTTTTCTGCTTCAAGCAATGGCTCAGCACAATGTAATAGTTTCTAGTTCTATAAATGAAAAAGTTCAGCGTGCTTTATTTTACTGGGGTGGGAAGTGCAGACTCCAAAACAGAAATGCTCCCATTGTCAGGGCATCATAACATTTGTCTGGTATGTGAAATGAAATACACACTTTTAAATGGCATTGCTAGGACATCCAGGAGCAGGAAACAAAGGTGCCCACTACTTAAGTATGACATAATGATAATGTACAGTGCAGTTCTTATAAATTAATAATTATAAAGCTTTTTTGTTACAAATGGAATGAAATGTATATGATCACTAGCCATGGACCAGATGTACAGCTCTGGATTATTGCACAAGTCTCAGGAACTCCTGGAGTGGAGAAAAGACAGCTCCAAGCTTCCTATCCAGGTGATTTTGGCCTGACTAGAGACTAATCCAGCTGTGTTAAATAAACAGTGATGATTAGTAGACCACACTATGCACTAGCTTTGTAATTCCTGCCAGCCCTCCACCCAGCAGAATCCCTCAGCACATCTTTCAGATGCTTCAACCATCCAGAAATTCCCTCTATATCAAGGATCCATTCCTGACTTTAAAAATCGCTTCCCATCACCTTTCAGTCAACAGACTGGGGACCCAGCATCTGGCCTATGATTCTACTATTGGACCACAGCTTTTAGGGGGATTCTCCTTATTCAGTGATTAATACCACCAACTAAATCTGAGTTTCCCTTTTAATTTGAAAGTTGATGTAGATTAAATGCTCTCAGGAAAATATGTAGCAAGGAAAAGGAAGGGAAAATGATTTCCCTAACCTCAAAGAAATGACAGGCCGCATCCAGACCAGCATGGACGTGTGGTACGTGGCATTCCAGACCTGTCTGCGACGCCGCACACTGCACATGCAGGCGTTCTACATGCTGCTACTTTGCCATGCAGCAAATGTGCAATGTGCAAGTGGTGTAGGCATGACAGATGTGGAGGGGGTTTAACCCCAGGAGATCCCAGGGTTAAAAAAAACCTGTGCCAAAAAGCGGGGCAGTGCACATAGTGGCAGCACACGCCACCCAAAACTGGAGCCTGGCTGGCTGGAGCCATGCTCCGGCTGCCGGCCAGGCTCCCCGCTGTAGAAGCGCCATGGCTGCAGCTTCCTGAGGCCCTTGGGATCCAAGGTAAAGCTGCTGGGGCAAGCACAATTGCTGGTCCCAGCCTCCTCTGCCCCACCTGGGGTAACCTGCTGCGTGCCAGAGGGAGCGTGGCTTGGGCATTCCCTGGGGACAAGTAATGGTGGCACAAGGTTTTGCTGATGCTAGATGTCCCTGGGGAAACAAACATCCACACTCATGTGGACATGGGCCAATGTTTAAGTTCTGTGCCAAGACACTTAGAGAAACATTGTACTTAGCCACATCATACTGACCTAACAATGCACATTCTACAATGCATTAGCCTCAAAGGGCCTAATCCAGAGTTTGTTAGTCAGCAGAAGTCTGGTCATTGTCGCCAATGGGCTTTGGATCATGCACTTATAGTACACAAAGTGAGCTGCTTGTGAAAACAGAGCATGATTCATTACACCTCTATTATACATTCTACTGTTTGGCCTTAACTGATCACCGGGCTCATCTCAGAACGTTACTGCTTACATGAGTGGTATAACAAGCAGAGTTGGGCCCCAGACAAGTCCTGCAGGAGAGCAGGGGGGGCACACCGTTCCCAGAGAGGTTCGTGAGAGGTTCGTGAGGTCAAGAGTCAGGTCAGGCAGGGCACACCTGGTTCTAAGAGTTGCGGGGGGAAGGAGGGTGCGGCAGCAGGAGTCTTACCCATGCCAGGAACTTCTAAACAGACTCTGGCTGAGCTGCTGCTGCCACTGCCATGTGTTCTGCTCTCTCCCCCACCCCAACCTATTCCCCCTGAGTATTGCTCTTCGGCAGCATCAGCTTGGACTGTTCTGGAGTTCTTGGCATGGGGATGCTACTGGGATGCAAACTCTGTGGGGTGAGGGGTGAGTCCAGCACCCATCCTACCTTAGCAACCTGGGGCAGGTGCCCCTCTTGCCCATCCCTCATTAAACTATTGGTTTATATGATTTTGATTTGTAACCCTGCAGAAAAGGACCTGATAGCTACAGTGGACAATAAGCTGAAGATGAGCCAACAGTGCGCCCTTGTTGCCAAGAAGGCTAATGGCCTACTGGGCTGCATTAGTAGGGCGGTATTGCCAGCAGATTGAGAGAAGTGATTATTCCCCTCTCTTCAACACTGATTAGGAGGTGGGGGTACATAACTTTTGAGGAGAGACTGAGAGAACTGGGCTTATTTAGTTTGGAGAAGAGAAGATTGGAGGGTGGGCAGGGGGGTTATAGCAGCCTTCAGCTACCTGAAGGGAGGTTCCAAGGAGTATGGAGCTGGACTATTCTCAGTGGTGGAAGATGACAGAAGGGAAGTTTAGGTTAGATATTAGAAAAAACTCTCTCATGAGGAGGGTAGTAATGCACTGGTTGTGGAATCTCCATCCTTGGAGGTTTTTAAGACCTGGCTAAACAAAGCCTTAGATGATCTAGTTGGGGATGGTCCTACTTTGAGCAGGGGGCTGGACCAGATGACCTCCTGAGGTCCCTTCCAACTCTAATTTTCTAAGATTCTATGATTTACAATTCTCACAGCCCTCCTTCACTCAGGCTATTGTCTGTAGCTTTTTTCCAAATATCCTTCCTAATTATCACCTCCTGGGCCTTTCCTGTGATATGCATAGGACTGTTTTGAAAGCTACTGGCTATTGTTTTTGCATTGCTGAATTCAGTAAAAATGTTGCCACTGACTTCTAGGGACATAGAGGCTATCCCTTGGAGCTACCTTGCATTATTAAAAAAAAATCTATATGTCAGGCTATCCACAAATGAGAAGAGGAACCTTTTACCTCTAAATGAGTTGTCTAATTCAGTGTAGGTCACAGTGAGTGCATCTACATGTGTGCACTTACTGTATAGAACCTGAAATTACTGTGCAGTATGGGCATGAGTCTACATGTGCACACCCATACTGCACAGTAAATATGGTGACTTGAGTGTAAATTTGATACCTGCATCATGCAGGTATCAAATTTATGCCTGATTAGTTAGTGCACAGTAACGCACATGTAGACACCGTACTGTATAGTAACACTGTGTGTGTGGACTGACTAGGGACTACCTTCAGTCCCAGATCAGTCCACACACAGTGTTAATGCTCTTTAATGCCTGCATGTGTAGACACTGGCCTACTCCTGCTTCCTATGCAGTAACTTACTGCACAGTAAATTTAAACTGGCACATGCAGACACACCCAGTGACGTGAGACTAAACTGGCGGATTCATTCCTGATTCACACTGTAGAAAGGTCCCATAAAGACTGCTGCTGGTTGGTGTCTTTACTGAATCACTTCAGCATGAGCTGATCTAGGTCAAGGCCAATGAACCATATATACCTTGTACTTCAGAGGGAAAAAAAGATGCCAGTCTCCAGGGCAACCTTCCACCAACAATGATACAATCTGAAGCAAAAAATAGCAAAGATTTGCTATTGTACTAGGTTTAATTTTAAATATATTAGAACTCTTTGCTGGGGGAGTTCAATGAGAGTAACACATTTTTTTCTTTTAATTTCTGTAACAAAAGGAGAGATTCCCCCCACAGGTTTATGATCATATTGTGGGTTTTTTTATGGTCTCACTAATTAACAATTCCTACTGTTTCAGACTGTAGCTATACATAGATTCTCAAGACCAACATAATGAGAATTCCCATAGTAATATTGCCAATTAAAGCTTGATTTCCTGAAATATAATGTCAACAAGCTTCAGAAAGACCTTCTGAATTGCATTTTATTTATGGAAACCGCCTATTGCTCTTTTAGTCCACAGGATTATTTATGGTACTTGCCCACCCTCAGACAGAGGTTGAAACTTCCTTATTCTGGAGCTTCCACTGTCTCTCCTACAGATGTGGTTAGTAGGAATGTGTGAAATGGGCCCTATTTGGTTTGGACTTGGATTCAGCCCAAATCAGGGACAGCGATTCGATTAATTGATTCAGATCACTGTCCTGATTCAATTTGGCCGAATCTGAAGATTTGATGCTGATTCAGTGAGCTGAAAGGGTATGGGAGGGGGCCCTCGGCATGTTCTCCGGTGCACCCAGAAGTGCTTCTGGTCCACCTCTGGGTCTGCTGATGAGTTTGCTGGGGACGCTCTATGCTTCTGTGGGACACTCCATGCGCCCCGGCACTGCAGTGTTCACAAGTCCCTGCTACCTAGAGGTATGCAGAAAAAATATTTAAAGCTGTCTCTATGTCTGAATCTCCGAACCTTTCCAAATCTCTTTGAATCAATTTGGAGGGTTCCAATTCGATTTGGAGAGATTAAAGGGTCCTCTGATTTGATTTGGATTTGAAGATTCAGCCACTGAATCAGGATGAATCTCTGCTGAATCAAATCAGGGACCAAAGCTTCACACAGCCCTAGTGGTTAGCTGTGTTAGTCTGAAGGCAAGCAGAAAGCAGAGCAGGGCAGCATTCACTTCATCTGTTGTGGCAAGCTGTTGTCTACAAGCTCATGTCTCTCTGAACCAGTTAGTTGCTAAGTTACTACCCTGCCATACTTTCTTAACAGTCTCTCCTAGTACTGGATCAACAAACACTGTGAAAAATGAATTTGCAGAGATTTAGAGACTGAACCTGTAGTGTGCCTAGCCATGGATTATAAAATGAATGAATGACTAGCCTTTAATAAGGCCGAGCCAGAATTCAAGTTGTACTTCTAGAGCACGGGGGGTTGTGAATATTTTTGCCCTATTTTACCTTTTGACTCCTGTTTTGTACTCTGGGTTTCAATGAAAATTAAAATGTAAAGCAAGCCTCAGATGAAATCAATAAAATGATGTCCACCTTAAATTATAAATTTGGTCAGGATCACTTGACACAGATTATCAGCAGAGCTGAACAGAACACCCCTAGAACTAGTCTCTCGTGAGAAATTCTAATATTTCAATATTTATGTCCAGAATCAGAAAAAAATGTTGAAATATCAACTGTGTGGAATGAAATGTTTCAACAAAGTTTCATTTTTGAAATGGCTAAAGAGTTTGTTTTAAAGAGCAGTGAGTTCTGGGGCTTTTCCCATTTTTTTTTCCTTTAAGGGCTGCAGCTGGCCTGGGGGGGTCACCTGTGGAAAGGGTTGGGGGAGTGAGGGTGGGGTAGGGGGGCTCGTGGCAGAGTGGGCCAGTGTGGGGCATCGGGAATTGCCCCCCCCCACCCAACAGCACCTGGTGAGTGGGACTTGTTTTTTAAAGCACCAGGAGCTGGCAGGGCAGCCA
>NW_017728917.1:3034491-3048073 GCF_001723895.1 Crocodylus porosus
CTCCCCCAGCCCCCTCTCTCCCACCTGCTACTTACCAGCTCCAAGTCCAGCTGCAGCTCCCTGCTGTAGCCACCAGGGACTGTCCGAATCACCAAAGCTTTCCAAAACTTTTCTGAAGATTTGGAGAGATTTGAATTAATTCAGACCTTCTAATTGGTCCCCCGATTCAGATTTGGCGATTCGGCCACCAAATGAGGCCGAGTCTCCTCCAAATCAAATCAGCACCCGATGCTTAGCACAGCCCTAATGAATAGCATTATCGTGGCAATGCTAGTGTTCGATTTTGCTCTTAAAATCGTATGTCAGTCTCAATATTCAACCTGCAACAGATTAATCAATGAATAGTAACAGATACTGTGAGAAGCAGTGTATTTTAGCTCAGATGCAACTACTACACTAATCCAGCTACACAGTGGGCATGTCTATGTGGGCTTTTAAGTGTGACTAAATTTAATGTGCATTTAGCTAATGCACATTAAGTGATTTTTGACAGGTTTCTACCCATGCAGAGACTTGGCACTAACGTTAGTGCCAAGTCCCTACAGCCCTACCATGAGCCCCTAGTGGTTAGGCAGATGCAGCACTAAAGTGAGTCCTGGCTTGCGTCACCCATGCATTAAGGCGCTTTAACTAATAGCGCCTAAATTTGATGCCTTCATTTGCATATCAAATTGAGGTGCAATTAGCCTAATTCTGCCCTTTTTGAGTGTTCATTAAGGGTCTGCACAGCTAGACATGCGCCAGTAACATGCATTAAATTAGGCTAATGTGTATTAACATGCCTCATGTAGACGCACCCTATCTCCAGTATGTTAGTTAGCTCAGGTAGGTTTGTAGAACACTAAGTCTGGCAATCCTGAGCCCATGTGTACCTTCAAGATATATGTTCTGCCTCCTTGGTCCTGTTTTGCATAAGCCAAGTCCTAAGCTTTAGGGTAGCTGTGAGTATGCACCCAGACCCACTCTTGCTATCAGGTCTGCTAACTGGCACATGCTCAAGGATGCTTTAAATCAAGTTCCTGAGACATGTTTCTCTGTTTCTCTTTGATTTCCAGATCATGTCTTTGTAGCCTATTATGCAAATAGTCTGCAGCCTTAGGGAAGCTGAACTGCATAGTCCTTTCTGCTTTGATGGCTGAAGTCTGCTTATCCCTCTCCTTAGCCTCTTGGTGTTCTCTTTCTCTCACTTTACCAAGGACAAAGCAGCAGCATCTGCAACATATAAGGAAAGTAAAAAAAGATATCCTTGGAAAAGGAGATGGCTAAGATACAACAGGCATAGTATAACCTCACTACAGTTAAAGTTCCTAATTCATCTAAAATCAGATCTTTTCAGCATGATTGCCAACTCACATACCTGTAATGGGAAGTGGGGGATCAGCTCTCATTTCTGCTTATACTTGCTGGGCCCACAGAAACTAAGATGAAGGTCACATCACACTGTATAGGTATCTGCTGTTCCCTGAAAAGTTCTTGAATGCTTGATGACCCTAGAATTCAAGGGAGATGCTCAGGATTTCTCATCAATCCTGGAGGATGTTTTGTTTTTATAAAAGTTTCCTATTACATACTCAGCTCATACAGTTGAAGGGAATGTTCTGGATCTAACATTTTAAATGCAACTGATTCATAGCGAGGCAGCGTTCTCGCAGGCAGCGCAACTCTGCAAACAAAGTTCAGGCGCATGTACATGTCTGTATTAGTCAGCATTAATGTCTGCATAAGTTTACAGTGTTTTTTTCTTAAATAGCTCCTGAAACCAAGAGTTACAATCTTACCCACCAGCAGATATTTAATTCTCACTAAATATCATGCCATGCCCTAGATTGTGATCACTTTGCTGGGACCATCTGGCCTTCCAGATTCTCTGGCAATCTCACATGGGCGCATGCAAAATCATCTGACGTACAAGAGTGAATTGAGGGAAAGGGTATGTTCTAACCACAAAATATGATTTTGGTCTTTGGAGCTAGCTGAAGGGTTTTTTTTAAACAATACTTTTTTAGTAGGAAAAAAAGTAAGTTTTTTCCATGCAAACCTGTCAACACTGTAGAGATGTCTCATATTTAGTACTTTCCCCAATCCTTCCCTCCAAAATGTATTTTAAATATTTTAAATGTTTTTTGAGCTTTGTTTACTCAATTAATTGGTTAGACTTAAACAAAAAGACATATTATACGATACGTACATCCAACCCAATTTAAATAAAATTGCTATTATGAAATTTCCACTACCAGACATGCAAAGTACTTCCAATCTATTTACCAAAATTATCTGAAAGGTAACTAAAAAGTCACATAAACTGTGGATGTTCATGGATATTTATGAAGACAGACAAAATCAAATAAATTATTTTCTGCATATTACTCATTCAACTCTATTTCCACTTCATTGCTGACGTGGGTTAATGAATGCTAGGAGTTATCAACCTTATATGAATATTCACTCTATGCTAGTTCATTGTAAGTTTTCAGATGGAAAAGCCAACATATCACCGGATGGTGAGCAATTTAATGGGAGACAAATATATGACAAAATGTAATCTGTGGTACACCTGCCATTTAAAGACATCACATGTATATGCAACGTTGTAAAAAGAGTTCCCTGCTGAAAATTTTAAGCAACAGGAAGTTGTTAGTCCAATAAAATCTCCTAGAATAGTCAATCACGTGTGGAGCATGACCTGTGGAGATACATATGCCTCTCCATGGAGTTCATCACACGTCTGCTGCTTTGTAAGTTATAAATAGTAATGCCTGTGAGAAAAAAAACCCTAAAAAAAGTCCATGTTTGGTAGGCTTGTTTTGCTAATTTTCACCTTCAGTGAGGAGTTGCTTGCCAGGGAAAATGCTTCTATGCTTAGCAAAAATAAAATGTGTGAATCACTGGGGAGGCGGGGTGCTGAAGGTCACCAAACATCCTCTCAATGCCATCATACATTTTATTTTATAGTCCTGGGTACTGAATTCATGTACACATTCAGCAGCTTTTATCTTCACAATAGGTAGAGATTTTGGTGAAGGTGAGACTTTATGTTTCCCAGAGAAAAATCAAGAAGAAATGACAAAAACGATGCTCAGTGCCAAAAACTGACTATAAACAAAGGACTTGCCAGAGCCTAGATCAGTTATCCCATTGCCTTATCTCTTGACAGTAAATATTGTCTTGGAAGATTCAAGGATCCCCAAATGGGCAAACATGGAGAAAAATATCTGTGCAGGAAATTGATTCTGATTAGTCATTTAGAGGCTGGCTTGTATCCCTTATTGATTTAACTGAACTAGAAGATCAGGGCAGCCTTTTCTATAGTATATCCCACTTCCCAGTGTGTCTGCACATATGAAGCCCTCTTTTCAGCCAGTTTGAGCCTATAAATGAGTCCAAAGCAAAATTAAAGTGATATACCCTGGTAGACAGGCACACACAAGAGTCATTATTATGTCAACAGGTCTTTCAAGGGTTCTAAAAGACCCACGTTTAAAGAAGGGGAAGTAATCATTCAAAATGTAGTTTAATATTACTTTGAGCTTTAACCTTTGTACCTTTCCCCCCAAAACAGACTCTTTTTCTTACTGGACACTGTAGTTAAGGACACATCCAGGGTCCAGGGTTTTATTACTGGAATAGGAAACCAAAGTAGAGGCAGTAGGATTAACTTTTTAACTGGTTTTTCAGTGAACCTTGTTAAAACAGTCTCAGTGCTATAGGAGTAAACCACTTCTCTAGGCTCCCTTGAAAATTGTAGCCATATCTAGTTAGGGACAGCTACCGTGCAGCATGTTTATGGCTCCATAATAGAGAGCATCCTGTATACAAAATAAAAAGAAGGCCTTCAAGTACTGCATTCATAAAAGCAGACCATTAACAAGAGTCACATAAAATTCAGAACTTCCTCCTTCAAAATATCATAAAGGAAGATGGAGTGAATCACTTCAAAAGCCAGCTGAGCAATCAGTGTAACAGTGACCAGAAATGCCATCCTATATTATATAGCAGAATTTCTTATCTGTGTACTTGTTCCCCAAGACTAGAACTGCTGCTCTCAGAAAGAGGCTTTGTAATATGATAATATTTAAATGGCATGGTGTTTTTACATTATGAATAAAATATTTGGTGATAGTTACAGAAGCTTGTCCTGATCCATTCTTTCTACAAAAAAGGTAGAAAGCGTATCAAAGGCATCTGATTCTGCCCTCTCCCACCCTCCACCCCTAAAAGGATCCCAGAAGCATTTTGTTTTACCTTAACATCCACAATGGATCAGTTGCAGCAACCTGTGGCATTATTGTCTGTTCCTGACCATGTACTAACTGTAGGAAATGTTGGTGCTTTGACCTGATGATGTGCACTTCTCACACAAGCCTTCATCAAAACAGGCAAATTTTCTTGTGTGTGACACCACCGAGTTGGCTTGTTTGTTCTCAGTTTGTTCAGCACCCACGCTTGCAAGCTGTCTTGCACCTGCATAGAAAGTAAGTGCCAAATATTAAGGGGTTTTCATAAGCAGAAACATGGACAACTTACGCACATCAAGAGAAAAGTTTCAACAGCTTCCACCTGCACTGTTTACACTGAATACGTAACAGCAAATTGCAAGATAAAGTTACAAAGGCAGAGGTTCTTCAAAGGATAAATTTACCTGGTGTGACAGCCCTACTCAGACAGAGATGACTGCATTGGTTAGGCCATCTGAGTACGCTGAAAGATGGAAGTATACACAAGAATATGCTATATGTGGAATTATTGGAGGGAAGAAGAACACCAGGACACCCCAAGTTTCGCTATACACATGCAAGTGAGATACGAGGACATTTCGAATTGATCCTTGCCAATGGGAAACCTTGGCAAGCAATCAGAACAAATGGCATCATCATCTCCACCAGGGCATTAAAGGCCATGACAGGAATTGGCTCCAACAGCTTGAAGAGAAAAGAGTCCATAGGAAGCAAGCAGCTCCAGAACCACCCAGCTGCGACACATACATTTGCAACCACTGCCAGAGATCATGGATTATTCCAGTAAAACGAGACATTGCAAATCATCTACATCATAGGTTCTCTCACAGATGAAAGGATACCATAAATGTCTAAAATAATCATGGCTGTATGCCATCACAGGGATTGTAGTTGATCATACCTATTTAGCTCATAATAGTGAACAAATCTGGAGGCCAAAAGTGTCTGCTACACTGTTTCACTATTGCCTACATCTCTCCAATGCAACCAATCTGGAAAAAAAAATGTGTTTTTTTTTTTAACTTGGGAAATGGGGAGAAGAATTAACAGGGCTTACATATATCAGGAGGTCCTGGATAATGCAAATAAGTTTGATTGGGATTTGATCTATAGCAGTGGTCACCAAGGAGTCGATTGCAATTGACTGATCACAGAGCCTCTTTCAGTTGATCTGAGGCTGGGGGAGCTGAGCACACATGCGTACATGCACACATACCCAGCCCAGCAGGTCAGTCTGTGGGGGAGGGAATGGGCAGGGCCAGATCAAGTCCCCCACGGTGAGGAATGGAGTGTGGCACAGGGAGGAGCAGGGGTAAGGTGAGTGGGGCCCTGGCCAGGCCAGGTGGTGAGAGGATCCAAGTCCTGGGAGCTTTTCCAGAGGTGTGCGTGTTGCAGGAGGGCTCCCACCACTGTGCACACCTCAGTGGAGGCCCAGGGGGCATGTGCCCCCATGATCTTTATGTAGGACAGAGGCAGCTGCCACTGCATGCTTGGCTTTGCACCCCAAGCCCCGCTGCAACTGGCCCCAGAATGGCATGAAGCCATATGTGTGCCACCACTCCCAAACCAGCAAAGCCCAGTGCACAGCAGCAGCTGCTTGCATCCCATGCACAGACTGGGGGAGCATGTGCCCCCCCACAAATGTGGGGTACCACAGGCAGCTGCAGCAGGGGTGGGAAAGGGTGTGCACGCAGCAGTGACAAAGGGAGTGGGGTTGTGGGAGATGCTGTACAGCTGGAGTGGGGCACAGGATGGAGCCATGAGTGGCTCATCCAGGGGGCATGGACAGGGGGTGGCATGCACCCTGGAGAGGGCTTGGGGGTCATGTGCCTAGGATCTGCATGCAGGGAGGGCCGAATGCCACTGTGGGCTGAGGCCAGGATGATGCTGGACTTTTTCCAGCAGGGGGACTGGGCCGGACTGCACTCAGGGTGGGCAGCGGTAACAGCGCTGGGAGTGGGGCTATGGGGGCAGCTGTTGCCACAAAAAAAATTGCCATAGCTACCCAACTCCCCTTCCCAGCACCAGAAGCATAGTGTAGCTCAACCCCAGCACCACGAAAAGCCCGGTGCACCCCCCCCCATGTCAGAGGCCCCCCAGACAAGCCACTTGCAGCTCCATCCTGCACCCTTCCCCAGCTGTGCAGGGCCTACCCCTGCCCCAGGCCCTACTCCTTCCCTCACTGCCATGGGGGATGGGAAAGGTCAAGGCCCCAGAGGTGAGGGAGGAAGTGGGGCACAAACAGGGGATGGGGTAAGTGGGGCCCTGGCCGGGCTGGTGTTGGGAAAAGTGGAGGCCTGGGGCCCAACTCACCCCAGCCCCTCCTCTTGCCTGTGTCCCATTCCCTCCCTTACTGCAGGAGTCTCAGTCTGTCCCCCACAACAGTCCTTTCCCATCCCTCCACTCCTTCCCCAACAGACTTACCCTGCTGGGGGGACACCCCCCAAATAATTTTTTCTCTCTCCATCTGATCTACCTCGCCTTCCCCGCCACAGACTGACTTGCTGGTGGAGGGAGGAAGGGTGGTGCATGGTAGATCCTGGGTTGCTTTTTAATTCCAAAAGTGATCTCCTAGTTAAAAATGTTGGAGACCACTGATCTACATACAGCAACTAGTCCTTCCTCGTGTTATTCTACAGGCAGTGGCAAAGTAATCTGAGTGCTGGATGAGTCAGTGCATCATCTAGGCTTACTCTGAACTGTACTGTATGGCTTGGAATGCCAGCATCTAGTTTATACTTGCACTCTCACAAGGTTTTCCAAAAAAGGTAGATGAGGATGATGGAAGCCTCAGAAGAGAAAGAATATTGAGTCTTAATTTATCCTAAGGAGCAACAAAGGTAAGTACAAGTAGACATGCTTGTGCTATTCAATTCATTTTTATTAGACAGCTTCAGAGATTTCCCTCTCCTCCTTCTCTCATGGGAATTGCTGTTCAGTCAGTATGTGCTCAATTGAGTTCATTTAAGGAAATATCTATGGACTGTCTCTTACACATGGACAGATCTAGATAAGAGGTTATTTTCAGAAACATAATAGCTATCTTTTCATAGCCCTGATCTGGAGACTAGTTAAAGCCATGCCAAGCAGTCTGAAGGAGGATGGAAGCGGGGGGGTGGCAGGAGGGAGAATCAGATTATCCCTTATCCAGATATAACCGAAGAAGCATTAAAAAGAGTCTACATCCAGAACCACAGAGAAGTTGTGACTTCCTCTTCAGTTTATGCTGCTCTCAAAGCAGCTATCAGCTTAAATATTTCAAAAAGGACAGTGAATAATTCTTGGGTGAAGTGATTACTTACTAATAATGGCTGGACTGGGAACCTAAATACTTCAGTACACATCTCTACTTAAGAATGCAAAATGGACCCAATTTACCAGCTATTTGTGACCTTAATTGTGACTAACAGAGATAACAGGCTTACAAAAGAGTAGTTTTTAAAGTGCTTCTTGTTGAACTTTGAGGTCAGACATGTAAACCTCAAAGAATCATGCAAGGGGATTTTAAACAGATTACTTCTCTTATTAACAAGAGTGAAAACAAGACAAACAAAGCACAAAAACAATGGCATCAAATACCAAGCTGGGAGTCAGAGCTTTCTCTCTCACATACACACACATGCATAGTTTTACCAAGGAATTTTAAAATACATAAGCATTTCCCTGTAATACGATGCTAGATTTGTGTTAGCTAATGAAATGAGATAATGAGATGAGAGTACAAACTGCTGTTATTTTAGATTAATAATGCTAGAAATTGCCGCTAAATTCTAGTTAAAGTTTTCAACTGGGTTGATGTTTTGTACTTACTAACATTGAAAAGACTCAGTTAATTGCATATCTGAAGTTTTAACTATTATCAATTATTACTAAGTTGTTATGTAACATGGATTAGTAAGACAACAATCTAAAACTATACATTGTACATATCACTTGAGAAAACGAGGCAAAATTCAGTGTTCACCTCTGAGACTACTCAGGCACTAAAATTTCATCTAAACAAACTGTTGCTTTATTCACTGTCATTATGCTTTTTAAAATTCCATTTAATGCAAACTGCACCAGAATTGTGCAAAGCTATGCCATGGCCACACTGTGAGAAACACATATGTGAAATGTGACCATGCTGAGAAATATCAATATATTATCATGCTCACAATACAGTTGCGATCACTACTCCCATTCTCAAATTGCTTGTGTACGCAATATAGAAAATGAGATCAGATGCAAGGATGTTCATCAAGAATATGCATTTTTAGTGATGATAGCACAAACTGTGCTTCAGTAGAAGTATTCGTGCTGAAAAACTACATTCTTAAGTTAATTCTTATCCAGTCAAGGTGGAGGAATGCACATAGATCTAGTCATATGATTTTGAAGAGAAAATGGCTGAAGCAAATTGCTCATTCAGTCAGCATGTGCATAATTGACAAGCCATGCGATAGCATCCTCAGTGGCCACGTGCTGTTCCTGTAGTCCACTGCTGAACTCAGTCAGCAGGCAGTCATTGACAATACATGACATGGTATTTGTTTTGTCACAGTTACAGTGTGGACTGTCACGAAGATACCAACAGTGGAGGTTGGCTGCACACAGAACTTGCCCAGTCTAGAACCTATTCAAGCAAGGCCCACTGACAACATGGCAGGTTGAAGCCAGGTGGGCAGACTGTAGGCTCTGTGATAAGGAACTTGTTTGGTGCTAATGTCAGCCTCCATTCCTCACATCAGAGGGTCTCTACCATATGGTCCTGGTGTGGCAGTCTGGACCACAGTGGGTGTCATGATGGTAGATGTGTAGCAGGTGGATTGTCATAATGCAGCAGGCATGGATTGGTATAGCTCTTCTCCAGTAGCTTGCTAGTTGCAACTTCCCATGGATATGAGGGGAACAATGTTGCTCAGGACTGGGAGCTGTGATAGAGGGTTTGGTCGAGGAGTTCCCAAGATGATGTGCATCATTGAATGTAGCTGTACATCAGTGAGGTTGGTGTGTAATGACTGGTTCCAGACTGGTGGGCAGTAGTCGGCAACAGAATACAAGATGGCAAGAGCCAACATCCTTAGATTGAGGCTCTTGTGCCCCATGATGATCCAGCCAGCTTGTTAAGGAGGTTTTTCCATGTCTTAACTTTCATTGCTGTCTTTTTCAAGTGTTCAAGCTCAATGTTCGGTCTAGCTTTATACCCAGGTAGGCAGGTTGTGCTTCATGCACCAGCCTCTGACCATTCATGTTGAGCTCCTGGGCAGCATTGGCATTATGTAGGTGGAAAATGCTGGAAACTGTCTTACTGATCCATGGCTGGAGGTGCCAAGTCTTGCAGTAGTCAACCACTTCTGCAATTTCACTGTTCAGAGTACAGAAAAAGTTCGGGCCTGGAATCCACAACAGATGTCATCCACATAAATGAATTTCCATAATTGAGTTTGTGGTAGGTCACTGCTGTAGAGGTTGTACAAGGTTGGGGCAAGCACAGATCCCTGAGGCAGTCCATTGGTCTGTCTTCTCCAAGTACTTGTCTTCTTACCCATGTGCACCCTGAACCACCTATAGCAAAGAAGCAGTTCAACAACATTAGTCACTCATACATGTAAGACTCTTGCTATTTTTATGAGCAGACCAGTGCACCAAACAATATTGTATGCTGCTGTGAGGTCAAGGAAAACAGTGCCTGTCTTGAGGTTCCTTTGAAAACCATTTTCAATGAATGTTGTAAGTGCAAGTACTTGGTCACATGTACTTCAATCTTGTTGGAAACCTTGATTGATATTCAGGATCAATACCCCTCCACTCCCCAGCCACATTGCTCATTGTAGAAGCTTCACACATATCCACAATAAATGTATCTTTACCCAACTTCTTTGTCTATTCTTCTTCCTTGCTCACCTGTCATGCCTTTGATATTATGAAAAACAAAGAAAGAAAATAGATACCGGGAGGTAAGACTTTCTGCTTAACTAATATTCACGTAATGAACATGGGTCTTTTCATGGGGCTCCTCGGTTCCTATACCTTGTCCTTAACCACACCACAGATGTTCTAGGCATATGACCTCTCTGGGCTTTCTCTGATGATCCATGAGATTCAGGAGTGCAACCCTTTTCCTTCTTCTATATTCACTTATTTTCCCAATCTCTCTTCAACAACTTTTCCCAAACTCAGGCCTTGGAATCTCACTCGAGGCTCCTTATTTTTTCAGCAGTTTGCCCCCACAATCTTTTGTTACCACCGACGACTCATCCATCTGCTCTTGCTTTTTATCAGTTAATTGTCACTGGCTCTTATCTTCACAAGGTGCCCAGCTTATCAATCAGCCCCGCATGGCAGTTTTGATGACAAACTGTCTCATTTAGATTAAGTTCCCTGGATCCTTCCTTCTCTCCAGGGGACCTCACTAGGCAAGGGGATGTCTGCCTTCAAGTTTCCCCGTCCAACAAACCCTTTTTCTTTTTTCTTTTCCCTCTTTTAGGCAGTGTAGGCAATGTAAACTGCATTCACTGAAGTGTTGCTCTCACTCCACATTAGAGATGTCCACATTGCTTCTTCATTCAAAGTACGTATCCTCCTCCTTCTCAGTTACCTCTGTCTTCCCAAGTAGCCTGGGATCTTGAGTGTAATTCCACATCTCTGGGCAGTATGCACAAGCTGTTGCTCTTCTGTGCTCCCCTCTCCATGGCAGCTTGTCCTCTAGACCCACTCAGTTTTTAACTTCTGGGTTTCCTCTCAGAGCTATTGAGAGCTGGTACTGCTCTTACGTGTTCCTCTGCTGCTGCCAGCATGGAAGACACTCCCAGACACCTGTGCTCCTGACAGCACATGCCATTTCACTCCTTTAATTGATTCACCCAATGCAGGTAAGTTTCCCTGCTCCGGCACGTGACAGATACAGCTTCCTTAATTGTAACGGGCACTGAGGTATGTGCCCTGTTACACTCATTAAACAAGGAAAATCAAGTTTATTCACAGAGGTCATTGTGCACATTATTCTAAATCGGGGTGGCCAACCTGTGACACATGTGCAGCCTTTGTGAAATGCACAGATCAGGGAGGGGACAGGCAACATAGCAGCAGATAGTGCAGGAAGCAGAAAGTACAACAGCAGATTGGCCAGGAAATACAGGGTAGGAAGCAGAAAGCAGAGCAGAAGATCAGGCAGAGGAAGGTGATTGTAGTGGCATTGGGGGAAGGTATGGGGCTAATTTGTGGCACACCTACCAAAAATGCATAATTTCCAGAGAATGATGGTATTTTTGAGAGCCATTAATGAACAGGAAGAGACAAAATTAATTGAATGAGTTATTAGGAATTACTGGCTGACGTAGAAGGCAGTAGTCCTGTTCCGGTGGTTAGGATACTAACTTAGGACCTTGAAGACATGGATTTAAGTTCTTGCCTTGCCTATCTGTGACTTTTATCAAGTCACTTGGGGCATGTCAACATGGCATAACAAGGTACTGTGCTGGGAAACCCAAGCTAGTTTGGGTGTTAGAAGGAGTTCAAACATTTGTGTGGCACTCCAGTCATGATAATTTACTCTGCTGAGAACCATAATGGACCCACATTTAGCAGAACCCTGTAACTTACCTGTTAGTGAAGATGAGTGGATTAATTATGAAGCAGTGGTTTTAAAAGCTAGACCAGAAAAGCAGAGCCTATTAGCCTGGGTAGAGTACCATACAGTAATACAAACTGCTTCTGGTACCTGAACTACTTTATTCAGAGCTGGCTTAAGCATGCACGGACAGCACGGCTCTTTGCCACGTAGGCACAACTACCTCCTCTCTCTTCCTCATTGGAGAAATTGATGATAAATAATACTGCTCTACCTCACTGGGACACTGTAGAGATAAAAGCATTCAAAGTTGTGAAGCACTCAGACACTGTTAACAGGAACCATAAAGTAACTAGATAGCTATCTACTTTTATTTTATTTATTTATTTTTATGAAAGTGAGAATCAGCAGCAAGCCTCAGAGACCAAGATAGAGCACTTGGCTTGCTTTCTTCCTGGAGCAAGATGTTTTACATACTTCTTTGCTTCTTTAGGGAATGAAACTTCCTGACTCTGGTCAGGAGGACCTGTTCCATGGCATTTCACTCTAGAGGCCAGTGTTCAGAGGCAAGATTAGCTGCCTAGTACATGCCACACATCAGCCAGAAAAACCCTGTATCTGTCCTTAGACAAATGTACCTGTTTGATCACATTGAGTGAAACTAGTACTTTTTTTTAGTTTCCCTTCCTAGCAAAGATGTAGAAGGCCACTTTCCACAATTTTGCTCTCTAGGCCTTTTTTTTTTTTTTATGTTCTCATAAAATTAAATAAGATTTAAAGAGAAAAAATGCACTTACACTCCCTGGTTGCTCTTCTCCAGACACTTTAAATTCTTTTAAGACTCTGTGAGACTAGATTGTTCTAGTCTCTAGGGTTTTTAAATAACATCTAAATAGATGTTCCCTATTAGTTTGTGAAATGCTGAGTCAAACAGTAAAGGTAATTTAGTCCAACAGAGTTTTTAACAGTTATAAAGTCAGCCACCTTAAGCTCTTATTAGGCCTGCCAGAGATGCACATGTACATGCACACACAAAAAGCAATTACACCAAAAAAATCTTTTAAATTGTGCCTGCACATACATATACAAAATGTACGTCATGGAGCAGTTGCATTACAAGAGCTCTGTGATAACTATACACTGCACAGAATTTTTCTGCAATTGGTCTGTACTGTGTATTATTTACACATATTGCATACAGACATTTGGGAAGATTGGGTCAGGTTAAAAATGGTCACCCAATCTAAGGTAAGTCAGGATGGGTGAGGGCTTGTGGGAAGCTCGGGGGAGTAGGTGGGACAAACAGGGTCTGTACGTGTGGGGCTTGGTGGGATTGGAAGGGCTATCAGCTTCTGTAGGGGGTGTTGGTGAGATCCAGAAGGGTTTGGCAGGATCAGAGGGGCTAGGGGGATCCATGGGTGGGCTTGCAAAAGGGTCTGGGGGGGCGGCGTGTCAGGGTAAGAGAAGCTCTCTAATCCTGCCAACCCCCGTCACTCTTCCACCCCTCTCCAATGCTGCCAAACTGCCTTTCATCCTGAAAACTGCTCCTGGGGCCAGTTTTACCAGTGTTCACTAGTCCTAGGAGCCTAATTCAAGTAAGTCGGGTTGTGGGGAAGGGGTGGGCAGATCAGGGGC
The DNA here is from genome assembly GCF_001723895.1 of Crocodylus porosus. Lineage (NCBI taxonomy): Eukaryota > Metazoa > Chordata > Crocodylia > Crocodylidae > Crocodylus > Crocodylus porosus. The sequence goes on from NW_017728917.1 coordinate 3,047,914, forward strand.
GCTGGGAGCTTGGCAGGAGGGTTGAAGGGATGGGGAGGTTCTCCCCCCACTGGGAACAATCCCCCCTCCAATCCTGCCCGTCCCTCCCCCTCCCCTGACCTACTTCCATTGGCTACCAGCACTGGCAAATGCTGGTAACACTGCACCAGGAATGGCTTGT
>NW_017728917.1:3048173-3073808 GCF_001723895.1 Crocodylus porosus
GGGCTCCGCAGGGATGTTGCTGGTGCAGGCAACAATTGCAGGACAAATCAGGGAGATGGGGAGGCAGGCGGGAGGGATCTGCGAGAGGGATTGTGGGGACTGTGGCAGGCAGCATTTGCAAGAGCGATAAGAGGGATGGAGGGGCAGGTGGGATCTGTGGGAGGGATCGGGGGGGCATGGAAGACCTGCAGGAGGGTTTGGGAGGATCAGGAGGACAGGTGAGAGCCGCAGAAGCAGTCAGGGATGATGGTGGAGGTTGGTGGGCTCCATGGGAAATTGCTGAGGTTCAGGAGGTTTTGGCAGGATCAAGGGGGGGAGGGGGTTGTGGGGGGACTTGGGGAAGACCAAGGGTTTGGGAAGGACCACCCTCTAATTTTAGCCCCTCAATCTCCTCATAAAACCTACACCCCCATCCCTCCTGCCCCATCTGCCCACTGATACTTACTTCCTTGGCTCCTGGCACAAGCAAACACAGACAAAAATGACACCCAGAGTGGCTTGCAGGCTGGGGGTTTGGAGGTGGGGGGAGCTGGCTGGTCCATGGCGGGGGGGGTTATCCTACTGGGGGTGTGACGGACAGGCCAAGGGGCTAAAATAGACCAGTGCTAGGGGGAAGTAGGAAAAACGTAGCCCAAGGACTGGGGCCAGCAACTGGGCTTTTCCAGCCTCAGGGCTGTGCTGGGAACTGTACAGCACTTCAGTCAGATCAGGCTTGCTGGACCTGATCCAAGTTTGACTACCTCCAAGGCACAATTAAATTAGATCAGGTCAGCCATTTTTAGATTAATCTAACCTTCCTGAACTTCTGTACAGTTCATACTTAGATCAATCTATCTAGGGAACTAGGTGTAAGATCTGTACCTAGGCAGACTAAATTTGATTGGGTGGCCTTTTGTAATCCAATGTAACCTCTCCTTAACCTCCCTGAATGTCTGTACCTAGCCATAAGGATGTTCTCTTTGCCTTTTACTTTTCTACTTTTACAGCAATACTGTCCATCACTAGCATGAGGAAATCTGTAGTACCCTGCTCACCCCAGATTCTGCATTTCTTATACGGTTTACAAATTAGTTAAACCCTCTGGCCACAGGCTCCCTCAGCATTGTAGTGCCTCATCTACAGCCAAGTCCAACATAGTAGCCTTTCAGTTATGGTACCTCAGATGCTTGCTTCTCTCAGTGTAACAGAAAGTTTGGTTTTACATCTCAAACTACAGAGAGCTCCACATCCAGCTTTGGGCATCTTTGAGGTCATCACCCTGATCGGATGATTGGGCCTCATCCAGTCAGGGCATCTTCAAGGTCACCATTTTCCCTTTTTGCAGGGAGGGAAGGTAGGAACCCAAGCCCTCAGTCTCTTCTGGGTTCCATGGCCAGACAACTGCAGTTAAGCAATGGAAGAGCACTTTTTCCTATCCCTCTTTAAATTGCTTCCTACCTTCCCAGCTTGCCAGTTTCCCTCTCTCTCCCCCCACCATGTTGCTTCTTCCACAACTTTGCCCAACCTGTATCTCTTAAACCACTCAAGACAACCCTCTAGCCCCTCTGCCTCCCATTGTGCCTGGGCACAGTTATTTACAGCCACTGCTTTCTAAGTTGCTGCTTGATCACAGCTGAAGGAAGTAACTGGGTCATTCATTAATCACTTTAGGTCTGCTGCTAGATAGCCTGCATATATACAAACACTATCAGAGCTCCCTTTTTCTTTACAGTTTTGTTGCTTTGAATTTTGTAAAGTGTAAACTAACAATAGATGGAAGGGGACTGCCCCCTTACTATATCCTTCCATTCTCCAACATTGCTACAGCTTCAGGCTCTTGTTAAATAGGCCCGGTCAGCCACATAGGTACTTCTAAATTTCATGTGCTGTGGCTGCACCCTGGAAAGCAATGTACATTGTTGGAAGGATCAGGAGCATGTAGAAGTTAGAAAGAGGAAACTAGGACTGACTGCACGTTTGCTGACTATTCACAGAGCTGAGAAAGCAGCAGGGAGATTCAGGTATGAAATGAGTACTTGAAGAAGAATGCCAAGCATGAACATCAATGCGTTCATAAATGTCTCATGCCATTCTTACTGCCTCTGCGTGCTCTTCTTCTCAGCAGGACTACAGTAAAAATCTTGTCTTTGAGATACTTCAGTCAGAAGACTTTTTCTTGTTGTCTATGTAGTTTACTCTTTCCTCAGACACGCTTGCTTTGTTCCTAATCTTGTTTTCCTGATTAGTGTTTATAGTAGCTTCCCTACAGGTGAAGTGCAGTTTAGAGCTCTCAAGCTCTCAAAACTTTTCACAAACAAAAAATATTTTTTTTAAATCTTGTATCAGTGGTATCTCACCCCACTCAAAATTACATGCATTTATGGCAAGGGCTTTCAACCTTTTTTAAGGAGTGTACCCCTTCAGGTGGGTACCCCCCCTGGACTGTACCCCTTGGACAAGCAGGGGGGTAGGGTCTCCCAGTGACCGGTTGACAAGCTGGGGAGAGGGGTATTGGGATGGCAGCAGGTGGCAGCCTGCCCCTGGTTGACAACCTCTGATTTATGGTATAGGAACAGGCAAATGTTGGAGACCGTGTGATCATTTGGGAGGATTCTACCACATGTGGTGGACGTGTCCCAGAATTAAACCGTTCTGGAAGAAGGTTGGAGACATGATAAGGGAAATAAAAGGATGACAACTATCACATAACCCTTAGTTTTCCTACTAAACCTTCCTGAGAAATCTGTAGTATAAGTGTCTTGGGGAATTAAGCACTCCTCTTCTAGTATGTATGCTACTTCAGCTGTATGCATTTATGAAACTGTGCCAGGGATCTAAAACCTAAGTCTGCAATAAACTTCTGCATATCTGTGAAATATGTTTGGCAGCTCAGCTGACCTTCCTCCTACCACTCCCCGCTTTCAGAAATATATCTGAATGGATTTTTTTTTTTATGGTAAGGGTTGGGTGCCAGGAAAGTGGGCGATTTGGTCATCAGTAGCCATGATTATTATTAGTTAGTAGTTCTTTTCACTCTCTTCCCTGCCTACCAGATCTTCTGATCTTAAGACCATCGAGCCAGCATAAATTAGCTATTTACTTAAATTACTTGGGCCAGAAAAGTCAAATAATTGGACTATGTAGTATTCTATGGCTTAGCTCAAGAATGAAAGCAAAAACACCCAGGCTTCATACTTGGTGACTCTGGGCCTTGTTACATGTTGCGATTTAACCTTCGCAAAAGTTCACTGGTGTTAGTGTTATTTTGGGTTTGGCGTAGTTATACATTCAGGCTAAAAACCTTCTTTGATTGTTCCCAACCGATACAGCTGTGACTTGCCAGTAGGGAGCTGAAGAGCAGGGGCCTGACTCGGAGCTACAGTTGTGAGCTATCCACACAGAACAGGAAGGTAGGAGAGAGGACATTGCAGCCTGGGATGCTGAAAGACTGAAACTTGGACAACTTATCTCTGAGGAGTGGCCACACATTCATGGAACCTGAGCTGTGTGACACAGATTAGAGATAAACCTGCCCTGCAATGGCATCATTTTAAGATGCCAAAAGGGTGCTTAAAACTAATTTACACATCTTCATGTGTGGAGAATCCAGGGTTTAAGCCTGAGCCACATAAATGAATGTGTAACAAAGCCCCGAGGAACAAATTCTCTTCTGGTGTAAATGGGTAGGATTCTAGAGAAAAGGGGCTGTCTCTGGTTCTTTAAAAACCTCCCTGGTGCACTTCATATGGTGCACGGTCACTGGAGTTTAACTATGCATTCTCCATAAAGCTCTCAAATAAATGTCTAAAGTCAAGCACTTGTGACGGACAGGAAGAGGGTGACTTGCTTGAAGATGCATTTGAAAACTGCTGAAAGATTAGATATTTTTCCATTTTCACTGAATTTTCCAGGGTTAGTTTAGCTCTCAGTACTTTAATAGAAAAACAAGAGAGTCTGTTTCTTATACACAGCTCATCGCTCTCTACATCCTGGTCTTTCATTATTTACAGCCCATCTGTTATTCTTAATTATTGTTTAAACTTTCTTCTCTGGAGAAGCAACGTGCTTCAGCAGTTAAAGCACAGGAGATAAGCGGTCAGAAACTCTTGTATGCGGGCTTGAGCAAGACTTTTTCAATGTTCCTTTCTAAAATACAGATGATACTGTTTGGCAATCATGTTTGGAACATCAGTGTTTATAAAACATTGGAATACATTTACCACTCTTTTGGACTCATTTAAACTCCTCAGAAGGTATGAAAGAAATCATTTTTCACAGCTCCATAGGTACATTATGCCCCACTCATAATAACAGTTTCCTTATCAACTGCATTATTTAAATCCTTTCGGACTCGTGTTGTAATGCACCATCTGTCCCTCTACATAACTCATATAGTAGTGGGTGATGCATTATTTGTTTAATATAAAATTCCCTTGTCTTTTAAATTACAATTCATGGCAATAAGGTGGGCTTAGGGAAATGTTCCTATAGTCCCTGCAATCTTTCAGCCAAAGCAGAAAGCCATATTTGTTATTAACATAAAATGAAAGCTTTCAAAAACCTTTCTCTGGGTGAACAAACATTCTCTCCACCTGACAGCTTCCCTCCAGCAGCCCTGGTGACACTGGAACCGGCATTACTGAATGGTCTAAATGGGGAAAGAAAACCAAGTGATCTACAGGAAAAAAACTATTGTGGACTAAAGGGGCTTGAGCCTACTCCCAATTAAGTCAATGCAGCGGTATCGCCTCCTCCAAGTATTTAAAAGACATGCATCAAGCTCTCCAAAAAGATTCAGGTGTGCTTAAAGATCAAAAGTGAAATATTTTAACAGTGATAGACTTAGATTTATTTTAGTTTCTTTGTGACTTGCATGCTTTTAGAGTTTTGAGCTCCTAGGGTTCAGGGATTCAATTGTTTAGCTACAACTATAAGGTCTTGATGTTTTCTAGAAAGGAGAGAGAGATTTATGCAATAGCCTGCCTCTAAAAGTTGGAGCTTTATGTAACAAATGCTAAATACCATGAGAAGCGGGATAAAAACACGAGAAAAGACAAGACGGTCAATGACAAAATCCTCTTCACATTTCAGCTGGTATAGAATCAGGACTCGGCTCCTCATTACCATAAAACTTACAGGGGAGGAGGACATTTTTATGCCACGTTGTTTGCTAGGAAAGGTTTTTCTTAGGAATATCATCTTTCAAATAAAAGATACTGCTTTCCAATGGTAGCAGTTGTGTTCTGTCAAACATTTTATATGAGCAAAGATATCTGTCTAAATGGAAAGGCTATGGATACTTGGGTGAACATTCATTTGCATGAGTATGGAACAGCTCACAAGGTCATCTGGAAATACGTTTGTGGGCTTTGCTAGCCAAAGCAAATAAAGAAAAAATATCCTATCCCCAGGGAGACTTGATCAAACTGGAAGATTTCTCCCACAGGATCTCTTTACCCCTTTCTCAGTCCTAGCACAAGGGATTCTCACAGATGCTGTTGTGAAAAAAGTTTAAAAAAAAATGAACTTTGCCTTCCAAGATTTCCTTTCCTCAGCTTTTCCTTTGGCCCTTCCTTCTGGATGTTTTACCATAAGCTTGAACTAAATGAGAGAAAAACTGATCATGTGACATCCCGACCCAGTAGAAATGAATGGGAAGTTTTTCCACTGATGTCACCAGGAAGGATATCAAATCTGCCATACAAAAAATACATGTTCTTGATTTCCCGCCCCCCCCCCCCCCCCACAAGTAACACTCAGTCCAGGGCATCAACTTCAACTCCACATGCTGAAAAATAGAAGCAAAATTTTAAGGCCAAAGTCCTCCTGGATGCCAATTCATGGCTATGCAGTGAGAGTCAAGACATCTCCTGTCTTCCATTACCTGTTCTCTCTCATTTGTTCCCACATATCCATCTACTATCTTGTTCTCTGGCACTCCCTAGATCTGTTTCTATTTCCATTAAACTGCTTTTCTCTTCTTAGTATGTCTCTTTTTCCGCTCATCATATTGTATATTTATCAAGAAAAAAGGGTAGTAGATGAGTCTCTCCTCTCCCTTATGCTTCCCTTCTCAGAAAAGTCTACCTTTTAGAAAAAGCCATTCAATGTTTAACTAATAGGTACCGAAACGTAAAACAAGCATTTACCTCATTTTGAACAATTCATCCAAGTGAAAAGACAGTTAGTGAGCATGCCAATGAGGGGCTACAGAAAAATAATGCATTTTCACCAAACACAGCCTCTCTCAAGACAAATTCACCTTGAATGGAATGGATCATATTAAATGCTCACAACGGGAAACATCTGCTAATTCTTCATGAACCACATCTGAATGAAAGGCAAAAGGATGCCAGTTTGCATCAAAATTTTAGATGAAGGTCAATACTGAGCTTATTCTTGCATGATTTGGAAGGTCGCATTTTTCAGAGATAAAAGAGTGGTTTACATTTGTTTTTCTCCACACAGATTAATGATCATTTCACCCGTGTATGCATTAAGCTCTCAGCTACCTAGCAACAGTCCAGTAAGATACAAGAGTCTGAATTTATTTCATTTCATGAAAGAATGGAAAAATGTAGTTTGGAAACCCCTGAAAAATATGAGCCAGAATAGCAACCAAGTCAGAGATAAGAGAAGAACTCAAATTCTAATATATGTCACAATCAGTTACAGCTATACTAATGTATGGTTTTGGTAAGTTGGCAGATATAATAAAATTAATTGATGAATCGCCAATATTTTAAGCAAGGGCTCTGGTGAATATTTTCACCCTCAGCCTATGATATATCCCTTGTCCCACAGATATGTTAAGTGTCTGAGGAAAAGCTAGAGGGATATAAGGACCTATTAATTTATAATCTATTCTAAACAATATCTTCTCCCTAAGCAGAACCAAGGGAAAAGGAAGCAATTAAAAGGATAACAGTTTGAAGTATAGTGTAATCTTACAATGTGCTGACAAGTAGGCATCAGTTTTACATTAAGTGCGTATCAATGAAATTCCTCCCTTTCCCCCTCCCATATACACTCACTCTTCCTTTCTGTTTAGCTCCTAAAAATTAACTTGAGTATGGAAATAAATTAGCACAGAGTTCTACTTACACAATTTGAAGAAGATTAGTGTAAGACTTATAACCAGGTCTTGCCATTTCCATTGCTGAAAACTTTAATAATACCTGCCATTCTCTAGAGCTTTCCAGAGTTCTGCGGGGGCAGGCAGGGAGATTTACTTCTTAGGAATATTTATATGAAACCTAGGGGAAAATTCATTTTTAAGTAACGATGGTTTAGCAAAATCCAGAGTGTAGGCAACTGTCAGAAACAAAGAAGTTGCTCCAAACTTTTCCTTTGATTATCATAGAAGTATAGAGAAATAGGACTAGAAGGCACTAATCTAACCTACTCTTCAAGTCAGGATCATTGTACCATAAACCACCACAGACAAATATTGTCTAAGTTGCAGCTAACTTCCAGTGACAAAGATTATACAACCTAAGTGATCTGTTCAAGTGTTTAACAAATATGTTAGTTAGAAGAGTCCTCCCAATATGCAACTTCAGCTTGCTACTTTTTGCCTTGTCTTGTCATGACTTGCCATATACATATTGACTGTTTTCAGCACCTAGTTGGTTTCTAGGTGCTTGAAAACAGATTGTTTGATGATACCTGGGAGGGCTGTGTGAAATATTGCTGCCTGTTTCAATTCAACACTGTTTTGACTCATTTCAAGCTCAAAACAGCAAAATCGAATCGAAATGAAGGGCTTTGAAACAGCCTCGAAACAAAACGAGGCTAGTTGAAATGTTTCAAAAGTTTTGAAACATTGTGAGTTTTGGAACGGTCAGCAGGCGGGTGGTGGGAGACAGGGGAGAACCAGGGCTGCACTCCCAGCGGCTCTGCAGCCCCACGTGGCTCAGCCAAGAAGAGCACAGCCCTGGCTCTCCCTGGCTCCTGTGGCCGGGCTGCAGGAAGCCAATCACAGTGCAGGGGAAAGGAACTCAGTCCCCCTGGGGATGGGAACTCAGCACTAGGGATGGGAACCTAATGCTGGGGATGGGAACTCAGCTTAGCTGGGCTGAGTTCCTTTCCCCAGCCCAATCAATTGTAGTGCTGGGGAGGGGAACTGAGTGATCGGGCTCAGTTCTCTTCCCCAACTCCCCAGTCCCAGGCAGCAGCACCTGGCTTCCCTCCCTCATCTGGCAGGCAGATTGGGGGCCCACAGCCCCAGGAGGATTGGCATAGCCCCCGCAGCCCTCCCAGGGTTGTGGCCTCCTGATCTGCCTGCCAGATGAGAGAGGCTGTTTCGAGCTTCTCCATTATAGCATATGGATGAAACATCAAAACTGTGTCCAAACAGCATCACTGTTTCGACAAAACAAAATGGGACAGTGGCTTTGAATCAAAATGAAATTCAGAATGAAATGCTGTCCATTCAAAACCTCAAAACTCAAGTAAAAAAGGAACAGTGATGTTTTGCACAGCTGTAATACCTGGAAAGATACTGGAGTATATCAAAGACTACACTGATGGGCCTGTGATTCCCTGGGTCCTCCTTTTCCTATTTTGTAAAGATGGGTATCATGCTTACCCTTTTCTAGTCACTTTGGACCTCCCTACCTCCATGACTTCTGAGTACATCAGACCCTGATGATCTGAAACCTTATGTTATCCATGTAGTCTCTAACTTGATGTAATCTTGAGCAAGTGTCTACCTTCAGGTCCTGATGCTAACCATCCTCTGAGAGCTTTCTCCACCCCTTTTAAGATTTAAGTAAAATAGGGCACAATACAATACATTACAATACAAAACATTTCAGTCTTCCCTTCATTATTCATTACTAGCTTCCCCTCCACAGTCACAAGGCTAGCTACATATGTTACACTTACTATGCAGTAAACATGCAGAAAGTGCTCTGCAGCCATAACTGAATAGATGTTCATATCACATAGAGGGCTTAAAAATGGCAAAGCCATTCTAAGTTAACCCTGGATGGATGTGATATCAGACTAAAGCACTTTAGGTTAGTGCGCTTTATTGAGCATCTGTTCCAGATCCCATCATGACTCAAGGTAGGTTGCATTTTGCTGGCATCCCAGAGGCCCCTAGCTGGGTGGCCTGCTAGCTTCCGTAAGTGCTCTTCTGCGCTGGGTGAGCACTGGCCCAGCTCTGCCCCTGGGCTGCCACAGAGAGGAGACAGAACAGTCTCTGTTTCTTCTCTGCATGGTTAAGCAGTGAGTGGGGGAAATGACCCCCCCTTCTCTGCCTCTCATGTGAGCCCTTTCCCTTCAGTTTGCTGCCTTGGGTCTTGGCGGGGGGCAGACCGGGTCCTCATGGTCCCCCTGCCACATGGACCCACCCCAGACACCCAAGATCCAAACCAGCAAGCTGGGAGAGGGGGCTGTGTGGCAAAGGGGCTCCATTCCCTTCCCCTCCCCTTGCCCCCCAGCCACCAGCACAGACAGTAGCCAGCTGGCAGGGGACCAGGGATGAAGAGAGGGACTTTGCTGACCAATCAGGGCTGGCCAGCTGATTGGCTGGGCTTAGCATTCTCTGACAGCCTCCTGGGAAGAGTACAGGAGTGCCCCCAGCCTGTTGGCCTCAGTCAGTGCAGGTAGGGTCTAAGCCTCCCCCTCCTCCCACACACATGAAAAGTGAACTTCTGTTCTGTTCGCTCCTGACCTAACCTAGAGCGCTTTGAGTAAAACTATTCAGAAAATTCTGGGTCTCAATTATAGCTTTACTGCCTTGTATGGAGGTTGCCTTAAATAGTTATCCAATTGCCCTTGTAATGAAACAACATCGGTATTATGTACTCCAGCTACAGTGGCAGCCATTGTAGTATTTGGAAGGAAAACAACCCCCCTGAGACTTAAGAGATACCAGTATAGGTAAAACACTATAGCAGAGACGAATCACAAAGCCACTAACAGATATTTACGCAGTGGCAGTTGGGTGTCTGAAAGCTTTTGGGTGCCTTATTACTATTGATTTCTACTGCCTTTGCACAATGGAAAGATACAATACAGTGTGTATACTTAATTTTTTTTATTGGTAGTCAAATAGTTTGTAGTTTTAGGAATTTGATGGCTATAAAGTAGGCTCATAGCACAAAAAAACAAAGCAAATTATTAGCATATAAAATTGATTTGATATATTCAGGTACACTACCTTAAAATATGATATACAATATAGTGCAGCTATCTTGAGTCATAAAACTTGTCAAGGATACCAAAAGTTTATTACCCTGGAAGATTCATATAGCAACACTGGGAACATTTGATTTAAGTCTGAGCAGCCTTTTCTAATTCTTACTGGAATACAAACACTTCAGAAGATTTATTTTAAAAGTACAATAAGCATGATTTAAGGAGACAAAGTGTCTCTCTTTCCTTATCAAATGAGATGGAAAAATTCTGTCCTTGGAGTAGTTTAAAACATTTTTTCCTTCTTTCTTTAATTGCAAACAACAGCAAGTCTTTCTGCATGAGTTAAGTTCCTAAGCATAAAAAGTTATTTATTACCACCATGAAACCCGTTTCCACAGTGATGATACCAGGTAACTTGTACAGTATACTTAAGTGACATAATTACATTTATATCTGATCAACTGTATATCTGATAAAGTTGTCAAAATACATCATCCTCTATTTTTACACTGTAGTATACAAAGGTTTTGCTAGGTTATTGCTATTAAAGTCAATAGGCCTAGTCTTGCTGTTGCACTGATATCAGTGAGATAGCCTTACATCATACATGTGATGCTACATTGTTATAGCAACACACTACTGTGATGTAGTATCGGCAGGCAAAAACCATGATGCTGTAGCTATGTTGCTGTAACAACATGCTCCCTAGGTATAGCGCTTTGCTATGGCAACATAGCGGCTAAAAATAACCATGCGCGATGTGGACAGTGTAATATGGGCTGTTACTGTGCCATCATTTAGGACTTACAAAAGGACGTCCTAAATGATGGCGTAGTAACAATGGTGCTGTAGGGGCACGTGTAGATGCGCCCACTGACTACAGTGCTCAGCTTAACAGGCATCTAAAAGCTGAGATTTCATATAGTTTTCTGGCATAGTTTTTGGTTTAGGCCCATCTCTAACTGAACTCTGAACTGGGGACATATATTAATAGACAGCGGTGGTGGACGGGTCTTTTTTGACCCCAGGGCTTGGTCCTTGGGCCCGCACTGTTCAACATCTTCATCAGAGACTTGGACAAGGGGGTGAAAAGCACCTTGTTCAAATTCACAGATGACACTAAGATGTGGGGAGAAGTGGGCAAGCTGGAGGAGAGGGACAGGCTACAACTAGATTTGGACAGGTTACAGGGGTGGGTGGATGAGAACAGGATGGGATTCAATACTAACAAGTGCAAGGTACTGCACCTGGGGAGGAAGAACCAGCAGCGTGCCTACAGGCTGGGGAACTCCCTTCTCGTCAGCACAGAGGCAGAAAAGGATCTTGGAATCATTACTGATTTCAAAATGACCATGGGCCGCCAGTGTGGGGACGCGGTCAGGAAGGCTAACCACACCTTGTCATGCATCCACAGATGCATCATGAGCAGGTCCAAGGAGGTGATCCTCCCCCTCTATGCGACATTGGTCAGGCCACAGTTCTGGGTGCTGCACTTCAGCAGGGATGTAGCCAGCATGGAGAGGGTCCAGAGGAGGCCACTCGCATAATCGGGGGCAGCAAGGCAGGCCTTATGAGCAGAGGCTACGGGACCTGAATCTGTTCAGCCTCCACAAGAGAAGGCTGAAGAGGGATCTGGTGGCCACCTACAAACTGGCCAAGGGGGACCAGCAGGCTATGGGAGAGTCCCTGTTCCCCCAAAGCCCTACCGGGAGTAACAAGGAATAACAGCCATAAGTTGACTGAGAGTAGATTCAGGGTAGACATCAGGAGGCACTACTTCACAGTCAGGGCGGCTAGGATCTGGAACCAACTTCCAAAGGATGTGGTGCTTGCTCCTACCCTGGAGGTCTTCAAAAGGAGGCTGGATAATCGCCTAGCCAGGGTCATTTGACCCCAGCATCCTTTCCTGCACATGTCAGGGGGTTGGACGTGATGATCTACTTAGGTCCCTTCCGACCCTACCAACTATGAAACTATGAACCTATAAAACTATTAATACATTACCTATATCTACAGGCTTGGCAGGATTAGATTTGATAAACATCAACTCCATCTGACATGCATAGACTGATGGAAAAATATTTCTGTCAGTAATCATCAAAATTTACATAAAGGAGATTATATAAAATCTGGGATAGAGGTATGGAGATCCAGGGCAGGGGATGCTGTGCACATATGCATGCATATGCATACACACACACACACACACACACACACACAGAGTGGCCAATGCAGGAGCTGGGGAGTCAGGGCTGGTACCCAGTCCTGGCCAGGGCAGGGATCAAACAAGCCAAACTCCTGCAGAGCCTGGCAGGGGCCAAACTCCCAGCACAACCTCACTGGCATGGCCCCCAACTCCTGCAGTGGCTGCTGCATGTCTGTACATGTCAGTACATGTGTGTGTGCGCACATGCATGTGCGCACATACACGTATGCACTAAGTAGATAAAAATTGAAAAACACTCTCAATTTTGTGCAATCCTGAAAATTTCAATCAATAAAAAGAAATAAATGCTTAAACATAAACATTGATTTTAGCCGTCAAAATAAGAAAATTTAAAAAAATCGAATTCTGTCAAGCCTATATGTCTGTCAGCTTGCTCTGTCATAACAAACCTTGTGTTTATGTAGTTATATTTGCTTTGAAAAGTTATCATTCTGGCATTTTTTAAAAAAATGTTATAGTTACTGAGCTTTGCTTCCCAAAGCAAAGATAGAACCAAAAAATAGAATTCCTTGGGGAATGTATTTATTTGACTACCCACTAAATTTAGAGATTGGATGGCTAGAGCTGAATTCTTGTACTGCTTTACAAAAGATAAAACATTTAGTTGTATAGACGACTATGTGACATCCTTAAGCTCCACTTTGACAAATGTCAGCCCAACCTCCTCCATTTTGGGAAATGTATAACCTCATCATTTATATAATGGATGTATTGTGTAAGTTTGTACCCTGTACATACAAATCCAGAAAGAGCTTAGGCATTGCCTACACTGGTATCATTTTGGAAGATTGGTGGCAGTATATTTTCAACTCAGAGGTTTTCCACCTACTATACTGTCAAATAATTTCTGATGCTGTGAAGTTTTTTGCGTTTAGTTTTGTGTTTTTTTTGGCGGAGGGGGGGTGTTTTCTGGGTTTTTTGCAATGCAGTCAGCAAAGACTGCAGACTGTACTGGAAGGATTGTAGTTCTCTGTTCTAGTAGGATAGTAGGCTACTCCCTGCCCCACTCCCAAAGTTTTGTGTTTATGTTGTTGTTTTGGTGCTGAATAGTAGGACTGTGTGAAGCTTCAGATGCTGATTTGATTTGGAGGAGATTCAGATTGATTTGGGGGCTGAATCTCTGAATCTGAATTGAATCAGGAGAGCAATAAATGGGTCCAAATTGATTCAAAGCTCTCTGAATCAGTTTAGAAAAGAATTGGAGAGCTTCGGAGATTTGGGCAGTCCCTACTCATCGCTGCAGGCAGCTGGATCTGGACTCTGTGTTGGTAAGTTGGGGGGAACTGGAGGAGGGGGGAAGGAGCCATGGGGGGGACCCCCACCAGACCCCATCTCCTGTCTGCTCCCCCAGCCTTCATGAGTGCCTCCCAATCCCTGCCTAATCTCCTAGCCCTATCAATGGCTGCCCAACCCAGCCCCAGTGTCCCAGCGCTTAAAAAAAACCCAAAGCCCTGCACTCACTGGCTGCTGCCAGACAGGGCACTGCCCCATGCTGCATGGGGGGGCTCTGTCATGAGCCCCCATCCCCTGCCCACTCTCCCAGCTTCATCAAGCTGCCCTGGCCAGCCCCAGCTCCCAGTTCTTTTTTAAAAAAAGCCCTGCACTCACAACCTGCTGCAGCAGCTGTCAGGGCTTCTAGGGGCTCATGGCATAGCCCCCCATGCAGCATGGGGCAGTGGGGACTTCCCCCCGCCTGGCAGCAGCTGGTAACTGCAGGGCTTTTTTTTTTTTGGTAAAGATCCAGGGTGCTGGGACTGGGTGAGCAGGTGGGGGATGGGGGCTCATGGCTGAGCTCCCCACACAGCGAAGGGCAGTGGGGTGCAGCAGGAACTGCACTCCCCCCACCCCGCTCCTTGCCTGGCAGGAGACGGTTAGTGTGGGGCTTTTTTCCTCTTTTTTTTTGAAGAGTTGGGATGCTGGGGTGGGTGGGGTAGCTATTGATAGGGCTGGGAGAGAGGACAGGGGTTTTAGGGCCTGTCTGTTTTGGAAATTTGGCCGATTCAGTGGTGGCCGACTCTCTGGATCAGATTCCATCAAATCAATTCGGGACAGTGATTCGAATCACCAAATCGAATCACTGTCCTCCAAATTGGCAGAATCTGAATCCAAAGCAAATACTAGCCCCTTGCACAGGCCTATTGAATAGGAAGGGCTTGTGATCATGTATTTTGGGTGAACATACGATTAATGATAGTTTTCACTGCTTGCACTTCTAAAAGGGGTGACATGTTGTTTAGGTGCAATGATTGATCTTACAGTCCTTGGACACATGCAAAATATTCTGTTTACAATAGCATTACTTCAGAAAGGTTTATATGTAACTCTACTGCTTGTCCAATTAGAAAATTAATAATGTACCTAAAGGAATGCTGTTCTCTTAATAAAAAAGTCCCAGAGGGTATTATTTGACCTGAAAACCATTCTTAAAAACAAATTTTTCCCTTTTTATTTCCTGGAAAAAAACCCCAAACTGACCAAATTGCAACAAAACCAAAACTCCCACACAAACTCCTTAGAACTTTGAGGGGATTTTTTTTCAGCTAAAGCAAGATTGTGCAGCTACTAAAACCATTTCAAGATTAGGGTTTGTTACTAAGAGCCTCAATTATACTGTTCAGGGCCACCCCACTGTAAAGTGAGGTCAAGCCAAATGGTGCCAGTTGCTCCAGTGCAACACAGTTGGTTCAAGAAAAACACTTCAGAAAAAAACAGTGGCAGAATCAAAGTCTGCAATTAGCTTAGACCAAATAACAACATCTCACTATCATCAATAAGAAGGGTCTTTGGGTACCAGGAAATTAACACAAAGGCTATTCTGTAAAACATTTCACCTCTATCATTATTTGGAGATACTAGGAAGAAGAGATGTACCCAGGAAACTCCTAATGCTATCCTCACCTTGGGCAGGATTTTTTACCTTTTTGACCATTTTGTAAACACCATAAATTGTAGCATCTCTCACTATAATACTGGAGTCTCATAAGACTGAAGAATGTAGCTGTGCCTCATCTCACCAGATCTGGAAGGAGTACTGCAATTTCCATTTTGCAGATCATAATACCAGGCACCATAGAGAGATTAAAATGATTTATTAAAGTCACACCAGTGGTATGGAACAGAAATAACACCAAGCTCTCCTGAGTGCTGGCCAAATACCTTAATCTTAAAACCACTTTTTTTTTTTCCTTTTCCAGAAGTCGCCTGTCATTACCATTCTGAATGAATGATTGATATCAGGCTCAGTCATGGCATCCAGTATAGCTACTGCAGTAAATAGCTAGCAAGTTCTGGAACCCAGATCAGTTTTTTAATCTTTTACATATTTTTTAACCACCCTAATTTCTACGGTGGCTGGGGAAGGGATCTGGAGGGAAGAGGAAATGGGAAGTGACCCTTATGAAACCAAAGGAGTAAAATGTTGAAGAAGCAATAAAGTACTGAAATAACCTTTTATAATATAGGCTTTGACAAACTTAATTATTACACAGGCAGCCTATTATATTCACCACCATCTGAACAATACAAGTCTTAATCTGGGATTTACCCTATCTTCCCGCTGATTTCAAAGCATTATTTGTCCAAAATACGGAACAAAAAATTTTCTTTGCTGTATGTATAGTTTTAAAATTATTGTATTTCAAGTACACAGGTCCACAGTACTTTAAAGTGCATTCTATTTTATGGGTTTTTTTTTAAAACTTATTACAGATTTTTTTCTACAATAAGGAAATTAGCTTCAATTGTTAGTAATTGCCATGGAGAAGTATTGGACGCTTAGTTCTTAATTATAATGGGAAACATAAAATTGTAGCAATTAACCTTTCTGCATGTTAACAGGAAAAAGTTATGGCTGCAAGGTACTCTGTTTGTTATTACAAAGGAGAGTCTCTGGTAATTGTGGTGATTTTTTCCCATCATAATGTGTAGCTCAGAAACTGAACTATATAATGTTTATTTTCTTATTAAATTAAATGCATTTCACAAAATAGACCACTTTAAGATACAGCTTATAACAAAGTTGGAATCCTGAGGTGGGCAAACACACACACACAAATAAAAAATATATTGTAGCTTTACCAAATATACACATAAAGAATAAATTGAGACAGAAAGGACCACTTGTCAATTTGGCTGAGATTTTTTAAAAACAAATGCCCAATAGCACTAAATGCTTATTGCATTACTTATGTTTTTAAAGGTATCTAAAAAGCTGAAGGTAGTAGGGCTGTGTGAAATGGCGCTGTTCTGTTTCGACTTCAGTTTCGAGCTTTGGATGGAACAGTGTTTTGTTTTGAATTTCATTTAGAGTGGAAACAGCTGTTCCATTTCACTTTGTCAAAACAGTGAGGCTGTTTCGATGTTTTGTCTGACCATCACACCAGGGAACCCCAACCCCATCCCCCTGATTGGGCTGGGGAAACAAACTCAGCCCAGCTGGGCTGAGTTCCTTTCTCCAGTGCGATGGTTGGGCTGGGGTTGGGAAGTCAGCCCAGCTGGGCTGAATTCTCATCTCCCCCCACACTAGATTGGGCTGGGGATGGGAAGACTTCCTTTCTCCAGCCCAATCATAGGGCTGGGGAGGGGAACTGAGTGATTGGGCTCAGTTCTTTTCCCCAGCCCGATCGCAGCACTTGGGAGCACTTCCCCTATGCTGTGATCAGCTTCCTGCAGCCTGGAAGCAGGAGACAGGGAGAGCCAGGGCTGCACTCCCCCATCTCCCACCACCTCGCTGCTGGCATCTTACAAACTCAAAACATTTCAATTAGCCTTGTTTTGTTTCGAGGCTGTTTCAAAACCCTTTGTTTCTATTCGATTTTGCTGTTTCAAGCTCGAAATGAGTTAAAACCCTGTTGAATTGAAACAGCTGGCCAAATTTTGAACAGCCTTCTATTCAAAGGTAGGTAGATAATGTCCGGACCAAATATTAAATGTATACTGGTAACACAAGAGTTAAGTTTGATCATGCGCAGAAGAGACGAGCTCTTGGAAAATTCCACAGCGTGTCCAGCATGTGCCCCCTGGGTGACTTATTGGCTTGTCAATCAAGCATGACCTACTTTTCCACCATGTGCATGCTCATTCATATACAGAATCTAATCAGAGGCATGCTCAGTTTGGCTAAGAGCATGACTTCATAGAACTAGAAAATTCTTCAGAGTAAGCATCCTGATTGGCCACTTGGTTGCTATAAAGGGCTTGTGAGCCCCCACTTTCAGGGGTTCTCTCTATCAGTGTGGTGGTGGGTGTGTGAGGGGAGACTGTGCTCGACCTGTAAGCAGAGGCTGCCTTGGCAGGGACTGTGAGGCAGGGAGAGATCGATCCAGAGAGCAGAGGCTGCGGCTGCAGGGACTGCTCTTCTGGAGGGCTTCAGGCCCACTGGTCTCCTCCTCATTGCGAATTGGCTATTCGATTCCCCGTCATTCTCATATTGATCTCCTGGCTACCGGATTGATTTTGGCACCGATCCTGACCATGATTCCGATCAACCCGACTCACTTCGACTATGGCTTCATCTCATCGTATTCAGCACTGATCTCGGCATCATTCTTCACCATCTTTGACCATTTCTCCCCGTTATCCACTTGGACTGGGGTCACGACGTTCTACGTGTTACAGTTTTGTTATTTGTTCTCCTATTTCATAAGCTGTTGACCAGCCCTGGGACTATCAAGTGGGCAACTGCACCTACCCTTCGGGGTAGAAAGCAAGGGCTCACTTGGGAACCCCGTGGGCCAACAGTTTCCCCTGTTGTTCATTCAATTCGATGTAACTGTAACTGAAGCAAGCGTCTCAGCCTACACTCCAGAAGCATAAGTAAATAAAACCCACTTTATCTGAACCTGCACAAGTCCGCTTACCGCTCAGACTCCTCACTGCTAATCCCGCCTGTTCCGTACCGAAACCGCTCAGCCCACCGTGACCTTGGGGCCACTGTTCCCTGACAGATAGAAGTATGAAAATGCCCATATGCATCTTCTAGCAGCTAAACAACTTCAAAATCTTGGCCATAATTGATGCTAATTTGCCACTAGCTTTATCTAGATCTTTATATCAGGTGATCCCGAAGTGTTTTATGAAGGATGTTAGCATCCTTATGAATATATTTTCACAGAGGAGGAAACTGGGGCCCAGTGGTTGAAGCAACCTATCCATGGTCAGTGAAAAATCTTTGAAAAAAATTAGGCTTCTTAACTCCTAAGTCCAGTGCTCAAATAAATAGGTAACACATGTTTTTCAATTAGAATGAAATACATGTCTTCACAACACTGAAGTGATAGATGCAATGCTGGTTGCTGATGAATACCCTGCACCACTGACAAAATTAGAAAAACGTATCTGTTACTCTTAAAGGATGTGTTGAAATATTCAAAAATGTAGGAGGTATGCAATATTTCAAAGTATTAATCTTTGCCACCATATAAGAGGAGGCCAAGTTACAGCAAGACACTAAAGCTCCCACAATTCTGTGTTCAAATTATTAAAATCAATTGAAATAGTTTCACAGTTGATAGGGTTGGAAGGGACCTGAGCAGATCATCAAGTCCGACCCACAAAAATTCCTGAACATGAACGCCCAGCCAGGTGCCTGGGCACACTCCCAGGCTTGAACTCACAATTCTTTAGCCCTACAGTCAGCACACACACCCCGCAAAATATATACAGCCAAAAGCAGCTTTATACATTTCTATATCTGAGTACCACAATGCCTATGTACTATATTTTAGTATTGCTGTCTTAGTATCCTGTATTGTGAAACAGAGCACATTACAGTGTATAAAATACACATTGCCTTGAAGGTTCTCACAAGACAAACTAACAGGATTACATTGTTCTATTATTAAAAACAAACGTATGTCTCCACACAGAAGACATCACTTCAATTTATGACTAACGACTGAAATTTGTCATGGATTCCCCACATGAAATGAGAAAATGATAGGAACTTAAGATTTGTAAGAATTTAACATCTCTCATTCTCAGTGAACATTTGGGCATGGATCCTGATCCTTCAGAAGTTGTCATGAGACCACAGACGTCAGAGAGACAACACCTTATGCCAATGAAATGTGCCATCTGCTCTCATGTTTCAACTGGACATGAACATGATCTAGCAAATTAGAATGAAAGTCTCTCCAAAATTCAAGGGACATTTGAACCTAGAGCCTGAATTTTTTGAGGCAAAAAGCTTCAGCATGACTGGGTGTGTCTATATGAGATGCTTTACTTTGCATTACATTAGTCTACTGCACAAAGCATCACCAAGTAACTGTGCTAATAAGCCACTGCACAGTAATTTAGTCTACTGTGCAGTTAGCTAGTACCTGAAAATACAGGTACTAAACTAACTACTACACAGTAGATACTGTGCAGTAGGGCATGTGTAGATGTTGACCAGAGGCAAATTTGCTCCTGGTCGGCCACACCAGCAGGGGGCCTGGTCCTGGTGCTGCTCAGCTCCTGGCTACCCCCAGGACCTTGGAGCTGATCAGCACAGGGACCAAGTCCCTCTCTGTCCCCATCCTGTCCCAGTGCTGTTGGGCTCCCAGAAACTGAGCAGTGCTGGGACTGGGGAGGTACCCAATGGAGCAGCTAGCAGTGAGCCCCTGGCTGGACAGGGAATCCCCACTCAGCCAGGGGTGACTGGGAGCAGTCCTGCCAGTGGGCCAGATAACAGTGAGCCCCTAGCTAGATTCCCCACCCAGCTGGAGGTTTGCTGCTAGTTAACCCACTGGTGGAACAACTCCCAGCTGCCCCGGGTGAGCGGAGATTCCCCACCCAGTCAGAAGCTTGCTGCTAGCTGCTCCACTGGTGGATTGGGGCAGGGATCTGCACCTTATCTAAAGCTCCTTCTTAGCCCAGTGTCTTGATTGCCCGATCAGGGCAGGGGACTGGGAAAGAGTCCCTTCCACAGAGGGACTGCCCATTCAGGGCACAGGGTTGGGAAAGAGCTGTGGGGAGAGGCAGGTCCTGGCCAGGCCTGGGCTGCACAGGGCACTCTCCATGCAACATAGAGCTGGGCACAGGGCTTGTTTCCATGTACACAGAGCAGGAGAGTTCTGCAGCAGCAGCAGCTGTTTCCAAACCCTGGGCACATCAGGACCCATTCTGAAGGGTTGCCAGAATCTGGAATGGGCCTCCAAGGGAGGTTGTGCTCTCCCCTACCTTGGCGGTCTTTAAGAGGAGGCTAGACATACACCTGGCTAGGTATATCTGACCCCAGCACTCTTTCCTGCCTAGGGCAGGGTGTCGGACGCGATGATCTGCTGACTTCTCTTCCTACCCAAACATCTATGAATCTATATGGGGAAAGGAGAGACCTGCTGCTGCAGCTAGCAGAGCTCTCCTGGCCCCGCGCACATGAGGACCAGCCCCCTGCTCCCTGCCAGCCTCCAGACAAGCACCGGGGGGGAAGCCTGAATCTCTTCTTGGCTGCTGCAGGATACATGTTTTGAGCAGTGCAGGAGCAGCTCTTTACCATGCTGCTTCCATTGGGAGCAAATCTACCCTCAAGAGGGAGCATATGTAGACGTGCTCCCAGGTAGGCCTACTGCATAGTATTTTTAATGTGCAGTAAGCCTGCTTCAAATTAATAGCATGTATAGATGCACCTAGTGTGTAGCAAGGACTGGGTCTCCTTCTTAGGATCAAATTATAACCAGACGTAGCCTAAGTGTATTAGTATAGGGCCAGTGGTGGCTAATTAGCACTGCTGAGTGACAGCAGCCACCATTGGATATGGTTATTCTGCTTCCAGTTGGGTAGGAAACCCATACAAAGCAGCATGGTGTGTTTGAGGGCACTGCTGCCAAGCACAGTATATTTGTGGTTTTGAAATGTCCTAAGAGTAAAACTAGTTAAAACCTGTCTCCTGATTGACAATTTACTTTGCTTTGTACTCTGCTATCATCAATAGTTCTATACTTGAACACATATTTACTACAATATATTGAAGGTGCAGAAACAGATTTAAAACAATGTTATAGATCATTTAATATATGTATAGTTCAATAGGCATTAAGAAACAGATCAATATGGTATTTGGTTTTGGCTTATTTTTCTTTGGTCCATTTGCTGTACTGCAAGATCTTACTTTAGAAATGTGCTTACATCAGTCAAGGTCTTTGGCAATCTCTGAACAAAAGGACATGTCCTTGTGTCTTTGTCTTGTTTAAAACTACATGTATGAAAGTACTGCACATGGGGGGAAAAAATCATTGTATGTTCATGGCAACATAGCTAGACAGCTGTTCAGGAAAGCATTGTCTCAGGGAAGTGAATACGGTACTCACTTTTCAAACTTCTCTTTCAGAATATCCACGGAACAAGTGTCTTGAAAGACAAATATTGATGTTCTAACAGCTTCAAGTTTAGTTACCTAAACTGATCATCTGCTTATGTCCTTTCCATGACAGCGATTGAGAGCTGCTATTTACCAAATACTGAATAAAAACTCAATATATGTGCATCTTGATAGGAGAAATGACGACTTTCCATGACAACAATCAAGAGCTGCTATTTACCAAATACTAAATAAAAACTCAATATACATGAATCTTGATAGGAGAAATAACTTTGGAGAGAAATGACAAGGCTGAAAGCAAGAAGCCTGGACAGTAGAACTGGATCCAATGCAGATTCCCTGTGTGACTGTCAGTAAGTCACTAGGACCCAAATTACTATGCATATCTATGAATGTATAAAGGTAGATCATAGTTACAGGATGGAAGATTTAAGCTAAAGTGGGTTATTCTGAAAAAATGCTCTAACCACTAGACAACTAGGCAAGAGGTAGGTATCATCATTAACATGAACTGAATTTAGAGCTGGCAATGTGATTTCTGGGTTTTGTCTACCCCTTGGCTGGGGTCTCCCAAATTGCAACCAGCAAATTGAATTCCGAAGGAACTGAGGCAGAAGCAAAGTGCAGAAGTAACTGGTTCAGGCTGGTTCTGAGCATACATGCAAACCTGAGTGGATGTGCTGAATTCCAAAATGGAGATGTCTACTGGATATACGTGTTCATTGAGCTTTTTAGGACGCTGGTGCCAGGCAAATCTGAAACCACTCAAGTAACAGTTATGCAGGTACTGATGCAATTTGAATCTGACTGCACTATTTCAATTACAGCTTTGAGAAACATGGAGGTCACCATTGGCAATGCATACGGAGTGCACGTGGGTGCACTGCACCCCCTATGAAAAGGTGTCACCGACACTGCCAGCAGTACCTGAGGGCGGTTGCCCCTTGCCCCCCGCCCTTGCCACCAACACTGCCAGTGGCATCTACAGGTAGTTCACAATTGTCGCTGGCCACTGCCCCTGCTGCTGACAGCGTCTGTGGGTGGTCGCCGACCACTGGTCAACACTCGCCCCCCCCAGCCACTCCTACTGCTGTGGCCACCTGTGGGACCTCCATGCTTACTACTGCCATGCTCCCACCACCACCAGCACTACTGCCACCTGCTGGAAATCACTGTGCCCCCCCAGCTGCTGGGGGCATGCAGCATTCATGGAGGTCACAGTGCTGGGTTATCATAGTGCTTTCTTCAGGCTTTACCATCTATGAATCAAATCTGCATGTGAGTTACTGCTATTGAGGCAAGCAATTTGCACCTGTAACTCTAGAAACTATACAAGTAATTGCTGCCACCTTTTACACATGCAGTTACATACTGTAGAACGGTAGGCCCTTGATATCATGTTTACCTACTCATCAGAGAGGGATAACAACTTATTCACTTAAAGGTTCTGGGACTCTAAATTAATTTAATGCTTGTAAAACTCTTTGAGATCATGAAATGCAAAGTTCTAAATACAGCAAGTGCAGAGTATTGTAATGATTAATAATGAGTAGGTTTTGTATCACTGTCTCTTTTTCCCTTTTTCTGTTCTTCTTGGTGGCATTTCCTTTGGAAAATGTAAATGTTCCATTTCTTTTGGTGCTTAATCTCCATATGTTTATCAGCTGTAATTGCAGCCTGGTCATGGTAATTAAAATACACGATACCTACGTGTTAATGTAGGCAAAGAAAAGTAATTTTCTCTGTCATCATTTCAAAACATTTGTTCAAATTGTAGCCACAGAGAATACACACATGCTAATGTATTATGTGCCAAAATATAACCTCCTTCAGTAAGAATCAAAAGGAGAAAGTGCCCACTTAAGCCAGGAGTGGAATTGGCCTATTAGATCCTAAAGCAAAAAATCAATCATATTAATAAAAGGTCAGTTCTTTCCCAATATACAAAACTTGTTAGCCCTACATCACCAGGGTTCATCATATGCATACAGCGCTGGCAGTAAGAAGTGTGCTATGCTGGGGGCCTAAATTTTAAGGCAACTCAGAATCCATAAAGCAAAACAGAGCAAGGCTTGTTCCCTAAAGAAAAAAAATGGCTAGATTCTATTTGAATTATATTATATTATTGCCCTTATAATGAAGTGTTTAAAGTCTTAAAAATGGGTGATAGCCAACAAATATGCATTTTTTTAAAACAAAAATATCCCAGAATTCCCATTCATCCTACATCTCAAGGGCTAAGATGACAGGTCAGACCCCAAAATAATTATACACGGAAGTCCAAAACTTCAGTTCAACCTCCACCCAGGCCCAGTGCTCACTTGCCCTGCAGGCACCTAAACTCACAAGGAACCTCTTTTAATCTGAACGTTCCAGTGGCACCTTCAATCCTGCCCCTGCCCGTGCCCAGAAACAGCCTGGCATGAGCAGCAAGACACCTATCTTCTATCTAAGCCTATGGTATCCCAGCTCTAGGTAACAGGAGTGCCAAAGTCCAATGGCACACCAAATCCAGTAGGCTTTAACATATACTGAGGATCAGGCCCCTTATAGTACACGGCTGTGGTACTTTATTTAAACTGTAGTAGCTGGTGTTGGAGCTCATCTGCTTTTAATATACTATCTAGTAGTCATAGCACTGGCCCAAGAAGCATTCTCAACTAGAAAGGGTTTGTACCCATGTCTCCCACATCCCACGCAAGTGCCTTAAGTACCACTGGGTAGACTGGGCTGAACACCACTTTCTCTATGCATCCTATTTAAATGGGGCTACTGTGTAGAAAGGAATGTAAGATTCATGAGACTAGAGAGAGGAGACTAGAGACACTGCTCTCAGGACCCCTTTATTGT
The DNA here is from genome assembly GCF_001723895.1 of Crocodylus porosus. Taxonomy (NCBI): domain Eukaryota; kingdom Metazoa; phylum Chordata; order Crocodylia; family Crocodylidae; genus Crocodylus; species Crocodylus porosus. The sequence goes on from NW_017728917.1 coordinate 3,072,680, forward strand.
ATACTCCCATGGTAAGGGCACTCAGGAAGAAGGGGCTCTAGGTTCCGATCAGTGCTCATCAGATTATTTCTGTTTTATCTAGTAGCTGTTTAATGCAAAACACATTAGCCATTTTAGATACTTGTTTCCCGAGGGAGGTTTCTGAGCTCTAAAACATGATGAACTCAGACACCTTACTTAGGTAGGCATCTAAACTCTGAAAAGGCTGGGCAGTGGGTTTTAGATCCACTGTAAATTTAGTTTTTCCCACTGCTGGCTCTCTAGGCAATATCTTTTCTCTCCTTCTGATTGCTGTGCTGAGGCACACACCTCTTGCCATTCAATGTATAGGGCTCATGTCTAAAGTACTGTGGTACCCAAGTCCTTTATTGGATCTAGACCTCAGATGACTGGAGTGAACCATTCATGACATATGTTACATAGGATTATATACAGTTGTCAGGTAAGTGGGATAGCACGTACAGTATCAATTCAATAATTTTAAGTTAATCTACATACTTTAAGAAAAAAAAATCCTAGCAATATCAGCTGTATGTAGAGTATACAAACAAAGGAATATTGCTCAACAACAGAAGAACTGAAGAATTGGCTGGAAAGTAGGCTTGTGCGAAGTGGTCAGTATTCGCTTCAGATTTGGATTCGGCCAGTTCAGGGGGCAGTGATTCGATTCAGTGATTCAAATCACTGTCCCGAATCAATTTGGCTGAATCTGATTTGAAGATTCAGCCATCACTGAATCAGCTGAATCTCTGAATCGACTCCATCCCCTGCCCACTCTCAATGGCTGCCCTGGCCCCTTTCCCAGCTCCTGGCTCTTAAAAAAAAAAAAGCCCTGACTCACGGGCTGCTGCCCCCACACAGTATGGGGCAGTGGGGTCAACCCCCTGCCCACTGTCCCAGCCTTACCCATGGCTGCCCCACCCAGCCCCAGCTCTCAGCCCTTTAAAAAAAACCCCAAAAGCCTGCACTCACCAGCTGCTGCCAGGCAGGATGGAGCAATCCCCACTGCCCCCGCTGCCTCATGCTGTGTGGGGGGCTCTGCTATGAGCTGCCAAAAGCCCCAAGGCTGTTGCAGCATCCGGAGAGTTGGGGGTTTTTTGTTTTTGTTTTTTAAAGGGCCAGGGGTTGG
>NW_017728917.1:3073908-3093474 GCF_001723895.1 Crocodylus porosus
GTGGGGCAGTGGGGATTGCTCCCCCAACCTGGTACCAGCTGGTGAGTGGGGGCTTTTTTTTTAAAGACTGGGGAGCTGGAGCCAGGCAGGGCAGCCATGAGGGGGCTGGGAGAGTGGTCAGGGGTTGGGAGGGGCACTCAGCTGGGCCGGGGGAGTAGGCAGGGGATGGGGCCTGTCAGGGGTCCCCCCATGGTCCCCTGCCCCCTCCTCCAGCCTCCTCTCCTCCGCCCCCTACTTACCAGCATGGAGTCCGGGTCCAGCTTCCTGCTGCAGCAAGTGGGGACTGCCCAAACCGCTGAAGCTCTCCAAGTCTTTTCCGAATTGATTCAGAGAGCTTTGAATAGATTCAGACCTTTTAATTGGTCTCCTGATTTGATTTGGATTTGGAGATTGAGCCACTGAATTGGGCCAAATCTCTTCCAAATTGAATCAGGGACTGAAGCTTCACACAGTCCTACTGGAGAGGTGTCCATTCTGCAAAATACTTTGGAGTATCCTTAATTTTTAAACTGAGTCAAATGTTTATTGTAAATAAGGTATGAAGTCAGTGAGACTGCTTTATGCTTAAAAATCATGATCCTACAGACTTTATTGGAACAGGGCCAAAATAAACATGGTGAAAGTAGTTTGAATAAATAAATGACATCCATGAATAATAACTGGTAGATTAAATAAAACTAGCCATCATTGTATATAGGGATTAAACACAACACTAAATCAAATACTTGAATATAAGTCATCATGGCACAAGATGATATTTACTAGAGAGTGATGAGAAAAAAGGGGTCAGCTTTAAAAAACAGAGTAACACACAAAATAAAGGGATCTTAATAATTTGGTTGAGCTCTGAAGATGTTATCACTGACAACAAATGTAGCCTAGTCATTTTGCTGAACATAACAATCATTACTCATCTACTAGGTCACATCACATTTTCCATCCTTTTAGGTACAGCCTTAGAATTATTGATTCCATGAATCATACTGACTTGGAAGTGTTGGCTGCTGCTAAGACACTGCTGGGTATACTAGACCGCTGGATACAAATGAGACAAATAGATTTGTTTTCACTATACTCCTAAGGGGGGAGGAGGAACCTGGGAAATTGGTGAATGTTAAGTATTTTTCTAAATGGCTGTCAAGTTGCTTCCAAAGGGCAAGTAATAAAGGACAAGAATCAAAGGGAGGGAAAAGCCACTGGCAGAATTTAGGTGCTGAAGTTGCAAAGAGAGAGAAAAAAAAGAAAGAAAAAGAGAGAGAGAGAGTTACATACACACACAAAGAGCTTAGCTAACCATTTAGGCACCTGAGAATTTGTAGCCATGTAAGCATTCACTTGTTAAGTGATTCAGGGGCCTAAAATTCTCCTACCATGCATGCTCAGAGGTGCCCTCATCTCAGCTGACCTGATTAGCTCAGCACCAATATACTGCCTAAAATGGATAAAACTCACAAACTAGGCCTTCCTTTGCTTATGCACCCTTAGGCATATTTACAGTGCACTAACTGGACTGGACCCCCAACACAAATGAACAGTAGGGATGTGTGAAGCTTCAGTCCACAGTTCAATTTGGAGATTTGGTCCGATTTGGAGACTGAATCACCGAATCTGAATCAAATCAAAAGGAAAAAAAGTCTGAATTGATTCAGAGCCTTCGAATGGGTTTGGAAAAGATTCAGAGAAGATTCAGAAGGCTGTCTTTCAGAGGAACAGAAACTGAGAAGAGGGAGGGGGAGCGGGCAAGGAAAGACTGACATTTGTAGCTGGCCAGTGACTGTGATCTTTCCTTGAGTCCCCTTCCAATCACAGTGCCCTTGGGGAGGGATGTAGAAACAGCATATAAGCCGCTGTCTGCAGGCTTCCTGTGCCTTTTGTGAGCTGTTTCTACTTGAGTAACAGCATCTGAAAGGTACTGGACTGGCTTGGCTTCCTACCTAGTAAGTCTCCTGCTACTTTCTGTTCTTGGAAAGGATTGGATATAGCTTACTAACTAGATTCCCTCTACCTATCCCTATCTAATCCATTTCTTTCAATTTATATTTGTTCTTGGATTTTTTTCTCCCAAGACTTTTTAAAAAGAAAGCTGTGTTTTACCTGGCCGCGTGACCCATTCCTGTGCAGGGAAGCACACACATACATCATAGAAAAAGAAGTCAGATATTATTAAACATAACAGAACACAGAAGAAGTCAGACAGTTATAGAAGAAGACATTATATATAGTTATTGTTAGTTATAGTTACATACAGACTAAAGACAACACAGAAGAAATCAGAGAGATTCAGATTATTAACACAACACACAAGCCAAACAGTCATAGAAGAACAAGAGCTTACTTTAGTTACACACACAACAGCAAACATAACAGAAGAAGTCAGTTTGAGATTCAGATTATTAATACAACACAGAAGTCAGACAGTCATAGAAGAAGAGATTATATATGTAGCAGAAAGCCTGCTTTGTACATTTTGCTTCTGGACATTGATACAACTAAAGCCCCTTCTTGCCTACACCCTCCCCTCCCTCAACATTTTGTGCTTACCTGTCCTTCCACCTGCATCCCCTGAACTTGCTCCAAAGCCCCTGTTCCCCCAAAGCAGAGGCAGGCCACCCTGGAGCAGTGAGGGAAAGCCACAGCCAAAGCGGGGCGCATTGCAAGGGTGAGCGGGGTCACCCAGAGCACTGGGAAGATGTTTGCTTTGGATGGCCAACCCTTCTCCTTAGTTGCATGGCCAGGGTTTAGGTGGCTCATGGAGCTCGTGGCCCCATCCTACTAAGTGCCCACATGCATCACCTTTAGCAGAATGGTGGTGCCCTCCCTGTATGAGGCTTGCAGGGAGTACTTGAGGGAGGAGCTGTGCAAGGTAGGGTCGCAGGTAGCCTTGCATTTCACCTCGGATATCTGGAGCAGCTGCGGTGGAGATCATGCCTACCTCTCCCTCACAGGGCACTGGTGTGATCAGTTAGGCTGTCAGTGGGCTGCCCTTCAAGCCAAGGTGATGGATGAGCCCCACATGACAAGGGAGATCATGGTGGCCATGAACTGCATGGTTCAGGGGTGGCTCATTGGGCAGGGTGAGCTCACCCGTGGGTACATGGTCACCGGCAATGGAGCCAATTTGGTCAAGGCCATCCATGATGCCCACGTTGTTGGTATCTGCTGAGTGGCACACAAGCTGCACCTCATAGTCAAGGATGCCTTGGAGGGGGACAGGAGTGCCAGTGATGCCACCATCACTACCACCCAACTGATTTCAAACTGCAGGAAGGTGGTGGGCTACCTTCTACTGCAGCATCAAGGGGGTCAAGATGCTGTGGGAGAAATAGGCAGAGCTGAGCATCCCGCAGCACAAAATCATGCAGGATGTGGAGACTCAGCGGAACTTCTTGAGGCCACTGAGACCCTCGGCTCTGGCGATGCCCTCCTTAGCAAGGTGATCCCCATAGTGAGGGAACTTGAGAACCAAGTGGAGAAGTTCCAGGGGATCAATGTTCCTGGCTGGGCAAGCCGATGTCACCTGCTACACCTTAACACACACACACACACACACACACACACACACACACACACACACACACGATACAAGATTTGCTTGTCAGCAGCTTGAGGTGAGGTTTCCCACAAACCCCTGCACCTACCTCCTTGAAGCCTGGCAGGCCTCATGCTCTCAGAAGGGGCTGCCATCCCTGATGTTTTCATCCAAATCTGCCTTAACACACACACGACATGAGTTTAACTTTCAGCAGTTTGGGGTGCAGTTTCCCAGAACCCCCTGGGACACTTGGCAGACTTCATGGCCTCAGTTGGGGCTACCAAAAAATGACGAAGTTATAGGTATTGCAGTGATTCCCCATTATAGTCTAGGGCTGAATCTCCGAATCTCGCTGAATTGGTACCAAATGTTTTGAAGCCTATTCATCTGAATTGATTCCAAACAGCGATCCAAACCCCTGAATAGAATCACAGTCTTCTGAATAGGCCGAATCCAAATCAAATACTTCCCTATTCACAGGGACCTAATGGACAGCATTGATTTCAGCATGAAGCAGAGCAGGTTTAGCCAGGCTTATTCAAAAAACCAAGTGGGACGAGGAAAGAGTAGTTGCTTTTCACAGAACTGACTAATGGCTGGGGCCCAGGAAGTAGAAGACTGAGATTCTAGACCTTCCTCAGCCTAAAGGAGTTCAAGCAATGTTTCCCACCACATCACAATTGCCAGGCCATCAAGCAAGGCTGGAATGGGCTCCTTCTCCTCTCTTTTTGCAGCTGTGCAGAAAGACATGGGAGATTCGTGTAAGGGAAGTACTGGATGTGGGGCAGGGAGAAGGGGTAGAAGAAGTTCTGACTTCCAAGTCCTGTTCCTAAAGCAGGTAATCCATTTCATATGATGTGCTTTTAAATGGAACATATGAAGGAGCTGCTGATGGAGGGCCAGGTCTCCTCAGGGACTACTCTCATCACTGGACTACACAGGCTGTCAGCTCCATGGGAAGATCTACGATTTTGAAAAAGGGCATGCAGACAATTTGGTACAATCATCATATATAACACAATGCATACTTTTATCAGGTTAAAAAGAAACTAGAAAATTTACTAAGAAGCTTGTGGCCTAGGGCTATGTTATTCAGTTTAAAATGGGAGCAAAAGCAAATATAAATTTGCCATATATTGAAAAAGCACAGCCAAGTAAGCAAAAATAATCACAAGACTTTGTTTCATTGGTCCTGTAGTCATTATAATTAAATAGACATCTATTTTTCAGATTCATAAAACAAAATATAGCCTTCTTGAGCATCTTGATAGTGCATCCAATGCTTCACTGAAAGTTATTTCCATGCCTGAGTTAATGTTTTTAGCTAGAGTTAAAAACAGTCTGCAAAGCTGTGAAATAGGAGCTACTTTACCAAAAGCAGCTAACAGACAGTAGAACTGTAGAAGAAAGAATAGCTGTATTAGTGCAACATCAAGACCCATAAAAACACCAATGTAATGAAGAGTTTAGAAAGAATCAGCTGGAGTAATGAGCTGTGAAGTCAGTTGTCTCTGCCATTGCTTTCTGACTAGAAATGCTGCTGCCAGGCAGTTGGTTTTAAATTCTGGGTGGAGTAGGAATCAAAGGGTGTGTGTGTGTGTGCAACTGCAGCACTGCACTCCCCTCTCCCCCTCCCTCCCTTGACTCCTGTTTTCAAATACAAAAACCCAGGTAGTATAACAATATTAGCTTTCATTCATCACTGTCAGCCATATGATTAGGATGGCCATGAGATGGATAGGGCCAAGGGTGCAGAAGCTGCCCCAGGCCCTTGATGTGTGCCCCTAATATACTTATAGGCTGCCACCAAGTCCCCTCTGAGTCTTCTCTTTTCCAGGCTGAACAGTCCCCAGTCTGTCAGCCTCTCCTCAGACAATCTACCCTCCAGACCTCTACTCATGTGCATGGCCCTCCTTTGGACTCTCTTGAGCTTCTCCACATCCTTCTTGAAGTGCAGCGTCCAGAACTGGACGCAGTACTCCAGCTGCAGTCTCACCAAGGCCAAGTAGAGTGGGAGGATGACATCCTTGGTCTTGCTTGGGATGCCTCGGTAGATGCATAACAGTGTTTGATTCAGTTTGCCAGCTACGGTATCACAGTGGTTGCTAATGTTCATTCTGTGGTCAACAACAACCCCCAGGTCCCTTTCAGTTGTAGTGCTGGTAAGCATAGCAATGTTGAGCCTGTAAGTGTGTTGCAGATTATGTCTCACCAGACGGAGCGCTTTACATTTCTCTGTGTTAAACATCATCAGGTTAAAATCTGCCTACCTTGCAAACCTGTCCAGGTCAGCCTGTATCACCAGCCTGTCCTTGAGTGTGACCACACTCCCCCATAACTTTGCCAATTTGGTGCTTTGCCAATTCACTTTTAGTACCTGAATCCAAATCATTGATGAACATGTTGAAAAGCATAGGTCTGAGTACTGAACCCTGTGGGACTCCACTGGTCACCTTCCACCACGTTGACTCAGTTCTGTCTGTTAATACTCTCTGGGTCCTACCTTGGAGCCAGTTACCTAGCCACCAGACTGTAAAGTAGTTGAGGCTGCATTCTCCCAATTTTACTATGAGGACAACATCACGAGAGACTAGGTCAAAGGCCCTTTTGAAGTCCAAGTATATGACATCAACCTCATTTCCCTTATCCAGGTGGTGAGTTACCTAATCATAGAAGGACATGAGGTTGGTTAGGCATCACCTTCCCACAAGAAAGCCATGCTGGCTATCCTTTAGAATACTGCCTTATGTTAGGCTATCAATAATGGATTTTTTTGATAACTTTTTCCAGGACTTTAGCAGGGATTGTGGTCAAACTGATTGACCTGTAATTCCCTGGGTCCTCCTTTCCCCCGCTTTTGAAGATAGGCACCCCATTGGCCCTCTTCCAGTCTTTTGGGACCTCTCCCAAGCACCATGAATCTTGAAATTGCTTTGCCATAGGTGGTAATTTCTGACTTCCTTCCCTTATAAGCTTCTCTCTTAAATTTCAGGAGGTCCATGACTTCCCTATTGAGCCAAGGGGGTCTCTCTGCCCTTTTGCTGCCTTTCTTACAAATAGGAATGGACTTCCTTTGTGCTCCTCGGATTGCTTCCTAGAGGAATGACCACTCTTCTTGTACTCTCTTTCCCATCGGACCATAGTCCCACAGGATATTCTTAGTGTAATCATCTGCTGATACACAGTTAGTTGCATGGGTCCATTCCCTGCCCCCACGTTAACTAACTAATCAGAATATTAATCACACCCTAAGCATATTCATATAAATAGTTGGTATTTGGTACCTACACAATCTCTACCCCCTAAATCTCAGAAAAGCTTAATTTTAACTTGTTTCTTACGGTTCTGTTTTCCTGTCTGGAACTGAGAAAGTATGCTGATAAGGCTTGTTACTGCTCCTAGATTCCCTGATTCTTCCCAGCCATACATCAGGCCTCCCTAGTTATTTCTAGCAGTTGCTCTTGCTATGCAGAGGCAGCTACCACTGAATAAATCAGTCTCACATATCTCTTCATGGGGCTGCTCTAATTTAATCCTGGTAGGTCTACCCAGCGAGGCCTAGACCTCTTATTCTATTGGTCTTATGCATTTTGCATTCCCTTCTATACACAGTGCCATTGCCTCAAAAGGAGGGGAAAACAGTACCTGCGCCCAGCCTTCCCTTTAAGCTTGGTGGTTAGGATATACTCCTAAGGGGTAGGGCATGAGGGGGAGAGGGCCTAGAATCCAGGTCTTGGATTTTTTCAGCAAATATTCTGTTTTTCTCACATGTGATTAACTCAGGGCTTCCATGGGGCTGCTGTTGGGTGCCAAAATCCAGGAAAGAGGCAGCATTTCAGATACAGCACTCACTTCAGTGTTTCCTATTGATTACACCAGGTGTCTCTTTGCTTACAAAATTGGCTATAGTGAATCTCATTCCAAGACATCTAATTGTTCCCATGGACTGTACGTAACTCAGGTTTGTGAATAACCTTCAGCTCTGGGAGCATTCTGAACATTTTAAGATAGATATAGGCCAAAGCCAGCTCCCTATAGTTCTAAGCTATACAAAAGTGCATTTTTGCTTGATTTTTAAAAGCTCAGCAAACCCTGTGCATGTGGGCAATTCAGTACTTAACAATTCCCTCACAATAGAACAATTTAGAGCTTCCTATATGCCATACCCTGTCCTTAGTATGCCTCAGAACTCAAATCTGTATACATTTTAACCAAGAAACCAAAGTATTGTGACATCCATTAATTTTCTTACATAAATATTTCAGAATTGCAGCAAGCAAGTGCTTGTCATTTAAATGCCTCAAAAAAGTGCAAAAGCAAAAAGCATATGCAAAAAGCAAGTTACATATGGTTTATTTTTGGGAAGGCCAATTCAAAGCAAAGAGAGAAAGATAGAAATTAAATGGAAATACACCCCAACCATCCAAGTTAAATATAATCATATTAGCATCAGGTAGACGTTCTTCTCTATCAGCTTAAAAAAGTAGCAAGGCAGTTATATATATCCTATACATACGCATCTCACGGTGAATTCCTATATGTGTTTATAACACTCAGCACCGGTCACCAAATTGTTTACATCAATAGGGGAAAGCAGACTTCCAATCTGTTGAGAAAAAGGAAAGCCATTGTAATGGGCTCCCTATACGATTAAAAGAATGAGCATCAACAAGAAAATCATAAGTAAAACGTGCTACATTTTCTGATCAGTGCAGAATCATGCATAATGTAACAATGCCAGGGCTAGTAATAGCAGGCTCCCAAGAAATCATTTAAAATTTGTTTTAGATGGACACAAGCAATCCTCTCTCTTCTCTTTGTCACACAGGAAAATGATCATTCCCATTATACAGTCTCCTTTCCCAGTCAGAAGTCTTTATTTTGTTCAGCAATGAGAAGAGACTCCATAGATTAGCCTCAAGGACCTGTAATGATGGGAGACATGCCACACGTGCTTTACAGGAGCATTAACTGCTGCTGGCCAGTGCTCCATTTCTGGAAGTCTTCTGCTACAACCAGCTTCCTCAACCACAACAAGTTGGACCCCATCATCTGGTTGGTGCACCTTTTCCTTCTGCCTCAATGGATCCAGTAGTGTGCGACTACTGGGAAGACTCTCTTGTATTATTTCTATTAGCATGCAAACATGCCTTGTATATCAATCCAAATTGGGGGTGGGGGGGTGGGGGGAAGGAATTCCCCTGCTATTCAGATCCCAGAGTGAGGCATAGATGAATCTGAATACAAAAAACAGATGGCTATCAAGTGTGCCACACAAAGCACATTGGCAGTGAACTTAAGAAAGACAATATGTTTTGACAGCTCTCACAAATTTGTACCCTGAGGAGTTTAGGAAAGATTGGCTGTCTGTTTCTTTACAAAAGAAACATTTTATCTATGTGAGATAATGCTTAGCTACATGCTAAAATCCCATGAGGCAATGAAATATGCTTTCTTTGGGTGGTAAAAGTAAGCTGCTTTATCTTTTGGGGATTTTCTTCTTTTAAATTTGCTGTCCATTCTTTGGATATTTCCACAAAAGTAGTGAAACTTGAAATTCCCTAAACATTTGAATTAAGCACGATGATATAAAATGAATAAGCATTAGGGTCACAAGGGATTACCAACAAAGTTTGGTACCCTTATGTATGAGCACCATTATTGGACAGACTGTAATTCATTTAAATAAATTAGCAAGTACCTAATGCTAAGAGGTTATATGAATTGGTAGGCTTATCCAAAGTCCACTGAAGTCAGTGGAATGACTCTTCTTGATTCTACTGGGTTTTTAACTATGCTTTTGAGTATATGTACCTAGAAAAGAAAGACTAAAAGGCCTAGAAATTTCAGCCAGGTACTCTGCATGGATTGCCTTCCTAATTCTCACCTCAGAATACTTTAGATACATTGACATACAAGAGACATAGATCTTTAGGCCTATGAAGCTGAACTATTTGTGAAAAGTTGTGAGTTGTGCAACATGTGTTTTCTTGCTAGTCCTATTGTGTATACCATAGCTTTCTTAGAAGCCATATTTGACATCGGATACTCCACAGATGCAGAGAAGTTAGTGACAAAGTTAACTTTCACTTGAGAGCATGTACCCTGCAGAGATGCCAAGAATCAGAGTCACTTCCTTAGAGCCTCATCCACCTAGTACTCCTATCAGCATAACAATGCAGCATGGGGCAGTGATGACTTCTGGTTACTATTGCCGCTGCAACTGCAATTGTAGAGCAACTGCAAAAGCTGTGTTTTTTGCCCTTCACCTCTGTTAGTACCCAGGGCAGTGGCCCATATTGCCCTGCCCTAGTTTTGCTACTGCAGAAGAGTGCAACACTTCAAAAAGCAAACGCTTCATCAGTTCTGTAGTCCAAAGAAATGACTCCCCTGAAGAGTTGTTTCCAAGGGAAAGAGAATTTGGGGAGTATTCTGTTTAAGGCAAGTGGTCCTGATTCATTAGGGCTCCTACAGACATGTGGGGAGCCTGCTCTGATGTGCTGGAAGTCCAGTGCACTGGAGCAGACTTGAATAGAGTCTGCTGGAGCACAGAAATAGATGCGCTCTAGCATCCTTCGCCGTCACGTGTATTAGTGTCCCTGGGTGTCCCTGCACTGAAAAGACGGCAGTGGGACACTTTGAAATGAAACATGTTTGATGCGCTTTAGTTCAAAGTGCTCCATTGCAGTTTTTTGAGTGCAGGAACATGTGGGGATCATGATAACACATGACACGTGGGCACTTTTAATTAGTGCAGCTTGATAATTAAAGCACCCAGCGCCACATCCCAAACACATGCAGAAATGCCCTTAAATTGTGACTTCATGGGCACATTTACAAGTGATGCTACATCGCTGTAATAATGCAGTACGGTGATGTAGTGTTCACAGGTGTCTACATGTGACCAGCAGCTATTTCACTGTAGTGCACTGTGAAGTAACTGCTAGAAATAACTATGCACCACATACATGTACAGCGCAGTATGGGCAGTTATTGTGCCATGCTTTAGCACTTCCAGAAGAAATTACAGACTATTAAAGGCTAATTACAGACCCCAAGTAAGGAGGTGGCTAGTTCGTACTGACCTTCACGTTGCTACAATCGCAGATGCTATTAGTACCCAAACTAATAAGATTTGAAACTACACAAGCAGCAATCATTACTCCGTAGGCCTAACCTTAAAAAGAAGTACTATTCTGTCCATTTTATAAAGGGGTAGCTGAGGCACAGAGAAGCTAAGTAACTCACCCAAGGTTACACAGGAAGCCTGTGGTGGGACCAGGACTTGAACCTGGAACTTGTAACACCTGAAAGATTAAATCTATTAGTCACAGGACCCAAGTATACAGAAAGCAGGTCCACTGGCTGCATTTTCAAATATATTACTTTTTTCAGTCCCACATCAGCTTCAAACTCTTTCAGTAGCTGTGCAAATTTTAACACTATTCCAACTGAACTGGGTACATAAGATGCTGGGGGTTTTGTTTGTTTTTAATTTAGTTATTTTAACGAAAAGAATAGGTCTTTATGATCCAGATCTTATTACCAAACTGTATGATTTGTATAAATCTATCTGAAGTTACAGTTACTATAAAGCATTTTTCTCTCAAGAGATTCTTGAAGATAAAATTGTTCATCTAAGGAGGTTAATTTCTAGCTAAATAACTTTTATTAGCCTTGCTTCCCACAAGCCTTGGCATTTAGATTCTTAATGATACCAATGCTTTACTTGGTCAGCTTCCCTGAAAACATATAATATTGGCTTGAGTAGACACATCATTAGCAGACAAATGTACTTAATCTCATTACTTCTAATCAACTATGATCAATAATCATAGTTGATACGTGAAACTGGGATTAGTTTTCTCCTCTGAACTCCTAAAGGAGTGACCGGTGTAACAACTGTATTTCTTGTGTCAAGAATTGTATAACAGTGGAAAGCCAAATTTGACCCAAGTCACAGAGATAGCCTTCTTGGACCTAAGGTTCCTAATTTCTTATGAAATAAATGTCCATTTTGCCTTGGAAGCAGGTTATAGGTTACACACATACGATAAACAGCAGACTCGTGACCTATCACAAATGTTGTTGTGTTACAAAATATGGGTAATTCCCACTGAAGTCACTGGGAGTCTTTTCTTTGACTTCACTGAGAACAGTTTACCACATGTAACAGAAAAAAAATGCATTAAATATGGCTAAGTTTCATTATCTGAAGTTAACATCCCATTTAAATGTTATAATTCACTCTTAAGTCTTGTGATTTTAAGCCCTAAAGGAATATCCCAGCAAGTCTTATGATATTTGAGAGTAAATTCTAGCACTGGAATCACTATGAAACCAATTTTTCAATAAATGGGGTTTTCATGCTACACTAGCACACAGCAGGGTCAGAAAAACAACCCTCATTCATTTTACCAAGGGAAAAAACAGAAACAAAAAACAAGCCACCACAGACTAGGACTCCTCTTAGCCTGATCATCATATTTAGTAAATGCATTTGACATGCTAAGCAAGTTCTTTACTCAGGAAACAGCATGGAAGTCTCTCTCTCTCTCTGATGGCTACGCAGCATCTTGCTGCAGGTTCGACACCCAGCACATTAGGCTCTCCGTTCCATAGGCTGCCTACCTTATTACTTCGCTTTGTCCCTTCTGCTCACTTCTTAGACCTAAAAATGTACAGAAAGAAGGAAGAGGATCCAAGTCCAGTGGACCAGTTCATTCTGCAACAAGGTGCAAGGAATTGCATTACCTAAGATTTAACCAATTCCACGGCCTGGAATTAGTCAGCCTAAAGCTGTAGAGAACACTGGGAACTTTCTACCTCTAGGCATTTTTTTCTTCTCAATTATATCTCCCCTCTTTTTTATTTTACTTTCAGTCTTTCACTGAAAGTAATGAAAAACCTTAGCATTTCTCAGCATTACATTTGCGCTACAATGTGTTTAGCAAAGCTTGTCAGACTAAAATAAAAATCAATGATTTTTTTTCCCCTTCTGATACAGAGGAAATACAAACAAGCAGTAGCACCGGTGGTATTAGCATTTTAACAAAAAAATCTATCTGATAAAGTGCTGCGCATTTGACTATGTACCTTAAGTCTTGATTGATAATTGAGGTGTAATCTCCTAGGAGTGGTTCAACAGCCAGCCTTGTTTAGAAACAAAATGAATGTCATGCAGCTGAAAATTATGCCAGTGACCTGATTCTTCAGAGGGCCTTAAACCCAGTGTCCAATGGTTCTGGTGCAATTTTGTAATTTCAAGCAATTATTCTTACAAGTATTTTCAGGCTAAAATAACTGAATGTATATGTTCATGTATTTGTATGCGCATGGGTTTAAACGGGAGAGTTGAGTGAACCATGACATTAATAATGTTAACTTGATATGGCGTAACTGTATTGGTCTGTGTCACAGAAGGTATAAGTGCTATGTAATATTCAAACCTATAATTACCTGCACATACTACCCTTTCCACACAGAAAACCAGGTTTAATCTCTGCATATTAGCATCTAATCAATTCACATAGCTAATAGCTACTGCACATATATTTGCAAGATAAATCAAGACATGAAATTAGGACTTGATGCCCTTTTGGAAGATATGCTTTATTCAAACACACCGCTACTCACAAGACAGAAGAAACTAGGTCAATTACACAAAAGATCAAATTGTATCATTTAATAGGAACACCCAGGCTTAAATAACTAACTCTATGGACACCTGATTAAAATGAAAGATTTTTTGTAGGCTTTAAGAGAGACAGGTTTTACACCCTGACCACTCAAAGCAGAAAGTCAATATTTTGTATAGGAAACCTAAGTTTGTAATAGGCCAAAACCTGAGATGCAAAGATGTTTCACACCTTGCTGTAGCCTTTCCCAACCCTCTACCTTAAGAACAAAACACAATGGGTGCATCTACACATGTAACTAATAAATCAATTTGAGCCACAGTAAACTAATCCCAACATCACCATCTACATGTGTGTTTAAGTGCAGTAATTTACTGTACTGTTGGATATCACTTGTATCGGATGGAACTATTCAGAAGTGTAGTAAATTAGTCTACTGTGTCCTACTTCCTGTGCATGTGTAGACAGTGATGCTTTACTGTACAGCAAATTAATCTGCTGTGCAGTAAAGCATCTCATGTAAATGCCCTAAATTTAATCTAGTCCAGCTGTAGTTGCATGACTTGACATTACTTTGGCTTGCTACCGGAGCATCTGTGTGGAAGACCCAGCCTCTGGTTGCCTCAGGGCATGGTCTGGGACTGTGCCCTGCCCCAGTTTTTTTCTGTGCATTTTTTTTGTCCCATGGATATCCAGGGGTCTTATTTTGCCCCTGCGCTGCAAATCTGTGCACAGGGACTGTTTTCTCGTTCCTGCATGTGCCTCTTGCAGCATCTCAAAGGGCTTTGAGACACTGCAAGACGCACGTGCATGCTCATCCGGACATACCCTATCTGTCTAATTGCCCCATGTATTATTATTGTAGTAAATATAGCTGGCTGCAACTTTTTCTTTTTATTAAGTTACCTGCTGGAGATATATATATAGAGTAATCTGAAAGACAACAGAGCAAGTGCTTGTTCCAGAAAAATAACCAGTCATGACTGGTATTAGTGTATTGCCAGACCAAATAATTACCAGTGAATAAAAATCTGTATCTTCCATTCTGCTTTGCCCTTAAGGAGATTTCGGTAAGAGCAGAAGTTCTGAAAACTGTCTCTTCTGACCAGGCATATACTGTAAACATTCAGTTAAAATATAATTTGGCACATTAGTGTCAGCACTAACTTGGCAAGAACACTCCAGCTATTAGTGTTCAATGTGCACTTCCATGCATTTCTACGCTGTCTGCTCAAGCATCACTGCTAGTACCAATGGCCAAAAACAAGCCTGGTTTGGCAGCTGCAGGCAAATGTTTGTGCTTAGGTCGGTGTTTCATAGACTGGTAGCTTAACTGTTATTTCAGAGTACGGCTGAAAAGTTATGTGCTTGCTACATTTGCACTACTCTTTCTACTTAGAAACCTCAGAAATCTCCAACTGTCCAGACAAAATATCCATCCAGCATCTCTGAACATACATACAGAACTAGGATCATCACACAAAGGGCTAGTACAGAGGAAACTTGCATAGAACTGCCTTTATCTCACTCAAAAAGACAATCAAAACTTTGTAATTTATCACATGAACCAATCAGGCAAGGCATCTTTGGGGCACAAGTGGCAGCCATGAAATTATTCTCTAGACGCAGGTAAATTGTGGACACAAATATAAAGGCTTCAATCTCAATTTTTCTGACAGGAGGCATACATGGAGATTATTAGTATCAGTATTCAGTCTATACAAGACATTTTCATTGGCTTGGATATTCTCTCTGAGACGAGTCTCACTATGCAGATTGGGGCTGGAAACAGGAGAAAGATTTAAGCCTAAGGAGCAGGGCTGTATAAATAACTGCTTTTTTTTTTTTGCTTTAAAAATAAAGTGAAGAATATTTTTAAATCTCATTTCTTCAACCAAAATCATTTGTTTTTGTTTTTTTCTTGCCAAAGTAGCAATATAAATTATGTTAATTCAACACAAAACATTTCATTCCATCAACTATGAAACACTTTGTTTTTAGGCACTTGTAAGAAGAGAAAAGGAAATAAAAGGCCATGCTTCACAATAGGATGGTGGTAGCAGTAGTAGCAATGTGCTTTTATTTCACAATGTATCTTCTAGGAAGGGATTTAAAACACTTCTTCCCACCTTGTAGAAAAGTGTCTGGCCCACAGGATTGTCTGAGGTAGGTTATCTTCAATGTCCTGTTGGATCTGCCCACTTCATATAAAATACTTGCATGTGGATTAAGCCAAAGAGTACAAAACATTTACTCTGGTCCTGAGCACAGATTTTGTGGTTTTAGTACGTTCGTGGGAGTAGGGAAATACGGTTTCAGATCTCCGTAGGTGGGGGAGGGAACTGAATCTGCACATCCCATGTTCTGGATGACTTCCCAAACAGGGGGCTATTGAATTAAAAAGGGCATTGCCACCATTTCTGTAGCTTTATACATTGCGTTCTGCTTTTCATTTTTTTACCCCCATCAAATCCATTTAGGGAATTTCAACTAAGTTTGAGAATTTCAAGAAAATAAAAATGACTGTTTTTAGCAAATTTATTTTACACCAAAAAAACCAAACAACCCCCCAAGCAAACAAACCAGCACAGGTCTACCAAAGATTATGCTCTTATACAGATCTAACCATGACCTGAGCCACGAAAGCCCTGGCACAATTGTTCTATGGCCTGAAAGATGAAGATGGAGTGACCTCATAATATTAGTTTCTTTCTAGCCATTACACAGGGCCCCAAGACTTAAGCCAAGCTTAGCCACTTTGCTTTTGACATAATTTTATATAGAGGAAAGGAGACAATAAAATCAGGAATAGATTATATAGATATCATGAACAAAGATGACAGAGCAGGTAATAGTAAAGAGACAAAGCGGGTGTACAATGAACAATAACAAGAAGCCTTAGTCTAACATAGAGGAATTTACTTGTATATTATGTTCTTCATTTGAATGCATTTCAGAATAAGTGTATAAAGATCCATTTTAATAGAGGGAGGAAAATCTTCCTTTCTGTGCACACAGCATGAGATTTTGCTTTAAGGTGTACTATTGGACAATTAAAATAATAATGCTGGTAGCAGTTGATGCACTGATTTAAGATAATGATAAGCAACACAAAAACATTTATGCCATATATTAAACCACAGGTTCTGATTTTATGATGCCAAGAAAATGGAAAAGAACTATACAGAAATACAAATCATGTGTTAGGAAAAGTATTTAAATAAAGGGCCTCCTGTGATCTAACTATACAGTTACGAGCACAAAAAACCCGTAGAAGCAAACAATGCTCCCGTGATTTCTGTTAGTTCCAGCAACTTTAATCACAAGTATGACATGTCAATTAACCAAAAACAACATGCTATGATACATGTATGCTATTACAATAAATTTGTTATTAATACTGATGATTTTTATGGTTTGAGGTTTTTAAAGGGAAATGTAAGTTTAAATTGGAACCCTTGCAATGCGCACTCCCTCTTTAAAGTTGGAAACATCTTTTTTAAAATTGTCATAGTTTCATAGTTGTTAGGGGCTGGAAGGGACCTTACAGAGCATTGGGTCCAGCCCCCCTGCACTTGGGCAGGAAAGACTGCTGGGGTCAGATGACCCCAGCACGGTGGGTGTCAAGATGCTTTTTCAAGATCGCCAGGGTGGATGACTGTACCGCCTCTGGGGGGAGCCTGTTCCAAACCCTCAGCACTCGACTTGTAAACAAGTTTTTCCTTATGTTTAGCCTGAAGAGATCTTCAGTCGGTTTGTGCCCACTATTTCTTGCCCTCCCCCAGGGGGCCTTGGTGAAAAGATGCTCCCCCAGACCCTGATATATGCCCCTGATGAACTTATAGGCTGCCACCAAGTCCCCTCTGAGTCTTCTCTTCTCCAGGCTGAACAATTGGTCTGGCCTTTAGAAATGCATGTGGGGGATGCATACATGCGGCCAGGAGTTGTTAACTATTTAGACTTGTTCCTGCTATAAATTTGTCACTAGTGCAATTAGTAACTCCTTACTTATTATTTCCTGTTAAATAACACTGTAATTCCTCCCTGCCCCCTCAGTACACTAAAATAGTAATTTCAAGAAAATAATGTAGAAACCAACTTCTACATCCAAAGCTGGACCTAAGTGTAAATACTACCCTTATATTATTATTTTCCTATTTTTAGAGATTATCAAAAAAGATTATTAAAAGTTCTTTACACCTGACATAAAAGGCTCTTTATATTTTTCTTTACTGTTGTCCATTTTTTTTTTTTTTTTTGCATTCCTGTTCTTATTTTATGGGCCTGACTCTATTTTCATTTGTATTAATGAAAAATCAATAGTAATTCCATTTCAGTCTATGGCATTACCCTGGTATGTGGGGAGAATCATACTCCATGGTTTGAAAGAACTCTTTAGGAATCCACATCAAATTCTTGTCTCTGTTCTCCATCTATTTATGAAGGATACAAATCTGAGCAATAAAAACCATAAACATTTCTTGAATTTAAAGATTTATTTTCAGAAATAATGACATCACCTGCCCATCATATGGGGAACTAAGTAGAATATTTTAGGTGGTACATTGCCTTAAATGCAAACTACCAAATCAACCAATGTAGAACTGTCCCCTTCCTGCACACATGCCTCTCCAGGTAATCAGGGTGCACAGAAGGATATTGTGATTATTTCAAAAGAAAAACCATTATCCCTATCCATAGGTTCTAGCAAGCATATGCCATATATATTGGCAACTAATGATGGACAAGGAAATTTGTCGATTTTAAAGAAAAACTATTCTATATGACACAATGAGAGACAGTAAGCAATGGGATGTTGCTGAGATGACTCTTTTTTAATGATGTTATTCAAAAGGATATGAACCAAATTAGAAGAGAGAGGTCAAACTGCAATTCGTGTTTTTATATAAGTCTTCTACTGTTTCTCCCCTAGGAGCAAGATTTTTGCAAGTTGATCATAATTTTCGCTGTGTGATGGAAGACAGCGAGGTGTTCCTCTGGTTTCATATTTTCTAAATGAAATTTTGCTCAGTAAAAGTACTTGCTATCATAGTGCAATAGGTTTGCCACAACTTGACGTTTGTAATAATGGAATAGTGGATAAAGTCTCTTGCTTTGAGTCATCAAAATAAAAGCCTACTGCCACCAAGAAGATCATTGGAACAAGAAACTAGCAGCCATGAACTATCCTCAAAACTGAAAATGAATTAACAACATTCAATCTTCCAACTGAAATCTTATATTCATGGGGCAGAATAAGAAATGACAATAAATATAAATATTTCTGATCATCGTGGCTAGACTATGACTCACTTCCCAAAGGCACCTGCCATTACTGTCCATACAACATTTCCCGCTCGAATAATTAACTGACAGAATAAAGCATGCTTATCAGACTGATTTTATACGTTTTGTGTTTGTGCTTGTTGTTAAAACAGCACTAAGAACTGCAAGTGTGGAGTCGGTATCACCGTATCTCGGACAATTTGGGACTTAGACAATTTGGGACCTGTATGAATCCCTTGAAATTTTAATCCGTGTTTCTTTTCAATATTTACATTTGGCTTTTGTGACTTGTGATTCATGAATAGGATCATAGTTACCTAACAAGGGAAGAGAGGAGGGAAGAAAGGTTTATCAGAGTGAGTGCTACATGTTTGCTGAGTAAATGTCCAACAGGCTTGGTAAAACGGGAGTATATGAACTACACTGGATGATGGGCAATATTTAAAAAAAAAAAAAGCAAAGGTCAACGAGAGACAAAGGAGTACTATGGAAGCTTTCTAAAGTATTTTAAAATACATCAGGACAGTATATGGGGAAGCTTAAAGAAAAAAAGTGCCACTATTTAGCACTCTTTTTAAGCCACATATGTAACATAACACTAATAAGCAAAATTCTGCCCTAAGTCTGTAGGTCTGTAGTCCATAAAGAGTTGGGATGGAATCACAGTGCAGAGGAGCAAGCTGTGGAGAGACTGCATGGGTGCATCCACACGAATGTGCACATGCCCCTTGCCCCACCTCAAACCCCTCTGAGGCAGGGCAACAGGCACATGTGGGACCAAGAAAATTAGCCCTTGGATATCCAGGGGTCTAAAGAAAAAAAAAATCGATGTTTAAAAAAAAGCAGAGTAGGCAACTGGAGGCTGTGTCCTCCACGGAGACGCTCTGGCTGCCGGAACGTCTCTATGGTTGCCCCTCACCCTGAAACATGCAGCTGGCCAGGCTGCATGCTTCAGCACCAGGGCTCCAGTGCTGGTGAATAAGGAGTCGGGGGGCTGGAGGAGGGGGGGACCATGGAGGGGATCCCCGATGGCCGCACCCACTCCCCCAGCTTCCCTGAACCCTGCCAGCCCCCCCTGGAGGCTCCGAC
Organism: Crocodylus porosus; assembly: GCF_001723895.1. NCBI lineage: Eukaryota > Metazoa > Chordata > Crocodylia > Crocodylidae > Crocodylus > Crocodylus porosus. The sequence continues at coordinate 3,093,454 of NW_017728917.1, forward strand.
CCCTGCCCTGGCCAGCCCCAT
>NW_017728917.1:3093574-3094511 GCF_001723895.1 Crocodylus porosus
GGGATGGAGCCATGGGGGGCAACAATTGGGGGGCTGGGGTGGGGCATGTAGGCTTTGCAAGGGGGGTGGTAGTCCCTGTGGGGGCCACTTGGCTCCCATTGGGAGGCCATACCCCTTTTATCGGGGTTGAACCCACTGTTGGGGGGCTGAACCCCTTGTATGGGGCTTGAACCCCTTGTTGGGGAGCTGTACCCCTTGTGAGAGTGCCGAATCCCCTGTTGGGGGGGCATACCCCTTGTGAGAGTGCCGAATCCCCTGTTGGGGGGGCATACCCCTTGTGTGGGGGCCATCGCCTTGTGAGAGTGCAGCAAGGCATGTATTCATGAAACGTATTACAGTTCACTTTATTATTATAATAAGAGACTTGCTTTAACACTGTAAGCTATATCAATAAAATATTGACCAGCTGATCACTGTCTCTTTCTTGCTGTCTGTCTTTATAATGGTCTTTTGTTTTACTTGTGGAGGAACATGGATTTGGGGATATTTTTATCAGGGATTTTTCAGTTTTCCAATATGGAACACCAGAATACCTGCTTGGGAGGCCAGCGGCAGGACCCTGCCTACTCAGAGCGGGCACCTTGGACCCATCTGGCTGTGGCTGACTTCCTGGACAAATGGGGCCAGGAGGACATGCTTTGACACTTCAAAGTAGGCCACCACACCCGGAACATCTTCCGGGTGATAGCTGCCCAGTTGGCCGAGCAGGGGGCACAAATGGCAGTAGCGCTGCACAAAGGCCAACCCTGCAACTGCAGTCTACTGGCAGCTGGCCCAGAGGGGCAGATGCCTCTACTGGCTGTGCAGTCCCCATCCGGGTCTGGCAGGTGCACAGCAGGTCACAGCCAGGCAGCAGCCCCCACGGCCAGACTGCTGCAGTGGGTAGAGGGTGCAGGGAACTCTCAGGGCTGCTTCAGCAGTCCAGCTGGCACAAGGG
>NW_017728917.1:3094611-3098225 GCF_001723895.1 Crocodylus porosus
GTGCAGGGAACTCTCAGGGCTGCTTCAGCAGTCCGGCTGGCACAAGGGGCAGTGTCCCCAGGTACCAACTGGCTGGGCTCCAGAAGCTTGTGAGAGCGAGTAGCCATGAGTTACTTGCCAGGGTGGCTTTTTATACTGCTGGGGCCAGGACAGGGTAGCTTTTTATACTGCTGGGGACAGCACAGGTGCTGGCCCCGGGCTCTAGCTCCTCCTGGCTGCAGATCTGGGAGGAACCAGGCAAGGTTATTTTGCCCAAAGTGGCACAATTTGCTCCACAACAAAGTGCATGTCACAGCATGTGTGCTGAAGCAAAAAGCCCTGGCTCAACTTTGCACTGCTTCTAGTTGAGCTGCTGCAAGCATACATGCTTGCATGTGTGGACGTGCCCCATGAGTCCAGCTCCAGGCTAATGGTGGGTCACTAGATAAAAGCAGGATCAGACCTGATGTCACTGGATTTGTTAGAAGGCAGACTCACTGGCTAGTCCTGACCTGGTAGACAATACAGAAACATTTGAAATTTAGAGACCCAATGGGCTGAACAACTGGACAAATAAAAATTACGATGCAAAAATCAGAATTAGTAAAAATACTGAGGCTTTACTAGGTGTCATGTGTAAGTTAATGCTAATCATTTAATTGTTACTAGAAACAGACCATTATGGGTCTAAGTATCCACCTCCCATACCTAATACGTAGGCACAGCCAGGAAATCCTGAAGATCCTTTGCAAAGCCTATAAAAATAGGCCCAATATAGTCAAATAAGTGCATGAACATTACCTGAAACATCTTGCAAAGGTAACCGAAAGTACATAGAGAGATGGAGAGCTTGTGCCGCATGGAACAACGTTCATTATTACACAGATTTCTCCAGAGAAATCTATTAAAACTTAGGAAAGACCTATCTAGTTCAATGTTTTTTCAACAAGCACCTTACAATATGGACAACAGAAGGCTGTGGCTTTTTTAAAAAGCTGGAAGCAGCTGTTTTGTACAGCATGAACAAAATTACACAAATCTCCAACAAGAAGATTAATCAAGTAAAATTTAAAAATTAAGTCTTGACAAGCCACCACAGATAATGGTGGCCCAGGCATAGCACCGATGTATCTCCTGTGATGTCATCTACACCCCTCTATTGCAAATGAAACATTGCATGCCAAAATCTTCAGTTTTACAAGCAGCAGGAACCTGCCCAGCAGAATGACAGAGGTTTTATTTAATCTATGGGATATGTTTTTGGTAACCATGTCTAGGGAAAGCAAAAGTTAACAAACCGAGAAAAAAAATACACACACACATATATTGAAAGAACATTTCATGCTGCGTAGGGTCTGTGTGAAAACATGCTGGACTTTCTGTAACAAACATGAAAGCTACAGCTCTTCTTTGTAGCATCATTCAGGGATGTAGGACTATTTCAAGTTAGTTAATCGTAAGTGACAGAATGTGAGCAATTTACCGCAAGGTAAGTTTAAATGTCAGCTGTTAGTAAACCCTAAGCCAGCCAGAGGCACCAACGCTCTGCAGCACTACCACTGACGAGTACCGGTCCAAGAAGCTGAAATTCTAAGAATACGAGAGGAAGAGGGCAACCGTACGGGGTAGTCCCTGAAGTAAATCCTCTCCTGATTGGCTGGCTTTTAGAGCCAAAGGAAACAATGCCAGAGCTCCATGAAAGCAAAACTGTACATATAAGCTGCCATCCTTGCTGGAATGGTATTCTACAGGCTAAAACGTGTCCTTGGAACAAACAGCTCTGGTCTGTACCAAATTTGAATTGCAAGAGGCATATGAAAACTGCTGTCTACTGGCATTTGAACTGTATGGCGGGAGGGAGGCATCTCAGATAAGAGGAGCCAAAAATTAAAAGCCGGGATAGAGAAGCCCATTCAGTCAGCATTTGGAATAGCTGAACTTTTTTCTGATTTCTATATACTTGACATGTTTACAGAAGGCTCTGGGGGCATCTACATGTGAAAGTGATCTGCTAAAATAGAAACAATCACATGCTACTAATAGCTGTTAATAACAGAGTCTTCCTAACATTTCAGCCAGTTTTGCTTCACAACAATCCAGCTTCCAGCATGCCCCTTTAAGGCCCAATTCTTTTTGGGTACTATCAAGTTGCTGAGGTCAACACCAATTGATGATGCCAAGCATGTCCTGAGGACTCGGCCGATATTTCAACAAAAAGAAATTGGAAAGTAAGAGCCTTATACTTCCCAGGTTACTAGAGATTTTGAGTATAAATTGTTTCACTGAAAGGCAAGATGTAGTAGCTCTGAAAGACAAGGCACCTTTAAATGAATTATAGATCCTGTTTATATACGTGTGCTTTCCAGACAGAAGGTAACCACCAGTCACGAGCAAAATGGTATGAGCTACACTACCCATTCACCACCAGAGAGAGTTCACTTGCTTACTACAAAACGTTCAGCATTAAGTGCCCTGAGGCTAGCTCTCTTCAGACTATTCACAATTCTCCCAGCTGAAAATATTTGCCAGTTTCAAATATATTTCGTGGGACACGTTTGTATTATTTTCGTCAAGCAGAACAGAAGATGTTTGCTTGAAATCTAGTTTATTTCAAGTGATGTGCAGCTTTGTGGGGGTGGGTTTTAAGTGAATGTAAATGCTCAGCCACTGATGCTGATTCCATTCCAGTTACTATATTAATGCCATATGCTAATTATAATATACGAGTCCATATGTATGAAATATGAAGTGCAGACACAAATACCTTTTAAATCATGATGCTTAATAATTTCCAGCACAAAAGTGACCCAGCCCAACTACCTAGTGCCTCACTCCTCCCTATACTGTGCAGTGATACAAATCAGTCTGGGGCCAGAATCCCAGAGTCATTCCTACTAGAGGTATGCAGTCTGCACTGAACCATGGAGACATTTGCACGCTTTCCTTTTGCCTCCATCAAGCTTGCTGTCTTAGGAAGCCAGCATCAGCAGTAGGGGACTTACCACCTATAATCTGGCAATTAGGACTGTTTCCTGGGAAATGGGGTTTGAATCCCCTTGGGGATCAGGAGAGGGGTCCCACTTCCTGGGCTATAGCTCTTGCTTCAAGCCCATCAGACAAGGGTAGATGTCATAGCCAGGGGGTGCTGTGCTTTATGTCTAACTCTATACGTCCCCAGTCAGGGTGCTGAGCAATATGGATCCCAGCATGATGGAAGTGCATAACTTTTAGGCTTGTGTTGGATTCCTCAGTTTTCATAGAATCAGAGAAAGTCAGGTCTGGAAGGGACCTCAGGGGATTATTTAGTCTAATCCCCTCCTCAAAGCAGGACCATTGCTAACTTGATCATCTCAACCAAAGCTTTCTCTAGCTGGGTCTTAAAAACCTCCAAGGATGGAGAGTCCACAATCTCTCTGGGTAACTTGTTCAAGTGTTTTATTACCCCACTAGTGAGAAAATTCTTTCTAATGTCCTAAAGCCTTCAAAGATTGCATCATCACCATACTTAACCTATTGGCAAGCTATTTTACAGAAGACAAACCATGACCCCACTGTAGACCAGAGGTTATCTCCTCTTAAAGCTTTATATGATTTACTTCACATATTTCCTAAACATGTGTGCTTATTATAGCCAT
>NW_017728917.1:3098325-3122488 GCF_001723895.1 Crocodylus porosus
GGGGGGTTGTTGGGTTTTTTTAAAATTTCTAGGGTCAGAAGGGACCTTGTAGATCATTGAGTCCAAGCCCCAGCTCTAGGTTACATCCTTTCTGTAAAGGCCCTCCTCTGTACCAAGAGGGATTGAACAAAACTACTAATAATTTCTTGTCTCACAATACTCTGGCTTAATAACAATAAGGTGTGTGGCGGGGGGAGAGGGGTGGAAATCTAACCTTAGAAATTCTGACTGCACCATATCAAAAGACTGTTTTCTCTCAGGGCCATCTTAGTCATTCATTCAAGCAATGATCTAAAGTTTCTCTGTGTGGCAAAGTGAGTTGCACTAAGGCTAGCGGTCGCTGGCCCCCCACCTGCCTCTTGGCACACCGCCCGCCGGTCTTGCCCGCCACAGCTTGTTGGAAATTAATGAGTTGGTAAATAAGACAGGAGGCTACCCATTTACCTTCACACCCCGATATTAGGGGGGGTGCCCGTGGCTCCATACCAACCCTACACTGCAGCCCAAGCCTCATAGATGGCATCCACATGTTACTAGCACACCAGCCCCACACTGGAATCCAGAATCTTCCTGGCGGGACCCTCCTATGCTGCCTACACTGCCTTCATCTGGGTTGCTGAGTTCCTCGTAGGTGGCTTCCTCTCAAGTGTGGTACCCTGCTCAGGACTTTTGGCTATACACAGGCTCTGGCCTCACCTCCAAGGCCAGGCAGGGTCCTGGGCCCACAACCCAGGGTGCCCCTCATGGTGGGCCCCTGGCCCTTTTGACCATCTCAGCCCTGGCCCCAGCTTGGACCAGTCAAGGGGCACTCTACTGCCAGCTTCACTAGCCCCACACTCTCCCCAGGTCCCAGAGTCTCACAGGGGACTCTCACTCCCCCACTGGGGCAGTAGGTCATGGTGCTACTACCGATGTTATTTCTACCCGCCCAAAGGTGAGGGCTGGGGTTAAGGTGGTAACTGGCCTGGCATTTCCTGGGGGCTCCTGCATCACTGAGAGCCCCACCAGGCCACCCACTTCTGGCAGGGTGCAGTTTTAGGTCACGCCCAGGACCAGGAGCCTCCAAAACCATCCCCGACAGTTCCTCCCTTACCTCCAGCTGATACTAGCAGCCCCGCTGCCCAGTGTTGTTGTTACCTGGCCTCCAGCAGCACAGCTGCCCCAGTTATAAGGGCAGCTCAGGGTTCAAAATGGCTGCCCTCAGGCCCTTAAAGTGGCAGGCACCCACAGTGCCCTTCCATACTCTGGTATTCTTTAAAAAAGCCAAGTTCTAAGCATTTCCTCATTTATTAACTCCAACCCTCCTCAACCTCAACATACTAGTATACTGCAATGAGACCTGTAGTGTAATGTTAAATAAAACAGAGACCCATTTGTGCACTACTAGGACAACTACTGGCATCACTACCAAGACATATAAAGTCTGTAATGAGGACATCCGATTCGTGCAACATGTTGTGAAGATTTTGATTTCAGTCATCAAGATGGAATAAATTCAAATTCCTAGAAAAGCCAGCTTCATTTCCACATGCCAGAGAGGGGATTGATTCATTTATCCAACACTTATTCAGAACTGAATTACCAGGATTACTTTGGCAGCAGAGCTAAACAAAACCTCCAAAATTCAGATTTTAATCCTAATTGCAATTTGAACCAATTACTGCTTAGAAAGTAATCTTATGTTATTACAAATTTATATTTGCATGGTGTATACCTGGAATAATGAACTGCAAGTTAGGCATTTGCTTTCAGTTAATGGTAAGGTCAAAAATCTGCATCTTTGCAACTGTCCCAAATGACAGAAAAATCTTTATTCCTTGTCATTACCAACTGTTTTGTCCCATCTTTTTCAAATAAACGTTGACTTCATACCACATTTGTTAGTGATATTCCAATTCATCCTTTCACTGTTAAAAACAAAATGAATGTGAATGAATTGACAATACTGTTAAATATGCCAGCAAAATATTTTTCTGCAAAATGAGTCAGACAACTTTTTCTTTTTGAACTTCACAGAGAGCAACTCTAAGAGAGCTGTCACAATATGCTGTTTGTCTTAAGTTCAGCGCCAATGTGTTTTGTGTGGTAAACTTGATCACCATCTGCTTTTTGTGATCCTAGTTCCATGTTGGGAGATGCTAAGTTTGTGAATTATGCATTTGTTCTGTAAACAGAACACAAGGCATAAACTGCATGCTTACAAGACTTATTTTTTAACCGATACTTACAATTCATAGTTGTATTATTTTGGGAATACACTTGTGTTATTTACTTATAATGTTGTAGAAAATACTGGATGGTGTGAGGAATTGGGAATGCAAGAATTCACGTGCCACTCTTAAATAAGCATCAATCGTTCATTTTATGGCAGAAAAACCCAATGTGAAACACTCAAGAGATTAAGGTCTTGGGGTTCAGAGACAGGATAAGAACTCAGGAAATCTTACTGCAGCTTTCCACTCTGCCACAGATTTCCTGTATAATCTTGAGGAAATTGTTACTGTTCATAATATGAACATTTAAGGTAATACTGCCATCTTTATCTATCTTGTCCATTTAGGTTTTGTACATTGATCATGAACTGTAATTTACTAGATATTTATACAAGCTTCCAAGTACTTGTGCAATGTATATAAGAATAACAAATTTTCCCCAGGGATAAGCCTACAGAGTAAGTAAAAGGGGAGAACAGTAAGAACACTTAATGATTAAATTCTCTTCACCAAATTTGCATAAAATGGATTAAGTCTAAGATGGTTCAAATTCTGGCAGTCCTATAAAATTGTGTTTCATACACTGCCATTTTACCCTAAAGAAATCTGGATCCAACTTTGAAATGTACACACAAGTGCTGATATGCTAAGATTAAATTACTCAAGTCTGAGACTTCTTAGAAACTGGCTATGTGCCTTAACATTTCTTAAATTTTACACCTACAGATTAGTAGTTTTATAGTTAAGATATTATTGTGCCTTCTCATCGAAGCTCATTAGTGATTATTGACATCTCTATGTAATAGGCTATCACTATAAAAAAAACTGCAGTATCATTTCATATATCCCTGCCTGGATTAGTTGCTCCATTAATTCTGCAGTTTCCTCTGTGAAAGATCTAATCTTGATCCTTTATTGCCCATGTTCTATAACTATTTAGCAATGCAATCTGGGAGTGAAAACTACAGCGGACTGGAGTTTTTTTCTTCTCGAGATTGAAGTAATAAAAGTGTGTTGGGTAAATGGTATGCCCAGTTCTCAATAAGATCCTGATTAGAACATAAGAATTAAAAACCCAGCATGCAATACACAACCATAACGCTGTTACAGAGGAGATCGTGTTGATAGGTATATTCCTTGTAGTTCATTCACAACGGGTATCTCAAACACCAAAAAAATAATTCAGTCACAATAAGATAATAGCTCTAGAGAAAAATGACTAATGTTAGGTTTACAAGCAGATAATATTGAGGTAGCTTTTAGGACCACACTGGTCCTCAAGTTGCAGGTATCAAGCTTGTATTATTTCCTGTTTCTGAGGCATTTACTAGCTGTGGTTACTCTTATTGCCAATTAAATAGAGAAAACTTGAGATATTCTTTTGGAATACAGTCTCTAAACCTCTCACCCGGAAATCCAACTGGCGATTTGTCTGAGCAGTCTTCATCTATATGCCAGCAGCAAACAAGGACACCTCAAATTCCAGAGCTTTTTTCATGTAAGATCTTGCTTTCTTGCCCCTTGGATACAGTGTGATCTTTACCCTAAGTAGCTCAACTGAATTACATTTCCCAGCGAGGAAGCTCAGTTGGGCAATGCGATGAATGCTTGTATATCTTCTGCTGACGGGGAGAATCTGACCCAGGGAACTTTCTGGCATTATAGATATTGTTTGTTACTGACAGTGACCGCAGTTAGAGCTGGGCAAAATTCTGAGAGGGGCAAAATTGTGCCTCCCTCACCCTTTCCAAACATGCACATTTGTGTCAACCTAGATTATCCACAAATGAAGCAGACATGCATTCAAACTCCGGTCCCACCCTTTCCCTTGTTTTTTGTGATTTCACCAGAATAAGGTAACACTGGTTTGGGGAAAGCATGGTGAAGCAGCCACTGCTCCACTCTTCCCAGTCCCTGGGGGCTGTGAAGTGGCAGGAAGAGACTACCTGGGCCTTCTCAGACCAGGGCCCCCTGGTTTGGAGAATGGGCAAGAAGCAGCTTCCTCTGTTCCAACTCCCGGTTTCTGGAAGCAGAGTGGAGGGAGCACCAGCCCACTCTACAGGCCAGGTAGTCCCCACTGCTCCCCTTCTTTCTCAGACTGGCCAAAAGGGGAAGGCTGATGGGAGTAAATCCCCCAGTCTGTTCCCCAGGCTGGGGAAGATGTATGGAGCACTGGCCTAGTGCTCCCCTCCCCTCCTGGACCAGACCAGAAGGAAAGCATCCAGACGTTCATTCTTGTGGGAGAGTTTCTCTTGCAAGGAAGACCTTCCAGGGTGTCAACCTGCAACACCTTTCTCCTCAAGGGGGTGTTTCTTCCAGGAGACACTGAAAACACTTGTATACTCCTAGTTTCTACCATGAGAGCAGCTATAATCCTGGCAGAAACATAATACCTGCACAAGGCCATTGTCATCAGATGCCCCAAGCACCAAGGAGCATAGAGATTCAGCAAGGAGCTGACTGAACAAAGAGATTCAGAGGGTGCTAACTTCTGCCTGCAGAGGGAAGGTAACTTGACAACCATTTAGAAGAATATTTGCCATTTGCCTATTTTCAGGTTCTTCCTCCTCTCCTAAGGAGTACAGTGAAAACAAATCTATTTGTCTGATACTTAGCCAATGCTCTGCTTTTTTCAGAAGTGCTTTAGCAGCAACCAACACCCAAGTCAGTATGATTCATTGGATCAATAATTCTAAGGTCTCTACCTAAAAGGTTGAAAAATGTGATATACCCTGGCAGAAGAGTAATGATTGTAATGTTCAGCAAAATGGTTAATGAGCCTTGGAGAAGGCACACTTTGAGGGAGAGAAATATGTACAGATTTAACCTTGCACACTAGCTTCAGCAGAACAGTCTGTCTTTGGTGTTAACCCTCAAGTTCCTGTGGTATAAATCCGTTAGAAAGACATTTTTATGTTCTCCTCTGTTTTTATTCCTGTACTAACTGGCACTTCTTGTTGCCCCATTTTCGACTGCTGATGAGTGTAAAAGAGGCCTCTGGCGCCTGGAGTAAAGAGTTCTAATTGTGCCTTTGGTAACTGGCTAAGTGATTTAGGCGGCACATTTATCATTCGAACGCACAAGAAAAACTACATTTCCCAACTACATTTCCCTCTCCCCTCACCTGAGTCTTTCTGCCTCCTCCTTTCTTCTGAGACAACAACATTCTCTCTGCTTCCACATTTTCCTCTGTGCAAACTGTATTGAAGCTAAATCACAAAAAGGCAGCTTATAAGAAGTGGAAACTTGGACAAATAACTAGGGAAGAATATAAGAGCATGCAGGGATGAAGTCAGGAAGGTTAAAGCGCAATTCGAGTTGCAGCTAGCAAGGGACGTGAAAGGGAACAAGAAGGGTTTCTACAAGTATGTCGGGAGGAAGAGGAGGATCAGGGAAAGGGTGGGTCCCTTAGTGAATGGGGGAGGCAACCATGTGACACAGGATGCAAAAAAGACTTAAGTGCTCAATGGTTTTTTCACCTCAGTCTTCACAGGCATGGTCAGCTCCCAGACCACTGCACAGGGCAGCACAGTTTGGGGAGGAGGTGGACAGGCAAAAGTTGTGAAAGAACAGGTTAGGGACTATTTAGAAAATCTGGACATGTACAAGTCCATGGGGCTGGATGGGATGCACCCAAGGGTGCTGAGTTGGCTGATGAGACTGCAGAGCCATTGGCCATCTTCTCTGAAAAGTCATGGTGAGCAGGACAGGTCCTGGATGATTGAAAAAGGGGAAACATAGTGTCCATGCTTAAGAAAGGGAAAAAGGAGGATCCAGGGAACTACAGACCAGCCAGCCTCACCTCAGTCCCTGGAAAAATCATGCAACAGCTCCACAAGGGATCGAGTGGCAGCCAGGGGTCTTGCTGCTGGGAGGGGAAAGGTGCCGGCTGGTGGGGTGGTATGAAGGACAGCTGATACGATGGTGGCTGCCCTCTCATCCCGCCACCCCCCAACAGGTCCTCTTCGCCAATCGGCACCGAGGGGAAGGGCAGCACAAAGGACAGCCAGCAATCGAGATGGCAACTGCCTCTCATTCCTCCTCCATCCCAAGGCCCCTCCACCAATCAGTACCAAGAGGCAGGGCCACCCTGAAACGCCTGAGAAATTGGCTTTGCCTGCTACGAGCAGGCCGCAAAAACTTTCTGCCGCACTGCAACTTAAGTAGGTCTCTACCTGTAAACTCTTCAAAGAGATTAAAATTCTGCCTTTAAATGAGTTATTTTTTCTAAGCACTCAGCAAGACAAATACGCCCTTTAACAATCCTCAGTCATTCTCCAAACCCCTCCTCAATTCCTCAGCCTGGTTTAACAGGCAGTCCATTAGTGGCCTATGACTACCTGTCACTAGCCAGCGCTACTGCAAACTCTATATTTATCTACATTTTTAAAATCTCATGTCTGTGATGAAAATAACTACGTGTCCAATCTCCTTTGCGTAGCACAGTCTTATCTAGCCAACAGTTTTCCATAATGAACTTCTGTCTCCTAAAGTTTAGCGCTTCTTTCCTGTCTAGTGCAAGACAGGATAGGATTAGCCAGTAGCAAATGGTAAACAGGGTTGTTGTTGCTTTTTTAAATGAACTGGCTTCTGAACAACCATACTTTAATTTTAAAGCTGTTTAATAGCCATAGCAAATAGCAGACAAAAGTAGTGAAGTGGAGACTATGATCTATAGATTCATTTGAAAGAATCCTTTATTATACAGAGTACCCTCTATCACATCAGTATGAAATAAAAATCACGGTAAATTGTTAAAGCAATTAGAAGTTATGCTTTTAAGACATTTGGGAGATAATTATGGTGAAGGAAAAAAATATTCTGTCTGGGCTGGAATGACAGCTAAGATATAAAGAGATTTGTGAACTGGTCCCCCTTCAACTTTGTTTCTATTGAGACCAGGGAGCAAAGCAGTGCCTGTGTACATGCATTGTGTACATGCCCAAGTCAAGCTATTCCAATTTCCCCCAGGAAGCTTTAGGATCATTGAACAAGCTTCAGAAAGGCTCCTTTGGAAAGCTCTGTACCAGGAAAGGAGGCCAGCTGGACAGAGAGAGAAGGTCGACATTTTCCCAGCTTTGCTACTGATCTCAGCTTAGAGTTGCTGAATGTTCATGAATGCACCTAATCTCCCATCCAAGGATCAGTTCAACCAGCTTGAATTTTTGTAACTGTGAACACCTGTGGTTCTTGACCCTTTTGTGTTTTCCGGTAGCCAGTTTGTAAGTGAAATAACAAAACTCAGAGCTAATTGTGTGCATTAAAAATAAAGCTGTCCCTAGATAGATTACCTTAAATCGAGCTTTTTGTATATATCAGCTGTCATTAAAAAGTTCCCAACAGCTTTTCTGCTGCATCATAAGGGAAAACTGTATTTGTCGTAAAGAAAGAAACACCAGAGGAGATGCTATATTTGTCCTTTTTACAATCTATGAGAAGTATGCTGGGCAGTGTGCTTATCTCTTTGGAATAAAGCTGCATCTATTCAAAAGAGCATGCATCAATTTTCTATAAGCAAATCCAAGAAAGCAAGTCATAGAAACAGAGACATCAATGACTGGTCTTTTATGGAACAAATAATAATGCACTTTTGCTAACGGCTTCTGTTAGGAGCCCAACAAGAAAAGCAACGGACACGCAAAAGACCTCTGAATGAAGAAGCAGCTGCAGGTATTCGCCCCTTTGGATGATGGAATCCCAGGTCTTTTCCAACTTATTGCTTTACTGCTCATTTTACCCTAAAAATTATAAGTCCCTGGCTAAATATCACATTACCTGGAGACATCCTGTTCCTTAAAGCATTATCCATATTGTGCCACCCTTAAACAAAACAAATCACATTAACTTCACAACTACATGTGGCAAAATAATTCTGTTCAAAACCATTTTGATCCATGTCACAGGCATTGAATTTAGATACAGGGCCCAATTCTCCCTTCACTTGTATTAATGTAAAGGAAGAATAACTTGTGAAGTCAATGGAGACACACAAGAAGAGATTTAGCCCCTCCTTATGGCCCCCAGCCAGGTGGAAATTTTTCTTCCTAACAAACATTTATATTGTCAAAAGCAAATTTGAAAATCATTTGTAGTTTGTCAAATTCACAGGCCCAATCTTTGAACCTCGGTTACATGGATTGTCAAGTATAAAAATAACACTGAGTTTAAACAGGGATGTATGAAGTCTTGTAACCCAGAAAACTGGCTTTCTAAAAAACTTTTCTGAGGTTCACAAAGAAAGTTTGGTTAAAATATTATTTTTTTCTGGAGTAATGGTGGCAAAGGACTAATGTACTTCTAGCTGACAGAAACACTGATGATCCTGTGAGTGTCATATGTACTTATTTGAAAATAATTCTTCCTTAGCATTAAGACCATGATCAGTTCGAACATCTAATATAAAGCCTACCATTTTAGCTAGAAGTTATTCTTAGAAAAAATGAAATCTCCCATTTCTAAGTTGAAGGACCAGGGAAGACTCTCAGCAGCAGAAAGCCTGAATCCAGTCTCTAAAGAGCACAAGGCTGGGATGGGTAAGCCATGCTGGTCTCATAAACCAATGCATAGCTCCAAACCCTGCTTAGTCCTACGTCTCAACCTAGCAGGTAATAGATTCAGCCTTTATCCCTGCTTAAGCCGTCTAGATGGGGACCGTTCGAGCAGCATTCACTATAAATTTGCTTTTTGCTCATACTTGGGACCCTCCCAGGCATACCTCCGACACCTGCGAGAACAACTGTCTTTGTATCAAGCTGGGGATTTTCCTTTGACGTCCCTTTGTGCAGGGATAAAGCCATGTGCCACACCAGAATGAAGAGGAAAATGATACTTCATTTCCAGAGTAAAAAGGAAATGGCCAATACCTTAGAGAGAAATGCTGGGGGGAGGACTGGGGTTCTGGTAAGCCACAACAAACCGAGGAAAGCAGCATTATTCAACAGCAAACAGTCACACTGACAGAGTTAATCAGGCAAGCCTAGCAACAGAACGAGTGTAAACATATTCCCAGGCAGTGCCAGCCGCAGTGGGAACAAAATCTTGACTATTGCTTGATTGCCATAGCTCGCTGGGTGTCACTCCAAAAAAACAAACATCTGTCTCAGCCAGTGGCATCAGCTTTGAAAACACAGATGTTTCTGTCTCTCGGTCTCACAAGGCTCACATCGCAGCTGACATGTTATCAAAGCTTCAAGAACAAATCAATGTGTGATTTACCTCCCAAGGACTTCCCTCTGGTTTTCATCATTATCACAAACAAGACAGCCAAATGTATAAAGGAACAGGGCAGCCTGAATAGCTCCCACCCTGCTGATCAATGAGATTTTATTAAACAATAAAAGGGATGAGTCATTTGGCTGGATACTACCTCGAGGCTGATTGTTCTCCGAAGTGGAGCGGGATGAAGGATCCCTCCTTCTCTGGTACTTCTGATTCCTACTTCTAAAGATGCTAAGAGTTCTCATTAGGAAGTGGTAGACAAGACAAAAGAGAGAAGACGAGTCAGTGCTTAAAAGCTGAACGGGTTACATGCAGCAGATGGAACTAACATACTTCATTCTGCAATCCCTTTGATACAGCATAAGCTCACAGGTACTTCACGAGCCAAACAGATGCTGCTGAGGCATATACAGTCCACTCTAAGTCTTCCCACCCAGCGCACTACCCCGGGAGACTGGCTTGCCCCTGTTTTCCTGCTTCGATGGGGTGCTAAAGTAGCAGTTTCATTCCCAACCATAGATCATCTGGAACCGACCTATCAATCTCATAAAAATCCCCTCTCTCCCCCACCCTCCACTTCCATACACACACACACGCGCATGCACGCATGCATGTGCGCGCACACACACACACACACACACACACACACACACACACACACAGTGGGACAATGCCACTCGCACTGCAGGACAGCAATTTACCTAACTTACCTGCTCTAAAACAAGGGATTTCTCGGTATTCCCTAGTTACCACACACCAGGAGAAACAAGGGATATCAGTTTAACACGGCTTGTGGATAGCTTTTCCCGTTGGTTAACAATTTTTGTGGTTTTGGCTGAGGTGTAGTCCTGGTTCATTAACGCATCGTACAAACCAGAAAGCTTACACCAAAAATCCCGACCACTGGAGAAGTGGTTCTAAAAAATCATTAACCTATTTATTCTTGCAGGCTGCTATCCAACTGATCATTGCCTGTAGCCAATTCATTTTGTTTTAATTAATTGTCTTTAAAACCACGTGACATGTTTTCCTATAATCTCTAGAAACTTTCCCTTGGTGCATCAAATGACAACAGGTACGACAGCCCTTTCTTTCTTTAAGATTGTGCAGGCATCCTTCAGCAGGTGTGACTAATCTTTTCTAGAAGATTAATGGGACAGAAATCCTCTCTCAGGCAATGCGTCACAGTGAAATGGAAGTTTTGCGTGAGTGAGGACTGTAGCATTCAGCAGTTCATTAACAGCTGAACTTCTTTTCTCCAGCCCTACGCAATCTGACAGAAGACGAGGAACAGCAACTAAACTACTGTGAAATGATATGTTTAAGGGGAAAATGGAAGCTTTAGGAGCAGGCATGGGTAAGGCTTTAAGGCAAGAGAAAGTAATCCTCCCAAAACGTATGTGCACTCATATGTTAATGAGACTTTAAAAAATATTCCTCACTATGCTGATCTTTTGTTTTTTTGATTTCTTTTAATATTTCCAACATACAAAATCGAATAACTGTGTCTATAACTATCCACGGGCCATATAACTTCAACTGGGCCAGTATCCTACCCCCTACACCCCTAGGCCTTGGAGTTCAGATACTCCCCATAACCAGGCAAGCAAATCCTAGACCAAGTGGCCTGGAAGTTCAGATGCCTCCGGTCACACTTCATCTTAGCCAAAAGGACAAGATGCACAAGCTCCTTAATGAAAGGCAAGCACTCTCTCAGTCTTTCTGTTTGGACTAAGGTGCTGCTCTGCCCTGCCTTCTGCCTGACTCCAGACGAACACCACTAACTACCATTCTCCTTTCTCCTTGGAGCTCTGGGAAATTTAATCCCTGCCTTCAATTTTAAAAGAATACAGATTATCCAGACTCACCCTTATTCCAGGCTTCTAGCTGCAACAAATACATTGCAGCTGCTCCTAAGAGCCCTCTCTTTCCCCTCACATCTATTCCCACCTGCTTCTTATCCACACTGAGAACCAGACCTGCCACAATGAACCATCAAGTTTCCCTGCTGGCAATAGGAGCTGGCAGAACAGCCCTCTGCTAGCTTCAAGAATTAAAGAAGTTATGTGGCAGTCCCATTTCCCCCTCAAAATCATGGCCTGGGACATTTTCCCAGGTCATCGAGCCCATTTCCTGCTGAGAATGAACGTATTCTTCCCCTCTCAATCCCCTACCTTGCTGAGCTACTGTGAAGGGTGTCCCAGTTTGCTGGAGATGTGTCTGCCAACAGCTAACTACTACTTGAGTGTCCAGGTACAGACATTACACTTTCACCAGTATGAGTGATTAGAAACCAGTCTATACCCATGACAGAACAGAAGCTTGTCACACATACGTATAAAAATGGCAGAACCCGATCCCAGATTTGCCCCAACCACCAAAGGGCAAATGTGTGGTCTGGTCGCTACTGATCTAAACTACACCACTTACAGAAAACTGCAACTTAGATCAATTCCGCCTCAGGCTTTTTGAATGTCTGTAGTTTGCCACTGAGACAAGGAAGAAGCTAGGGAGGATTTATGGCTTGGAGGGGGAGTTGCAGAGTTTCTTTCCCTGTACTCCTAGTTGCTCTTCTTAACAAAGGCAATGAACCATATGCATTGCTCCTTGCAGAGAGCTTTGCCTGTAAGGCATCATGTAGCCTAGAGCCTGCTGAGTTTAAAAAAAAAATACTTGGCTCCCAATCAGGGTGTGAATCTACTACTTTTGCTCATGCGAGCAGTATCATTGATTCCCACTTGACTGAAGGGACCACATTAGGTCCTTAGTGTGTCTTTCCAAATATAGCAAAATGCTTCTAATATTTATACCTTAAAGTTGCATGGAGCAGTTTGTTTAGAGTTTGTAGCAGTACAGGAAGGTCTCAGGAAGCCATGAAAGACAATTTTAATGCTTAACACTTTTTGCAATAACCCTGAGCAAATTCTAGGCTGGATATGAAATCCAGTGGCTCATACAAATGCAGTATCTAGATAAAGCAGTGCGCCTGATGATAAAACTTTGGAGAAACATTATAATGTAGCTAAAAATGATTCCCTTTTCCTGCCCCATGCCTCTGTCTCCCCTCCAATCCAGGCACACAGCTACCCACAGAACTAAAGACTCTCAGGCTAACTAGAAATCAGTACATTTCCTTTCACACCATTAAAATGGTCGAGGTATTGTACACTTTTTCTTTTTGAAGAATGTCTTCCGTTCTGGCAGGTAAATAAATGTCCAACTTTCTTGCTTCTTTTATTACCAGAAACTAAAGGAAAAATTGGGGGCGGGGGGGGAAGAAAGAAAGGGAGAACTACAACAGGTTTGTTGTATATTACTTATTCTTCTTATGAAACCCAGCAAGGATACTTAATAAACTAATCCTGCTTTTCAGTGACTGGAATGCTGCCTTTGGTTTGTGTTATTGGATAATTTGTCAGTTTGGGCATTTTGGCATGTAATAAAGTAAAAAATCCGCTACGAGAGGTATAAGAAAATTGTTGAATCTGATTCCCTCTCTTGTTCTTTATTGGACTTCATGCATAAACTGATTTTAAATAAATTGATTTTGGAGAAGCAAAATGGTTTTTAGTACTGTGAAAGATACTGTAATAAAATATGTTGACTTGGTTGACTTAAGCAAAAAAAGAAAAGAAAATCCCAAAGTGTTCTCTCTTTTACATGCCTTCACCTGAAGCAAAAAAAGATGGCACTAAAAATCCTAATTCTTCAGTCTTTTTTTAGGTAAATCATCTGTTGCCCCACTCGCCGCTTTGAATGAGGAAGGACTGAGAGATAACTACTTCTCAGATATGAAGCACTGAGAACAACAATACAGATACAACCATAGTTTTGTATATAATGAGTTTTTTGTATTTTAAGTTGTATCCAATTTTTGAAATCCCCAAGCATGCTATTTGTCTACCTTTATTTTCCCCACTTGATGTGCAACAGGCAGAGATCATCAATGAGTAATATATGATAACCCCCCTTGTTATATTTTAATCCCCAGTTCATAAATGGTTGAGCCTCGAATATGCTGAAAACATCGGGCAAGGTATAGAACGGTTCCAGCTCCCCTTGTAACCAATGGAAGTTGGAAACAAATGAGTGATTCCTACTGTACAACATGCTTATGGTGCTTGAAAGCATACAGAATACAGTAAGCTGTTTAATGTGCCCATCCAAGGGGAATCCTAATAATTTTGAATTATCTAGTAATGACCAATTATCAGGTGTTTGTAATTGGAGCAGGAGAGAAGAGAGGAGGGGAAGCACTTGAAGGGAAAACAGAGCAACAGCAAATCAGACAATAGTGCAGAATTATCCCATAGGCAAATTAATCAGGGTTTACTGTATTATTTTGGGGGCAAAGCCTTTTGGTCCAGAATGAATTTACTGCTTTTTCATACTGTTAATTCTTAGTGCTTAGAGTCAGAGTTATTCTTCAGTTGATGTCCTGCCCTAGAGATAAGACAGGCCACAAGTGCTGGAGCCAACTAACTAAATGATCTTAAAAGACTAAGAATTAAAAATTAGTTCCAGAAGAACAAGGAAATCAGCAGACTATAAAATTGCAGCTTCATCATTACACAAGAAAGTACATATTTCAGCGCTTGTGTGGTCTGGATGACAACACATTGCTATTGGCAAAAAAAGGAAACCAAAAACATAATAGAAATGTATAGTGTGAACACCAAAATATGTTACTGAACAAACTAGATTAAAAACTAATTACTGGACTGTTTGAAATGTATTAAGGCTTACAAACAAGCAGCTGTTTAAATGCTTTAGGTTTTGTTTAGCTGCTGAATTGATATGCAAATGCACTCGCATTCATTAATATCTCTTCTTTTAAGGCTTTCATTGGAAGTGCTGAGCAGATAGTAGGAAAACAGTTTATGAATATTTGGTTGATTTGTAAAACTGATTTCAATTTAACCATGTTTGTGATCCAATTAGGGAAGAGGAACAATAGAATATGATTTATGTAGCCAGCTAAGACCGGGTACATTTTGGACGTTTGAAGTTAGCTGTTTGAGCTAGCTAAGAGCTGACCCACCTCCCAGTGAAATCAGTAATTTCAATGGGACTTGGATTCAAAGCCCATAGACATAAATGAAAATGTTCTTACTTGTGCTTTGGATAAAGCCCAAATACATTGGTCCTTCAATTGGTCTTCCTCACCCACCATTCGCCTTATCAAGAGCTAAGGTTGATTCATAGGACTGAGGTTTTATTTCACAGAAAGGCAAAAGGAAATTTAAAATACTGGAAGAAGGCCAATGTGGTGCCTATCTCAGACTCAGTCTGGAAGTGTGGGATAGATAGGAAGAGAAAATAATGACAAAATTTGACATATTCACTATCTGCTCAATAGATAACATTTGGAGCAAGTCTACAACCTTTATGGTGATGTTATAATATAGTAGCTGAAGTACCCATTCTTCTTCCACATTGTTATTTTTGTAATTGCAGTGTTGGTTTATTTTTTAAAGAACTTAATACAACATATTTAGGTAAAAAATATCGTTTATTTTTAAAGAACACAGTATAACATATTTAGCATTTAATATTTAATGTGGAGTGAAAAAAAAGGGCAAGCATCAATATAATAATGACAGTTGAACTGAATTCACTGCATCCAACATGGAGTGGTACCAGTTTGTTATCTGAGAAGCAAAGTAATCCCAGTTACTGGAAGCCCCCAAAAGGGTCAAGTGAAAAATAACTTGCCTATAATTTTCTTCAGGTGGTATTCAGTGATTTTGGAAGGTTTAAAGTAGATAGGACCAGCCATTCTCGAGTTAGAAGTGCACATACAGACAGACATGCAGTTTATTTTATGTATCTAGATATTCTCCTCAGTGTGTCCCACCCTGCAGATGAATCACAGGACTCTGAAATGTCTGTTGACAATCTCATGGGGTAAGCCAAACTGAACAAAGCTGAAATTCATGCAGTGATTTGTGGTTCATTCACTTAGTGTTAAGTTTTATATAACTACTGTTCTGTGATTCACGCTTTTCTAATCTCACTCAATCGCAGTAATATGATGTAAAATAAGAGCTGATTTGTATAAGATGGAGAAAAATTTAGATCTCACATGAAAGACAGTCAGGCGACTTGCACAGGAGGTGAGGTAGTAAGAGACAGAGTAGAAGAAGCATTAAAGGCCCGATTCTCCAGGATGCCAGGCACGGGGTTGGAGGGCAGACAGCACTCATCAAGAGGCACAAAGCACTCATTGCAATCAGGCCCCCAAAACTGCTCATTAACAGTATGTTAATGTTGTTCTCTAAAGTTTCTGAAGATACTGAATTACTGGCACACAGGCAGCATACCACACCAGTATGCAAATTCCTATTTGCTTCTTGGGGGAAGGGATAAAGTAAATGAAAATGCTATGGATCGATCAAATCACTGGTAACTTTGGGTCCGTCCTGTCCCCCTGCGCCTCACTTCCCACCTGTAATAACTGATATAACACTTCTCGGTGTCACAGGAATATTGGGATGCTAGATCCCGTCTACCCCACACTTCCAGGCTGAGTCTGGGAGTGAGGATGACAGGCATGCTCCATCCATCTTGTCCTGCTCCACACGCATCAAATCTCAGAAATGACAAAGAGCTCATGCTCTTGGTCTTGGGCATGGTTTATGGGCCCATATTCTGGGCCATCAGAAGTGGACCCATTGTCTCATTTCCAGGATTTGGCAGGTACAAAGCAGAGCAACCTTCACAGTACGACAGAGGCTTGGTAGAGAGGTGGCATACAGACAAGCCTGTAATCAGTTAGGACTCCATTGTCATCTTGCCTTCTGCCTCGAGTCCAGGAGTTTGCATGGTTGGGCTACCCCAGGGCTTGCATGGGGACTCAAGGTGCTTTCCTGAACTCTAATGAGTTAGTGAGGTGGGGCACTCATTTTCCTGATGCAGCTCAGTTAACCTGCTATGGCAATTTAAGTATGCAGGCCAGCATATTACAAGAATGGAGCCCAGTGATGCCTTCCCAGGGAGTGGAGGGAGGTTCTTATACTCCTTAGCTATTTCACAAGGAATAGCATTATCACCTGACCTGACTTGGAAATGTTAGACAGGTTTGGTTTTAACTACTTGTCTACTTGTTGATGATTCCCCTTCCCCTGCCTTTCTGTTCCCACTATGCTGAGTCTATGCTGGAGAGTCATTTCCTTTCAATGAGACTGCAGATCTTACACACAAAATCCCAGGCAGGACTTGTAGAAGTATAAAACAGGAGCTGTGGAAGTGAAGAATCAGTACTCTGCAAACAGATGGTTCTTGCTTTCATGTTAATTAAAATCTACTAGCTGAGAGGCTCAGGAAAAGACCCGATAACCAAGCAGGACAGTCAGGAAGCCAATTACACATCCAGATAACATACATTGTCAGGAAATTATATTCCACAGCTTGGCACCTGCGAATGCCAAACAGTCTCTATAGAAACATGACCAAAAACGTCAAGGTCACTGCTGATCTATGTGGAGGTGGAAATGGACTCGAATCAATGTTGCCAGAAATATGGCTATGTTCTGACAATTTCCTAACAGAATGGCACCAACACAGTGACGCTATTTTCTGTTTTCATTTCAAATGCACTCTAGAGAGAAAAAAGAGAGTCTAGAAGTAGTTTAGGGATGGTGTCTTAAGATAAAAGCTTCTACCTTTGAATGTGCATCGGCTAAAAACTAAAAAAAAAAAAGGATCATTGTTTCAGTTTAATTGTCCAGAAAATCGCGGGAAAAAATCGGTTATCTTCCAGATCAGTTTCCACATGAGCATACACTTCAATGAAAGAGCGAGAAAGGAGGGGAGCTGGCAACAGTGTTTAAATGCAGTCTTACTACTATCATTTCCCCTGGGCCACAGGTGCTCCAGGATCGTTTTAAAACTGGATTCTATACCAGGGAGGAAGTTTGACCTGAACTTGTTAAAGGGAATATCTCTGGCTGAAGGCTATACATAGTAGGGTCCCATTCCATGTGCTAGCTACCCCTCAATTCCCATCACCCTTCTCACACAGATTGCAGATTCCCTTCAGGAAAGGGAACTGTGCTACCAAGGTAGGTGACTACCTCTTTTGTGAAGCAGGAATAATATTCTGACTTGGAGAATGTTCCTGATGTAGAACTGGCAGGATACAATCTTGTCCCCTGTTGAAGCCTTATATTTAAACATGGATTGCCTGTTATCTATTAAATCCTGCAGCACCCACATTGTCATTGGTCCAAAAATCCCACTGAAAGTCCAGGGGAAAACTTCCCATGACTAATATTTTGCTAAACATCAAATTACTACTTGACCCTGCTGGGGTAAACTAACCTAATCTTAGAGAAAGGCTCTCTCGTTATGCATCATGAAACATCTGGGCAAATCGTGATAATAAAAAGGTGCCTGGTACAATTAAGTTACGAGTCAGTCATGCTAATTAAATGGAAAACATTTTCAATTTTTCATTGTGGAAGAAGAGACATAATCCCCGGCCCCTCTGTAAAAACAAACCCATATTGTAATTAAATGCATCTGAACACGAAATGCCACAGTGACACAAACAATTTGTGAATGATTTCCTGCAGGGACAAAAAAGTCAACTATTTGGTGCCTGGATGAAGTGCTGGAATAAGTCACATAGCATTATGTCTTCTGGTTTGAGAAGGTGACAGAACCAGTGCAAATAGCTATCCAAATAATAGTAAATTCTTCAGAACCTTAGGGGTTGGGTCTCAGTTATGCTGGCAGCATACAGGTATTTAAATAGGAAAGAAATGGTCCCCATTCATGTAAGAAGCCTCCCTTCATAAAATGGTTGATGAAGACTTGCCGGTGATATGGAGGATACATCAGGAGAGTGATCAGATTGGATCGTACAATAGCTGGTCTCTGCTTTCTAAGCTCCCAAGGGATCTTAGTTCACATCAGTCCCATATGCAATCCCCAGACAGGACATAAAGCAGAGGTGGGCAAAATGCAGCCCACAGGCCAGATGCAGCCTACCAGGCCACTCTATCTGGCCCACAGGGCCCCTAAAAAATTTAGGAAGTTAATACTTACCTGCCCCCGGCTGCCTGTCATGCAGCCCTCGATGGCTTGCCAAAACTCAGTAAGTGGCCCTCTGCCCAAAATAATTGCCAACCCCTGACACAAAGCAACCTTTATTTCCAAAGAAGCCCTCTGATTTATTTTACATGGTTGGGAGAGGGTAGTTGTTAGGATGCTGGTATGTGATTCAGGTGACCAGGGCCCAGTTTTTAGCCCTTTCACTAACCTGCTTGGTGGGAAAGTAACTTCCCTGCCTATGTTTTCTTTTCCAGCTATAGAGCAAAGATAATGATACTGATTTCCTTGGTAAAATGCTTTGAGATCTACAGATGAAAAATGCTATGGAAGTACTGGGTCTTATTATAAAAAAAAATATATACATCAATACTAGCTATTTAAATTGCAATGGCACAAAGATTTCTGGTAAAAGACAGGGAGAAGCAGTGTAGCAGCACAGTATGCAATTAGTTTGTGTATATTATTATTATTATTGCTACTTACTTAAAATATAAGATTTAAACAACACAGATTAACATTATTAGGAAAATGCTAAAATGCCCAGCTGCCTTCCCCTTACAAACTTCAAATTATGAATCAGTAAGTCTGTTAGAGACGAATCTCGGTCACAGAGTTTCCAGTTAGGATCAGCTATATAGTTTAAAGAGTTCCTGTCAAAAATGGTAGGCCCCCAAAATCTGACCTACCTTTCTTTCAGTTGTGGGCTCCCTGGGAGTTATTAAAAATTAAACATTCCTTTGAGGAGACCCGAGGAAAAAATGTTAAAATATAGGACATAGTGTACCAGCAAGATAAAAAAACCCCAACATGTTTGTGCAATATAGTGCTACTAAGCAATTTTATTCTAGGTATTACAGGCATTTTTTAAAAGTAAAAGTTCTTGATTTATTAAAAGAATAGAGAATAAACAGCATTTGGGTAGCACAGGACTATATATCTATACTGCATCGCTACTAAAGTTATACTAGCAGTTATGTTCCTTCAAGCTGTCTATTACATCTATTTTTATTAAACTTTATTACATAGAGGGTCCATTTTTTATGCACCACAACTCCCTTTCTAAGGAATGCATTTCAACATCCCATTAAATGTAACTGTGGAATTGCTATTTTCGCATATTATTAAACACGTGCTTAAGTCAGGCATGTGAATCTCGCCTCACCCTGGGGCTGGACTTCAGTGGCAGCCCCACCCTAGCTTACCTCATCCATTTCTGAGCAGCTCCATGAGTCCTACAGGCCACACACCAGCACCATGAGCCAGATCTGGCCCACAGGCCACAAGTTTAACACCTCTGGCTTAAGGGGGTTGGGGCCCAAGTTAGTGAAGGTTTTGTGTACAGCAGGACTTTTAAAATAAGCAAATGCACAAAGCTTAAATTGCATAGGGTCCTGGAATTGATGGTCAATACACAGTCCCCATTTCATCCCTGTACTGGATTTAAGCCTAACCCCTACAGTTAAGACAACAAATGCATCTCCTTGAGGCTAATGGTTGGGTTTCTCTCCTGCTGAAATTAGAGCAGAATTTGATCTTTAACCCTGCTTGGGAAGGTCCTATGTCACATTACACCACTGAAGTATAATTGAAGGGTAACTTCCACATGAGCCCATCCCTGTTGGTCTGTTTTGTTTCCAACGTGACCCACATATGGAGGAATCTTGGAAAAGGTTTTCACTGTGATGCTGCTCAGTGTGTACATACAAAGGAGCTACAAGCTAGGGGTGAATTCATACAGCTGAGCCCATTTCCACACTATACCGGTATTGACTAGGGCTGTGCAAAGCTTCGGTTGCTGATTCAATTCAGCGGAGATTCAGTCTGAATTGGTGGCCGAATCTCTGAATCTGAATTGAATCAGGAGACCCTTTAATCCCTCTGAATCAGATTGGAACCCTCTGAATCGATTTGGAGAGATTCGGAAAGATTCGATGGTTTGGATATAGACACAGCTTTAGATGTTTTTTCTACATACTGCAAGGTCCCAGGCAGCTCATGAATGTGGAGGTGGTGGGGCAGATGGAGCGTCCCACAGGAGTGTGTGTGGGGGGGGTCCCCAATGCGCTTGGCAGCAGACCCAAAAGTGGACCAGAAGCACTTCCAGCCCACTTCCGGGTCCACTGGGGAGCATGCGGGGGAGGCGGGGCTCAGTGACTGGTGCCTCTTGGGTCAGGGAAGGGACACCTGGAGTCCCCCCGTAGCTGATTGCCGAGTCAGAGAGAGCGGCATGGGAGGGACCCCCAGTGTGCTCAGTAAATACTTCTGGTCCACTTCCACTGTTGAGCATGTGGGGAGGCCCCTGAGCTCCTGTGGAATGATCCATCTGCCCCACCATTGCAGCATTCACCAGCCGCACCTGGTACCTCGAGGTACGTGGAAAAAAACATTTAAAGCTGTGTCTATGGGTGAATCACTGATTTTCCGAATCAGTATCGAATCTTCAGATTTGGATTTGGCCAAATCGAATTGGGGACAGTGATCCGAATCAACAAATTGGATCACTGTCCCCGATTCGGGCCGAATTAGAATCAAATATGGTCTGTTTTGTACACCCCTAGTATCGATCCTGTAAATCTCAATGGGTACTGCAGCAGCATGCCTGAGGGCAGGATTAGACCCAGCGATGCTGAAGAAGAGATTATTCAGAATGTAAAGTGATGAAGAGGAATGAACAAGCCTGGGAGTCCTATTATGTAACAGCTGTGGGTAGTCATCAAGAGCATGCTGTACTGTACACAAAAATCTATAGCAGAATTGTAGCCTTTTTATCATAATAGCTTGGGTTTACTTACAAAGAGCGTTTGGAGTTTGGAGATTGTACTCCAATCTTGTACTGTACTGTCAAGTGTCCAGGCAAAAACCTTACTAATTTGACAGAATGGCTCAAACGCTTTTAAAAAAAATAATTACCTTCTCTCTTCCCCTCCCTCCCCCTACAAGTAGCAAACTGCATCTCAACTGGTGACCATTATCGATGAGCAGGTATGTTCTGCAGACAATGGGCCTTAATGTATTAATTTATCAATTTCTGGTATGCAGACACTGCTTCTTTACAGCCATGTTGCAGCAGTTAAAAAAGTTGATATTTGAACTCCATAAAATGTAAGAAATCAAACGGAAGAGCAGCAGCAGCAGCCACAGCTGTTGCTTTCCTATCACTTTTGGCATGTAAATTTTCCTTAACCATTTGATGATATCACTTGGGAAACTATTGCTGAAAGCAGGCATAATTAGAACTGAGTGAGGAAATGTTTGAATACTAACACATTGTTCATCCTAATTTCTGCATTCTTCCAGGCAGATTTTGTGGGGAATGGCAGGCACAAATTCCAAAAACCGGTGATGGGATTTATGTATGTAATTCCTTCATATGGTCTTGACAATGTAACTAAGAGTGCAGAAACTTTTTCACTTCTTGGCATCTTGTCTGAGTCATCTCTTCTGTCCCTGACCTTGGACTATCACAGAGATTATATGGAAGGTTTTCACAGTCAAGAGCATCCTGCTTATCTGGACAGTAGCTTCCAAACCTT
Source organism: Crocodylus porosus (assembly GCF_001723895.1). Lineage (NCBI taxonomy): Eukaryota > Metazoa > Chordata > Crocodylia > Crocodylidae > Crocodylus > Crocodylus porosus. The sequence goes on from NW_017728917.1 coordinate 3,120,347, forward strand.
TCCCACAACAAATGTTTGTAGGAACAGGACCTAGGCTTAGCATGCTAATAGGTACCTTATGTAAGGTATGGATGCAGCTGAAAAAAATTCGGAGCTGGTAAATAAAAATGTACATCAATCTGTTCTCCACCACATCATCCTGTTTTGCTCTGTACCCATCCCTTACTCTCAACCCTGCATAAACATTCATTGTTTAAATAAGTTTCTCCTTAAACACTCTTTAATGAAGCAATCTTTCACAAATGTAGTCCTACGGGAGAAAAATTACCATCAGACAGAAATATTCTTTTCATGCAGTGAAGCCATGTTGTAGAAGAATGTGATGTTTTATTGCATTCAGAAGCATGTAATGTGATATCTATGAAAAGTACCTGATTACTTGCAGCGTCAAAACATAAAGACATGCTTGGATTTTAAAATGAAGGACCTAGAGAGGCAGGTAAAATTATATATAAAATACACTCTCTGTCTCTCTGTATATACCAATGGAAACTTGTTGAATGACTACTTTGAGGCATTTCATTAGGGTCAAGCAGACAGGTGAAGGCACTTGAAGACATTATTCCCTGGTTTGCAAAAGAAAACCTTTGTGATTTTAGGGATATTACTCAGCCTTTCTATGCTTTAGATCTCCCCTAGGATAAAATGAGGATAATGTACTTACCATAATTTGTGAAGTACCTTGGTATTTATGAATAAAAATGTACTATAAATGGTACATAATGCTAGCACTGTATTTTTTTATTAATGGCTGGAAATATTTGTTATGAATCTCACAGGAATTAAATAGTTTCTATTAGTTTTCCAACCACATGGGTCTTGGGCATGTGGACTTTTGGACCTATAATCCACAAAACAAAACAGAGTATGCAATGAAACTCATTATTGTCTAGCACAGGGTTTGGCAACCTATGGCCTGCAGGCTAAGTTTGGCCCAGGGAGACATCTGATCCAGTCTGCAGCCTTGGGTTTCATCTGCAGGCAGTCTCCTTGTACTGCTGCAGGGAACAGTGTCAGCTACAGCTGGATCATAGTGCCCACCTTCAGGGCTCTGACCCTGAGTCAGTCTGGAGCACGGCCTAGAAAGGTTACTGACCACTGGTTTAGCACCTAGAGCAGTGGTTCTCAATCTTTTTACACTCAAAGCATCCCTCAAGAAATTCTAACTCTTAGCTTTCATTTGTTTTTTGACTACAGAAAAAATAATAGAGCAATTTTGCTGTTGCAAAGAGCTCAGGAAGATCACAACAGAGCAGAGTGTTTGTCCCAGCATGTATTCCTATTTGGAATCACTGGGACAAACTGAATCATGTGTAGGTGTTCGCCCACCAAGCAGTGCTAACAGTGTGGCACCTTCAAAAAGATCTCATTGAACCCTGGGTGCTGTCTAGTGTTTCTTTTTGTCCTCATTCATCCTCGTATGACTAAACTGGGTTTCCCCCTTATTCCCTTAGAATGCACTCTTGCTAATGCAGTGGTTTTGTGTTTGTGTGTGTAGGAGAACAATATCTCCACTTAAGCCAACCAACAAAATGCACATACTGAATGAACTTCAATGAATTACAGAATTTCATAAGCAGATCCTCAGCTGGTGTAACCTGGAATATCTCCAACACCTTCATTGCAATAACATCACTTTCCATCGGATGACAATCTGGCCTTGTTAATTTAAAATTAGCATCCAATAAATCCATGTGCTATCATTCATTTAGCTATCAACAAGACATTATAAGAATGCCAAAGATATGGGAGGTTGTAACAAGAGTAGTAGGTAAAGTGGATTGGCTATTGGTAGCGTGTAGGAGGCAAAGGGAACATAGCATTTCCAAGCCCACGAATCATGACTGTTTGTCTGTTGCAAAACAAGCAGTCAATTTGATGTATGACTGAAATGAGGATGGGAGACCTTTTGAGTCATTTGTTTCACCAGTCTCTCTCAGATGAATGAGAGATGGGCAAAGAACTGTGGTTGAGTGTCTGTTTTCAGATGACTTACAGATTTAAGAAAATAGAGAGAAATCAATTACACTCTTTATCTCTATGCCAAAGTATGTATAAACCTAAACAGAAGTGTGATAAAATAGTCATTCCATATGCCTGTACTATCTTAATTTATTTTAATTGCTTTTAGGAGGTTCATTT
>NW_017728917.1:3122607-3157630 GCF_001723895.1 Crocodylus porosus
GACCCCTGCCATGGCAGGAAAGAGTACTGGGGTCAAACGACCCCAGCAAGGTGTTCATCTAACCTCCTCTTAAAGACCCCCAGGGCAGGAGCCAGCACCACTTCTCTTGGAAGTTGGTTCCAGATCCTAGCTGCCCTGACCGTGAAGTAGCACCTCCCGATGTCTAATCTGAATCTACCCTCCGCCAGCTTGTGTCCATTGTTTCTAGTCACTCCTGGTAGTAGTGTTCGGGGGAACAGGGACTTCCCCAATGGCTGCTGGTCCCCTCTGGCTAGTTTGTAACAGGCCACTGGATCCCCCCTCAGCCTTCTCTTGTGGAGGCTGAACAGCTTCAGGTCCCATCGCTTCACCTCGTAGGGCCTGCCCTGCTGTCCCCTGATCATGCAAGTGGCCTCCTCTGGACCCTCTCCATGCTGTCCACATCCCTCTTGAAGTGTGGCGCCCAGAACTGGACGCAGTCCTCCAGCTGAGGCCTGACCAGTTCTTGTAGCTTCTGACATAATTCTACATAACTAAAGAGATACTGAAAAGCTGGAATATGTGAAAACCACATCTAGGGAACCAACGTATAGGGAAGGTGTTAATATTGCTCATTGCTGCCAGGAAAGGGACTAGATTACAGGATGCCAGGCAGATTTTCAAGCTCAATTACCTGATTTGGAAGGATCAGAAATTTTCCAGATGTAAAGTTTAAACACAACCTCTACCCATTTTAGTTGAGTGAATACCTCAGCTCCTGTGAAGGGGGATAGCTCCAGGAAAGTCAATACTTCCAACAAAATAAGGATCAGGCCCTAGATCTCTAATTGCTTTAATGTATGTGTTAAACGTCTGTTGTATGTATGTCATTTAATGTAAGGCCAGAAGTTTTCTGCCTTGTGTTTGCTCAACCCAGTGATCATGAGGTTGGTGGCGATTGGTCTGCAGCCAAGACCTTCCTGTAAGAAATATTTCACACTGCATTTCAGAAGGCAGCACACAGGATCTACTGGGAGAGACATGAACACTTGGCCCTGCAGCTACTGATTAGCCACTGCTAACGGAAGAAGGGGAGATGGCTAGCTGACATAAGAAGCTGGGAGCTATGTGGCTCAGAGAGAAACTGGAGATTATTTCATATTTCCCGCAGTTAGCGTTTCCTTAGATCTATAAATGATGCCAGGAGCTGGACAGGGAAAGAATGAATAGATTCATAGAATAAATATATTGATCGCTCTCCAGCTCCTGTGACCAAGACTCTTCCAGTCTACACAATGCACCCAACACACAGATTTCTACCTGCATCACGCACAGGGATTCTTTCCCTTCAACACCGCATGATTTAGGACATGCTTGGGCAGCTCACCTTCAATCCAACCTGGCCTCTGGCCTCTGCCCTCTCCCCACAACACAATCAGCACTCACTTGACATCAGTGCTTGATTTGGGGGCCACAAAGTAATGGGACATTGCAAGCAGCTGTAACTGGTTTGGGAGCCAAAGCGGGGAGGAAGAAGAGACCTCTAGGTGCAGTCATTTACCATTCATCATGTGTCTTAACAATAGTAAGATGTTGAGATCAGATGGCTGCCCTTCTGAACTTCCAAGGGGTATAACATAAAATATTCTTCTTTTGTATGGCTGACCCAGAACAACAATTATAAGCCCAGTTTAGGATTAGTTAATCAGTCTAGTGGTCTTGAGGAAAGGGGATATATTTTTGTAATGTCACCATTAAATTTGAATAGAGGGCAGAGTATTATGTGGCCCATAAATTGATCAGGGTTGCCACAGTCAACTCCATCTGTGCATCAAGTGGCCACAGCAGCCATGCCCGGTTCAGATCTGATTTAGAACCTTCCATGTTCATTTGCGGAAGCTCAAAACCAAGAGGCTTTATTGTTGGGTCAGAAACTAGGTGTTTATTCCAAATACTGGTTTCATATCACACTTTCCTCCAAGCTGCTGCACTGTCGTGTCCACAAAGGTTTCCGGGAGACCAAGTGGTGAAGTAGGAGGTTCTTTAAATCTCTATGGATGGGGAGATCTGGATTGTCTTCCATGCAGACAACCTCTCAATATGTAGCTTCATGGTGCCGAATGTCTGGAGGGTCAATATTGGCCAGCACTGGTAACCATTGAATTGGACTAGATTTCAGGGTCCCAGTGATAGCACACATTGCTCTATGATTTTATTTATTGCTATTTTGTGCCTGCACCCACACATAGTCACTGATGAGAAAGGCGGTGCAGTCTGTCTCTCCTTCTGAAGCACAAATCTAATGGAGGCTCTGTAGAGCTCTACAGCGTGACTGTTGCAGCTACCTCTTCAAAAGGAGCAAGCCCTTTCTACTTAGCTACCTGGTACTAGTCAGTAGGGTATTCCCTGTGCCTTTCTGGGGATGGTGCAGCTGCTGTGCTTCCTACAGTTCTTGGGCACGCAATTCCAGCGCGCAATTCCATCTGTTCCCACTCTGGATGTGCAATGCACAGCTCTCACAACCGAGCCCTAGTGACTAAACGGTAATAACAATAATATCACGATATTTTTCAGCACCTTCCAGCCTAAGATCCTAAACAGTTCTTTACATCTCAGAATTTCCCTGTAGATCTCACAGTGCCTGAAGGAATATTATGCTCACTGTACAGTTAGGAGGGGAGGGACGAAAACTGCAAGTGGGGCATCTACTAACTGAGCACTGAAATAATATATTACTTAGGCAAAGGATATAATAGGACATCTTATTTTAAACACTAGTTTTTGGGATCCCAGCATTTAAAGTTCTATAAATAGGGGTGGTTACAAAATCAAAGTGTCAGAATTAAGTGCTTTCCATCAGGCAAAGTAATAGCCTTTGGTTATTGAAAGAGACTAAAGCCTGAATGGAAAAAAAAGCTTGTTTGGTAAAGCTCGTTTAACGTATTCACATGTTCTGCAGTAGATCCCAACATCACAAGTGTTGATATATGAGTAACAGTTGATAATACAGTGTAATTATAGGGATTATGAGACCCCTGAGACAAAAAGTAAAAATCAAGCTTCCTTTAATCTTGCTGGCACAGAATGAAGTCAGTGATAACCATATTTTGTTTGAAAGAATTATCTGCACTAATTAAAAGATGACGGTGGCAGTTCTGAATCCATCCCTGGCTGTCATTTCAGATGTCACATCAATCTCTTCCATTTAGAAATCACAATCAAAATGTTCTCTCTGGTTCAGGAAGTCAATTTATACTATAAAACCACTCTTACACAGATCATTACTATGGTTTTCCTTTATGCCCTCTGGTAAACCAAGCTTGCAAAGTTTATATCTGGTACTTTCAACAAAATGAAAATGTACCGATAATCTGAATAGTTCTATATGGACACTGTCAGTCACATAAAATCACAGTGTTTTGCAGAGGTGCTCTTCTTTCCCTGCCTTAAAGTGGTCAATGTCCAGATTTTAAAACATTGATGCTCCAAGTTACAGATGGGCATCTTATGGGGTTTTTAGAAGTATCTCTGCAGATAATGTACCTACAAATTAGACTTCCAAATAAGTCAGCACGAAGGAGCTCTGTTTATTAGTAGATACTAGTAGATCCTTACTTCTAACAGGTAAATTACAGGATTCTGGCAATGCTATTTTTTGGAGAAAAAATACCTCATCATTGCTAAAATAATCAGGGTGATAGGACCGTAAAGGCAACAGCCAAATCCTAAATCTACCTTAGGCAAAAAACCAGCATGTTCCTATTCTTTCCTGCCTGAGTTTCTAAAAATGCCAAGGTCGATGGGACCTTCTTTTTGTGGCTTAGTTATAGGATTAAAATGATGGCTAAAGTGCAAAGGTGGACACGGTAAGGACATTTCAGGGATTTCAGCAAAATGCAATCCTGTTCCATCTAAGCTCCTTGGTACCACTTAGGTGATATAGGATCTGGCCCTAAAATGCTATATTTTACAGTATATGAACAGAGGTTAAACTGAAAGAATAACCTTTCCTGTTAAGTCTAAAGAAGACAATAGAATAAATGAAATTCAACAAGTACAAGTGCAAAGTCCTGCACTTAGGCTAGAATAACTGCAAGCACAAAGACAGACTGGGGAACATCCCACTAGTACTAGGCTACAGTACTGAGAGAAGGACCTGGGGATTACAGTGGATCATAAACCAAATATGAGCCTACAGTGTGGTCTTTTAAAAAGTAAAATAAAATAATATAAAATAAACGCAACAGCACACTGGGCTGTATTAACAGGAGTGTCATAAAACAAGGGAAGTGATCCTTTTGCTCTATTCAGCACTGGTTAGGTCTCATGGAGTACTGTGTCCAGTTTTGGGCCCCACAGTCAAAGAAAGATGTGGACAGGTTGGCAAGAGTCCTGTGGAGAGCAAGATAAATTATTAGAGGTCTGGGACACAAGATTTATGAGGAAAGGCTGAAAGAACTAGGGTTATTTAGTTTGAAGAAGAGAAGACACCGGGTGGATTTGATAACAGTCTTCAAATGCCTGGAGGGTGATGATGAAGAGGATGGAGACAGGTATTTCTCTGCGGTTGTAGGAGACAGGACTCGGAGCGATGGCATCCAATTGCATCATAGAATATTTAGGATGGAAATTAGGACGAGGTCTCTGACTACAAGGAAGGTCAGGCCTTGGAACAGGCTGCCTAAACAAGTTGTGGAATCTCCATTCCTAAAAGTTTTCAAGAGCAAGTTAGACAGGCACTTGGCTGGAATAATTTAGTCAGAGATAAGCCTTAAAGCCTGCCTTCAGCAGAGAGCTGGACTAGCTGACCTCAAGAGGTCCTTTCCAGCCCTACTTACTTATGATTCTAATACTAAGAGGCCTACCCAGAAGTTGTTAAAAATATTAGATAACCAACAATAAAGCACAAGCATTTAAGTTCTTAGCATCCTACTGGACTGAAAGGCTCTGATGTGGTATTTCTGATAAAGAAAATTATTATCTAAAGTTTTGATTGCAGGTTCAAAAGAAGAATCCATGCACACTGTTAAATACAACAGTATTCTCCCAAGAAGGCTATAAGACATACGTGCGCCGCTGAAACCTTAATCTTGACTGTGACAGTGACAGAGACAAAATCCTCCAAGCTGTCGAGAAAAACAAGACTATCACCTCTTGTGAGCTAAACTGTATGCAAATGGCATGGAGCCAGGGTAGACAGAGATAGACATTCGGATTTTTTTTTTTTTTTGGCCAAGTGGCAGCCACTTCATTACACCTTTAATTTCAAACGAGATAACTCCTGAAGTTCTCCTGGCAGCCATGAAAAGAGAGCAAGCAGCAAGCAGCTTTAAGTCATTGTTTTTCTCCCCTTCTTTGCTTACAGTGGAAATGTTCCAGTTTTTTCTGAGCCATGGCATGAAGCTAATTAGGGCGCATACCCTTTTCAGAGTCCAAGTGTTATATCTGTATCATTTTCAAGGAAGATTTCGAATTATAAGGAAATCTACTTCTATTTTGTCAAAGAAATGATTTCACTATAGCATCCATGGGTGGAATCTGGAGGTTTTCCAGCTGGCTCTGGAGAGCAGGGGAGGGTGAGCTGCAGACCCCACCTTGGGAGGCGGCTCCAAAACACCTGCCCCACCCTCCAGTAGGGCCTGGAAAACCCCCAGGCCAAACTCCCTCTGCTCCCTTTCCCACCTCCCATTTTGAAAACAGCTCAAGGCCAGCAGGAAGTACAGACAGCACTTACAAAAGATGTTCTGTTTTGAAATGCCTTCATCCAACCCCCTCCTGCAGCGATGGGTCAGATTTTCACTCAATTGGCCTTTTTTTAACCTGTCTGCAGCTGTGCACTTGTGTTTGGTCGTGGCTATAAACTGCTTTCTGTGGCTAGATGGGGCAAAAATTGTCACTTCTGTCTGCATCCATAATTACTGAAAGGTGTTGTGCATACTGGATTACATAATCCCATTTTTATAAATCATTCTAAGCACTGGGAGCTGTTTGTGGGATCATATTGCCCATGCTGTCTTCTTGAGGTCAGTGGAACAAAGCACGTCTAAACAGCCTCAAAGAATTTCAATCCACTTCTTTACTGCAGCTTTTCTTACGCTGAAAGTACTGCTCATGAGTGGCTAAAGGGACTTGCTAAGAACTTCCGATCCCCTTTATTAAACTCTTTAAACACTAAAATTGATGTGAGGAGAAGCCAACAAAATCGCTGTAATGAAATCAATCTTCCCCAAGATTGCATTCTGACACCCATACTCGCATTGAGTACTATGCTGCCTTAAGGCCGGTACCACTGAACTGACAAAAGTGCTACTCTCACTCATGAAGTAAAATATACGTGTGCCAGAATCTGTCCCTTTGTGATTATCAGCCTGCTGCTGCTCTCAATGATACAAATAGAAAAGCTGCCACTGTTCTGGCAACTACTCATAAATGTTGGTATTGTGGTTCACCCGAGTCATTATGACAGGGAGCAGGAGGACTCCATTGTGGCTGATCCTTTTAGATGATGTGACCTTTTGCCAGCTTAGATCACCTGTAGGATTTCTGAGTGGGTCCCATGGTATATCCCCAGTAGGCATGTCTACACATGCATTAATGCGCCATTGTTACTGTGCATTAAGTTTAGCACCTCTAATATGAAGTACTATATAAAGTGCAGTAGCTGGCATTAATGCACAATAGCAATGGCACACAGTCTTTTGGTGATGCTTAATATGCAGGAGACTAATTCGACTGTGCATTAGCTCAGTTTTTGCCATAACATGTGAATGCTAGTCTACTGCGCATTAGGACGTCACAGCAAAAACCGAGGTAGTGAGCTGATGCACAGCAGCATTAGTCTCCCGCATATTAAGCATCACAAAAAGGCTGCGTGCCATTTACCACTGTGCATTAATTACTGTGTTACTGTACATTAAGCCCCTCCCCCAGCCAGGAGGACTCTCTCTTATTCCAACAAAATGATTAGGGAAGCATTGAGCGAAGGGACCCACACAGTTCCCTTACAGAGGCTTTTCTGTGAGTAGCCATCCAGCCACTTCTCTTCTCTGATCCCGACATTCTCTACAGAAATACTAACTCCATGTTATACTGCAACCCCCCTACGGAAATTGATTGGCTGTATACATAAAGTAGAATGCATTACACTTTGAATTTAAGTTCCATTTATATTTCACCTTCACTGGAGAGCGGACAAAATTCTGGCCTGGGTGAAGAAAGAGGGTTTAAGTCCTCAGCACAGAGGGCATGTTGATACATTGCACAAGTGATGGTAAGGAGCTATGTATAAAGGTGGGCCACCTTACTGGGGGGGGGGGCAATTCCACTTCAAATATAATGGATGCAGTTGTTGTACAGGGCAGTTTTTCCCTAATGCTTACTCAGAAGACAGTTATTATGCCCAGCTTTACTTTCAGTTTAGCCCTGTTGTTTGCTGACGTGCATTCCCAGTCATGCATTTAATGCAAGGGTCATGCACACATAATGTTAAGTAACTAAGAATTTTTAATCTGAATTTCAAATGGAGGGCCAAACATTAATTATGAATCTCTACGCCTTATGCAGGAGCTCAGGAAAGGTTGCAACTTATAATTTAGTTTGGGCAACAGAAGGAATTTATGTAACCAAATAAAAGCATAAGCATGTGCTTGGTTTTAAATGAAATGAAATTCTTCCCTCTATTTCCCTTTCATCTGATTTTTTCTTGATTTAAATTAGCTGTGGTGGAATGTCTTTTGAATGCAATTCTTCTGTATTATTTATGTTCTGCATTGTACTTTTTCTTCTTTGTGAAAATGTTCCATTTATATGACTATTCTTCCCTATATTAACACAATGTTACCTAATTAACTCTATTCTCATTAGTAGTTTTCCACACAGTACAATTGATTTATCCCAATTAGCTTTTTTATTTTTACATTGTTATCCTTAGTTTCATTTTTCTTTTTAACACACTTGTATCTTCTCTCCAGGAAATGCAGCACTTTTCACAAAACAAACTCTTTTAGTGATTTACCTTTCTGACAGGAAAGAAGGCCCAGGGACTAGGTAACTGGATTTTCTAATGTGTGTGTTCGTTCAACTCTGGAAAAAGCTCACTAGTAGCATTTTCAGGCACCTGTGGAAATGAAGCCCTGGCTTGATTTGTAGGTGTTAGGCCAGTAAACCACATCATGAACTAAAAAACCACATCCACGTAATGTCACTGGGTTAAAAATAAAAGTCCAAGATAATTCCTAAACAACAAAATGAAAGAGGTGGGAGAAAGGGAGAGAAAGGTTGTGGAGGGTGGGTACAGGCAAGCACCTATGTATGTATGAGAAACATAGAGCAGAGAACAGATGAGGCTCTGAAAAAGGAGGGAGGCAGGGGAAGAAGTAAGAAAAAAGAACAGAAGAGGAAAATGAGAAACAAGTCATTTCACAGTGAGTGGACTTCTATACCATCTAGATTAGAGCCTCACTGCATTTGATGTCTACATCTCAATCTTTCGCCTTCCCAAAATTAAAAAAAAACAAGACCTAAAATTTCACAATGTGCACAGAGTACAACGATTTTAAAGAATGAAGTTTGCAATAAGTTTGCAGCCTATTTAGGTGGCTGTGTGGGCTATGACTCCTCATTATCAGAATATTCAAATCTAATTGTTTTAAACTCATTACAGTTGTGTGTTAGGGACATAATAGTTGCCCAGCTGAACATGAGCTCTTATTTTAATGCCTTATCTAAAAAGTCCGATATGATCCTTGAAGACAAGGGAATGTAAGAGTTGGAATGTGATATTACATTTGTGTATGGCACTAGTGAGGCTGTTATTGGGTATCATGTCTCATTTTTTGTGTCCAGATCACATAAAGGATTTTGAAAAATTAGAGATGATACAGAAAAGAACCATAGGAATGACAACATGTTTAGAAAATATACCTTGCAACTAGAGGCTCAATCTATTCATTTTATCCAAAATAACTTCATCACTACATAGGTAGAAGATACCAAACACTAGAGGGCTCTCCAGCCAGTCAGCATCTCCAGACAAGCAATCTTACCCCTTACCCATTGGCTATACGCATTCCCTGTTCAGCCTTTTCCTGAATTCAGGCCATAAAGGTACAATAAAAAAATCTTTGTGAATCACAGTATAATGTAATGAAGCATTATCTGTGAGTCATATTGTCAAGGCATTCAAACTAGAAATCTAAACAGCTCTCTGCCAAAAATTAAAATAAAAGTAAAAATAAAAGTCAGTATTGTTTATGACTAATGATTGCAATTCTTCATATGTAGATCAGTTTGCCAAAGTAGTTTTCTAAATACGGGAGAAATTCCAAGAGGCAGGTGAATCATTCAGAATAAATTATCAGAGCCCACTCAGCCATTACGGATAATAATTTCCTCTGATCTTCACAGCAACTCTTTGCTCCAGTGGTTTATTTTTCCTGTACTAAGATCCCATTGGTGTTAGTGGGAGAACTATGCACAATGAACAAGTAGAATATTAGGCATGTCTGCATACATGGTTAGGGTCTACCTTAAAGTTACCTTAAAACCCATGCTTGATGACTATTGATGTTTTATATGACCAGAGTTTAGGCTGTGAAACTCTGTTTAACTCTCAGGCATGAAGCAAAATTCCTGATGCTTGCCTCTCAACCAACTTTGGTTAGTACGCTTCAGTGCAGAAAGTACCGGGCAGCAGTTCCACAATTCCCTGTTCCCAAATCCTGCTCCTCTTTCTCTTCCTTCCTTTTTCTACTACTCATAAGAAGAGACAAGTAGTCCACTAATTCCCAGAAGGGCCACGCTTTGCAAATAAGAACAATGTGGACAGTTTTGTATGAACTAAAAGGTATGAGATAGGGAAGTGAGACTCATGCCCCTTAGGCTGCTTAAGGGTGACATGAAGACTGACTCTAAATAGTGATGTAGACACATTTATGTGATCACAATAGAATTGGTTGCAGTACAAATGTAACTAGAATGTAAATATGCATAATTTGTACAACTATCTAAACTGTTCCAGTTTATGAAAGGCCACTGGGCAATTAACACCACATAATACTTTTCATCAACTTGAATTTATTATGTGTGGAACTTTAATAGTTACAAGATTTCTGCTACGTAGTTTTACTGTTTATTTAAAAGCAAATAAGTATTTGTGTAAAACTGTCACAGCATAGGTAAAGCTTGTCCCATGGTAAATCCTGAGTAAATGTAAACACTAGATTTTGAAAGGAGAAAATAGTGAGATAATTACAATATTGAAAGCACACACAATGATTTATTATTATATCTATGTCTGTGACAGAACCTCTTTTAGATTTTAATTAATTCCACTTAGCATTTGAGTGTCCTATATATCTGTGAACATGAGTTTAATTCCTAGTTGCTGTTTATTAGCAAGAGAATTGTGCTTATTACTTAAGCATAGTGTCTATCTGGCACTCAGCCCAGATGGAACTTTTATCTATATTGTATCTGCAAAAAGAGTTGGATTAATTTCAACAAAAGCAGATGTTTTACATTAGAAAGAACTTTGCAAAATTGTACAGCCACAAAATAAGTCTTCAGTACTCAACACACAGGCTGAGACGGAAGCAGCATGCAAAGAAATGGGAAAGCCGACAAAACGTAACCACAGCTGGAACCTAACACAATGAATTTTCTTCTCTCTGATTTTAAAGTCATGATACTTACAGTCCAGTGCAAGTCATTAGTGATTCCGTTGAAGCTAAACGAACATGGAAACGTAGGACTAGAATGGGATTCTAGGGTCATGGCGTCTCTTGCTAGAGATCATCTCAGAAGCAACCATGTTAAATAATCCTTTTCAGGAAGTAAAATGGGGTTCTGCTAATGTGAGGTTAGGAAGAAAAAATCCCTGGATGTAATGTCTTATTTTAGTGTGTGTTTACACGTGGGACAAGAAGGAAGTGTAGTGGTTAGCTGGTCTGTGTTGGAGACTGACAACTCTATAAACTTAAGTCCTCTCTTTAAGTCTTATCCAAAGTCCATCCTTGTCTTCACTTGAACTTCAATGATAAATGGATAAAGCAGTTTTATTCTCAAAACTGACTCCAAGCCCATCCCTCTGCCCATTAATGTGCCTCTGTCTAGACATGAATGGCCACTTCCAAGGATGAATCACAGAAGTTCTGGTCTATATAGGTCAGTCCTACTTTGATTCTTTGGAAATTCGCCAAGCATTTAAAGCTAAGCACACCCTGAAGTACTTGGCTACGCAGGGATAGAATCCTGCCTTGCAAAATGCCACAAAGGAACACATGATTTTTATCCAAAAAAGGGCTAGTTTTATTTAGGATTGAGGATAAAAGCAAAGGATGTAAGGCAGAGAGAGAGAAGGGGGCAAATCATGTTTTCCATTGAAGATATTTCACAATGCAACCTGCTTCACCAAAAGAACAGATCTTAAAGATAAGGAAAGAAGATAAATACATTTGCTTTTAGCCTTATGTCCATTTCCCCTCCCAGTTACATGGAAAGTCCTAAAGATCAACCTCTGAAAGCAGGTTGGCAAGTGGTCTCCCTAAAAGTTGTGCAGCATTTCCTTCAGACCAAATATAAATAATTTCAGCACTGGCCTTACACATATGCCTTAACTACATCACCCTTCTTAATGCGTTGGATCTTTATAGACTGGATTTACATCATCTTGGTTTCTTAAAAAAAGTTCATTACCATCTTTTCCATGCAACTGAAAATCTAAAATTCCTTTCTCTGGAATAAAACCTTTCCTAAAATAATGCAGTGTTTTCCTTTATTTTTTTCTGCCTGTACTTTTAATCATGTATCTGTAAGTATTTTTACTGGGATTTCATATTTTAGTTAACTGATTAATGCATCTATGTGTGTGTACTACCGCCATCTCATAGATAGCATCAGAGCTGCTCAACTATGCATCATATAAGAGCTAATGAAGATCCACATTTTCATCTAGCTCTAATTATAAGGAAAAAGACATCCGACTACTAGCCTATCGTGAATTTTCATATCGCCATGGAATGAAGCAATCAAGTCAACAATTAAGTCCTAGATGGTCAAATATTTTGTACAATATTATTTATTACATTTTAATTTAATATTATTCCCTTTCTTTGTTCAATACCTAATCTTCTATTTACTTATGTGACCGTTCATGTGCACGTACTCTGAAAGAATCAATAGCAGAAAAGTGCAGTTCTATATGAACTATAAAAATGACATCATGGCCATCCATAGTTTTTGGCTTCATGATTTCTATATCAACCAACGCCTGTTAACAAATAGCAGATATAATAAGCTAAAATAATACTTCCCTCCCCACTTCACTAAGAAAAAATTATAACTGATTTCCAATGCTCAAATCTCAAACTAAGATTGGTAATGGTAATGGCAACAGGACTGTATCGTCTAAAAAATTAATACTTTCTCTTAAAGTGGACAAAATGAATGCATATTTAAATCAGGGCCTTTAAATTAGAGGATCTTTTAACATACTTGCTTACATCATTTCTTTTTAAATTATTACCAGAATTCTAGCTGAATACCTGCCATCACATCCGTAAAGACAAAAGGTTCTGTATGTAAAATTAAAAGGACAATGAAAACATAGATTAAATTGTTCTAAACCATATAGACCAGATGCATTTATTGCTGAATACTCAGAAATCATACAGGAAGAGTAATTAATTGCCCAGGATTCACAGCCAACTCTTAGAAGGTTTGTAGATGGGCAATGTATTCCCAATTTTAAGAGCAAAACACCGTATGGGATTTTCAAAGATCAGTTTTGTCTTCCCTCTGTTCTTATTGGCATCGATGTTCACAGTTAAGGCCATATTGAGTGCCTTTGAAAACCCCTTGCTAAACCAAAACAAAATTCTCCTGCAGGGCAAGTATCACAGGCTTGAGCTTGCACAGAAATCCTATCGTCTTGTTGTTCCTTCTCGTTTTGAAGGGGCTGGATTCTTTTCAGCACCTTGCAATTTCCAACCTTTTTAGCCAACCTTTTTAGCAGTCTACCCTTTTGGAAATAAGTCTATTCAGTGACACATTAGTTTAAAATTAAAGATCTATGTCTTCACTCTGGTGATTCAGCTTTCCCAGGCTCTGATAATGATAACATTTAGGTCTTTTTAAGGCTTCTTTTAGCATTGTAATGGATGGGTTTCATTGGAAAAACAACTTCAGATGCCACATTGTGAAATCATACTTTTCTTTGTGGCTGTACATTCTTATAATTGGTGATAGCTCAAAAATAAAAGCATACAGTAACATCAGTTTCCTGTGCCGTTACGTCTCAAAATAAGTTCTGTACCCAATAACACACCTTTGTAGAAGAAATAAAGGCATCAAATAACCTTTATGTGGAGGATTCTTTACCTTACCAAAATGAATATGTTTATATTACAAACTGTATGATTATATCTTCTTAAATGTGATCCATTACCCTAATAAAATTGTAAGAGAACTGTGAAGTCAAATTCCACTACAAATCCCATAATGCTAACAGGTCTTCTATTAATGTTTTTGTCTTACCTACATTTGCATTCTGGAAATGACAAACCCTATAGAGTGCAGTTTGTTTCTACCCATTGTAACATCCTTGGTTCTGTGCTATTATGCCCACATTTCCAAATAGTGAGCACCATTGAAGGGAAAGGCTGATACTTTCAAAGGATTAAGGAGGGGTGTGCCCTACTTCCACTAAATTTAAACAGGAATTTAAATCATCCCTTAGACACCTTTAAAAATAACAGTCTCACTGTTTGCCAGGAGATGTAATAAAGTGTCATTGAAGCACAGATCTGAAATGTATTTGAATTGAAATTGACATTAACATCCCCACGTATTTTTCAGCATCAAACCTCTTTCCAGAAGCGGGGGAAGGTTCTCGCTTTGGTGCGCTGGTGAAGATTGAAAATACAAAGAAGTCTGCATAATACCAACTACTGAGAAGGCAAAGTCTCGGCTGATAGGAACTTTGCTTTGAATTGTTACTTCCTATTGAATCCCTAAGAGATGGTTTTAAAACAGAGTTTCACAAATCACACATCTAATCTTGAATCTTATAAAAAAAATCTATCAGAGTCAAAGGACTTAGGATGAAGCCCTAGACTGGACAATGAGTACCATACTTATGTTGACCCGACTTTACTTTCCTTTATACCGACAATGATTTCCATGATTACCAAAACATTAGATTGCCGTGCCCTGTATATTCATTATTTATTCATATTTTGTACCCTGCGGTACTACATTTTTCCTTGGACACAATGATGGCTTCTATTAAAATTTGCTATATTGATAGATAACGGAAAAAAGACTTTTTTAGTTTCCATTATTTCCTGCATTAGTAGATTTTAGTTATGAAGAGTATGTGCCATATGGCATTTAAATTAGTAAGACATTCTGACCCAGAAATGTACCTCAACCGCACTTAACCTTCATGTGGAGGACTCTTTCTTTTCTTACATGGTATATTTATGCAGGACTTTGCTCCTACTTTAAACTATATGTTGCTGCACTACAGTAACCTTTTCATCTTGAAATACTGTAAAATAGTACAATGGATGAAAACTGGTCGAGTTTGGGGGGTGGGGAATTGCTGGGGAAAAAGAACAATATTTTTTGATTGCTGATAGAAATATAATTCCTGCATAGTTCTGAAATAGTCAGGGAACGGCATTACTCTGTCAATCCCTTGTCTGCTGCAAGGTAATGCTATCCATTTTGAAAGCTCAAGGTCCAAACACTTTAGCTACCCCAATGTAAGCCCTCAAAAGACACGGTACTGCATATTCTTGTTCCTAAGACTAGTTTTATACATATGTCCTGCAAGAAACAGCTTAGTTCTCCTCATTTTTGAGATCCAGTCTCCTGGGTTGACTGGATTTCCCTGATGTGCCTCATTTTCTCACCAAGCCGACCTGAAACAGGAGGAAATTCACCAAGTTCCTCACCTTACTAATAAGACCCACAGACGCAGCAATTCAGGAAGCAATTTGTTCCCCTCTTTCTGCCCATTTGGAGTCATTAAAAAACACGAGACATGCCCTTCCTCAAATCCTGTGTGCAAAAGACATCATTGTTATTGATGTTTCCATTTACTTAGGGCCTCATCTTCCTTTCAGGAGAACAAACGGAAAGCTTTCCATGTACTGTCATGGGAGCTGGAGGATTGTAGGACTCTGTACTGGTCATTTGAAAGCTTGTGGGTTTTTTTAAAAAGCCCCAAGTGACAATACCATTTTGAACCGTACCCTTGTTAAGTGCAGATATGGTCGATTTTGCTTCTTATTAACCCACGCTAAAGGAATTGAAATGTGCCCAATCTGACCCCCAGTTTCCACTTAATGAACACAACTATGACCCTCTGAAAGTACAACTTATTCAAAGTTTTAGCTGATTATGAGGGAAAATGTTCAATTGCCAGGCTGGCCATGATGAAGTTTCATTTCTATAGAATATTACCATTCCAACTATAAAAGCCTGAGTTCATCATCCTCCTTGGTTTTTCAGAAAGCCATTTATTTTAGCTTCCGTTACCAGTGGCAGTTTAAATTTCAGTGACATCTGAAAAATTGCTCACAGAAGGGAAAAAAAACAAAACTAAAATAGATGAAAAAGTGTAAGTCATTTTTTTTCCTACTGACATTTGATTTATTTTACTCATACTTTGTTACTGGGAGCTCAGTACAAGTAACAATTTGATTGCCCACCGCATCATGTAAATGCTCCATCGTCTCTAAAAAGTTTATCAAGCATTCTGAAGTATGGCAAGGCTAGTGACTGAACACATGGAGCCGAGAAAATATCCAGCCTTGAGAATATACGCTGAAAACAGGAGTGCTGGTTACAACAGCATTAGATATTTTAAAGGTCTGTGTTTGTTTTCCCCAAAATTGCTATGAGAGGAGAAAAAAAACCCAAAATCGGTTATCGGAAGAGCAGAGAAGATAGGAAATGTGTACTCCTGGTGTGGAATTTAAGAGCAGTTAATCTGACTGGGTTCTGCAGAAATTGGTCTGCAGGCTTTAGGAACCGATTTGCAGAACCTTGTCGTGTTACATTTAGGATATGTTAAGGACACTTAAAATGCAAGCATCCAAGTAGTAAAATATGTGCTAAGTATGCTTTAGAGTAGCAAAGCTAGCCCTTTTTGCAGGAGGAGCATCTCCAGATCATATTAAGTAACATACGTTCTGCTACCGTCCAACAGCTGCACAGCGGAAATACGAGCACTCTGCAATCCCAGGGCTGGACCCCACAACCCAGTGCTTGTCGGTCCCAACCTTGGGATCGCACCAGAGTCTCAACCAACTCTGGTCCTGGGGTATCAGCAGGATCTTTCAGCAGAGCCGGCACTCTCTCCCAGGCTCGGCTCCCTGTGCCCCCTTCCACCAGCAGCAGAGATCAACTTCCCAGAGGCCCATGTGAAGCATGCAGATGGTAGTAAGCGTTACCGTGTGACTGCTCAGAACCAGTTCTAACTTTTGGTAATGCCTACTTTGATCTTAGTAAAACATGTGCTAAGTGGCCTGTGTGACAAGAGCCTCACTTATACTAGAGCCCTCTTTATGCCCTTCTCCCATTGTAAATGAGCTCTACATTCATGCCTACTTTAAGGCTTTTTTAAACTGCCAGAGTACACTAACCTGAATGCAGGAAGAATGAGAGACAGACACCAGAACTGTGTTAAAAATAGAGGCCTCGCCTCTACATAAAGCTCAACATAATACATTCAGAAGGAAAGAGGAAAGGGGTGAGAAGGACAGAAATGAAGTCTCTCCTCCAGGGTTACTATAACAATATTAGGTAAAAAGACAAAGGAAAAGAGAGAGGGAGCATATGGAACGTAGCCTCTCGTCTCCAGAGCTCCCGACCCCTTAAACCTGCATCCCTGGTTGGCAAGGATAGCAGTTATGTCTGCACAAAGATCTAGAGCTTTGTAAATGTGTCTCAGTGCATATGAAAATCAATCCTCTATGATTTATGACAGAGTGAGAAACAGCTTTATGACTGTCTTTTCAGCATCCCGAGTACTTATTTAAAAGCAAACACCTCCCTCTTCCTTAACATTAACTCCAGGTGACTGACATGCAGGCTTCTGCAGGTCTTTAAAGAGAAAAAGAAACATTGGGCTAAGGAACAACTAATGCACTAAGCATTGTTCTGCTGCAATTCATTAGTGCTCCCAGGGCATCTACATCTGATGCTATGTCACCGTCACAACGTGCTACGATGACATAGCGTCTGGGCAAAACCTGTGACGCCGCAGCGACGTTGCAGTAGTGATGCTCTCCCTGTTATAGCGCGTTGCTACGGCAATGGTAGTACCTAAAAATAAGTGTGCATGGCACGCACGGTGCAGCACCAGTTGTTACTATAACTGCAAAAGGAAGTACTAAAAGACGGCGTGGTAACATGTAGACGTGCCCCTGGAGTAGCACCGTGACAAATTAATGAACAGATGAGGGACAAATGTGTCTCATACCACAGACTGCTTTAGGACATGGCTTAGTATCGTGTGTTTTTATAAATAAGTTATTTACCCAACTAGCTCATGTAAATGTTTAACAGAGTTCATTATAAATACTGACCTGCAGTCCGAATGTCAAATGAAAGACCAACTGTGTTTTGCCAAAGCACTGACCTCTGTTCCAGAAAGATCTCATAATTGCAGTGATAATTCCAGAAGTCTGCACCGGTTTTTCATTCCTCTGTGACCTTTCGATCTCACTCCATCTCCTACAGAAGAGATGTCAACATTACAAACACACCCTCCCTGCTCTTTTTTCCAGTAAGAAGGTCAAAGCTTAAATGGCCCTTGGAACTGGAAAGACTCTCTCAACCTGTAAAGGCGGTCCTCGCCGATCAGGATAAAAGCACATCAGGGTGATAGGAGCAGAAACTGTCTGGTTGCTAACCTATCAGCCTGGCAGTTCTGGAAGAAAAACAGAAGAGGATTTATTTGAGCTTTTTACATAATAGAAGACAAACATTGAGACTGAGGTACAAAAATCAGTTAGTTTGAACTGCTGATATTTATTACTTGTACCTCTTTGTGGCAAAAGTCGGCAGTATGACTTCAGGATGATTGGATCAGGCACAAATGTAGAAGCAACAAAATCCTGAAACCTATTTCATTTTACTTACTTACGTGGCAGTTATCCAGCCATGTAAATGCCATTTTTGGCAGTTACGTGTGACTTCAGAATCTATTTTACCCTCTGGTGCCATTCAGGTGTGTAAAGTTTAAAAAAAAAAAAAAAAAAAGATTTAGCCTTAAATCTTTCCTACATCTTTTTGCAAGGCTTTGTATTATAGAGGTTGTATAGCTATCTACTGTATTGTAGATACTACCTAGGATCCTGTTCTTCCCCACTTTTCAAGTACAAAAATTTTCTTTACAGCAAACTGAATATTTGTTTTCCTACAATATGCCAGCTACAATTATTGAGACAGGATGCTGGGCTAAGAAAAGAGTATTGCAAGGTGCAGTGCACACACGCACACACACAAAGATGATCAGAAAATGGAGTCCTTCCCAGAGAAGTTCTTGGCTTATTTATCAAAAAAAAAAAAAAGACAAAATAAATTAGCCAAACAGAACACAGGTTTTATTTTCGGTTTTCAGGGAAAACTTTTGATATTCTGTTTTCTGATCAAAAGGATAAAAGTAAAAAAAATTAACATTTTTTAATGTAAATGTTTATCCAGCGCTAATGTAAATATATGCAAACAGAGAGCAGAGGCCACCCAAATACAGCTATGACTCTCCCTTCTCAAAGGAATCCAGTTCATTTGTTTGGAATTTAATTCCTATTGCACGTGTGCACTGAATTTTCTTCATGTCAGTTTTCCCACATACTTAAAGGTTTTCAGGATCAGGTTTGAAATAAATATCGCCTCCCCTTAGGTCCAAATAAATAAACCAGCGAGGTGCCTATTAGAACTTCCTAAAGCTCTGAGGGTGCCTAATTTTCCCTTATATCAGTGGGAATTTGCTGGGTCAAGGTCTTAATGAACGATTTCATTTACTATTCATTATTTTTAAATCTGATCAAGTACTGGACTACAGAATATTTATTCAAATTTTGTTTTTCACGCTGGTACATGTACGAAGAAAATTCTAAACTTTTTTCATCACGCTTTTCTTCAATGAATAATGCTCAACTCTTGTACTGAAACCATTTTAAAAGGTAAAAATTGTAATCAAAGATACAATTGGCACTCTCATTTATTTTAAATAACCGTAAGCTATAACTTGCCAAGTTAATTTACCTACATTATTTACTACAAAAATGAAATTATATTAGCATATCAAATTAGCGTATTTGTCACTTACGTAGCATTTCTTAGTTGGCTAAATCACCCAATCAGGGGACAGATTACAAACCATGCGACTTCCAGAGCTAGCCACAGCTATGATACATTTTGAAATTTGCTTTCAGGGATTACTGAAGCACAAGTAATGCTTCAACCGTGAGGTATTTTTGGGAAGGATTATGAAGAAACTCAGAATGAAATTCACCTACAAATTGCAATGAATATTCTCAGAAAAGTCATTATACTGCCGATTCTAGCCAGTATGCCCCCTTATAGAAATGTTACCACCTTGTTTATTACTTCTATTAAATATTCCTATTGTTGCTTCTTTGCACCTTTTAAAGAACCAGTGCAACACCTGCAGCCTTTTGCGATTTTGGAATCACAACCTTTACAATCATTCCCATGGCAGCCACAATTATTTGTCAAGTTTCAGAGACAGCTGAATGGCAATTTTATAACATTCAGTGTTTCACACTGCTAACAGGCATGAGCAAATGCTGCATAAAGTCGTTAATCTGACCCCCTTGGAGAGTGTTGTGATAAAAATTTATGGATACGTTACCTACACTATTCAACACAATATAATGTTATTCCTCATAATGTAATTCATAGAAATTATTTCCCAGAGTGATTTACAGAGTTATATAATACAGTGATAAAGTTAAAATAATAGCAAAGGGACAGAGAAATCAGGAGATATAACCACTGAAGAAGAAATATGTTTTCAAATATGATTTGCAAATAGATGGTGAATCAATGAGGCAGAGAGATTGAAGAAGGATACGTCTAGGGGAAAAGATGGCTAAGGAATAAAAAGTGGGGTATTTGACAAGGTTTGTATGCTCAGTTAAACTGCTATTTCTATGTGCCTGTCTGCAATTATTTATCTGTAAATGATTCAGAATTGGATCCAAACATTGCTCAGGAAGCCTAACCGTACTAGAATTTCTGCTTCTTCTAGTTACTGTGGAAATCCAGTCTTGTGGTGGTCATAGAAGGAAATGCCAGCCAATGCAGAAGTGAGTTGTGTCAGTGGAAGTGTCTGAGGATGATGTAGGGTAGACCTGAAAAGCCTTGTTCAAAAAGCAGCTTGCACACACACAGGTTAGATAGCAGTTTTCCCTTTGTCATGCCAGTGATTCTCAACAAGGGTGCCATGGCACCATGGGGTACCTTGACATCCTTTCAAGGGTGTCATGGAGTGCTATGCATTGTTAGCTGTGCAAACATGAGTCACAAAATAAACCCAAACATTTCAAACAGGAATCAATTGTTTGAAAAACATTCTAAACTGTCGTGGGCCGAGTGTTTTGCAACAGAAAAAGTGCTCTGTTGTTTTTCCACAGTCAAAAAACAAGTGAAAACAACGAGCTGGCATTTTCTGAGGGGTGCCTCGAATCCAACAGGGTGCTTCAAGTCTGAGAAGGAGTGCCTTGAGCTCAAAAATATTTAGAACCACGGTGTTATGCAAATATAAGTATTAGGAGCTACTTTTGTGTACAGGACTGCACTGTTAAATTGCATTTAGATGTTACTTATATTTGCAATATCCCTTAAAGGCCATGAGAAGCTTAAGATGGAATATATCCATCACATACTAAGCAGAGGAAGATAGACAATAATGTGCACAAATATTACCAGGAAACAGAGACTTAATAGTAGGGATAAAGAGAGTTATATAGATAAAGGGATTAATCTCAATGATTCATGTGTGCTTTACAGAATAGCTTCACTGGTGTTGTTGAAAAGAATGACACCAGATACAGAACATGCATTTAAGCCCTATTTGAATTCCATGGGTGGTATATTGAATGTTACTGGAATGACGCAGAACAAGGGTACATAGCTTTATGTTGTGCTACCTGCAGTTAAATATTAAAAATACATTCATTGTCAGCATTGCATTTATTGTTGGACAGTACTGTACTAGGAACAGTTATGCTACTTCCATGCTGTAAAATACTTTCTGATAGGCCCTCATTAGAGTAACTTAAATATCTACTCTCATTTGAGTAACTTAAACATCCACTTTACAAACACATAGTTGAAAATAGTTTCCTAATCTGCTGCTCTTGCAATCTGTGTGACAAGATGCTCCCCAGTCAGGGACACTAAAGAGTCAAATCCTGATACTCCTGAAGTTAATGGCACAATGACTGCTGATTTTACCCCTCATGTGTTATACAGCTGCAAGCTGATGATAATGTTCAGTACAGGTTAGCTTGAACCAACCTTCCAGATGCGTAAATTGTATAATGGGCTGCCAAGCCTGCAACAGCCCTGCATTTAGGGGTAATTTTAGGGGTAATCAAAATCCATGTTTGATGCAAAATGACAGCACCCCCACAGCCATAGCCACAGCCACTAAATCATCTGTATGTTCTTCATGGACCTTGTTGTCCAAAGGGGTTAGAGGGTAAAAGCAGAGCTAAAGTGTGGCCATTATCTTCCTCCCAAGTAAATAATCTTAGCCTTAGCTCTGCTGCCTTTAAAGTACCATCCAGTCCAGATGAAGCAGTACAGATAATGAGTAACCTGGTAATTGGAAAGGTCAGAAGCAGACTACTTTACCTCAAAATAAGTGGGGAGCAGAAAGACAATCATGTTCTAGGTAGTTTAGGACCGCCTAAAATAAATGAATGTGTATGTGCATTCCAGCCTTAATTGAAATGCAATTCAGTAATAAGGAAACTGCATCTGCGGTGTAACATCAGTGATTCAAGAGAGTTTTAACCAGGATATTGTCTTTTAGGCTAGGGACAGGCATTCAAAAAACCTGAGCCTGAACCAATTCAATTTTTGCAGGTTAGTCTAACCTGCCTAGGTTGAACCGATTTGCAAGTACAGACATTCCCTCTGGACTGAAGAAATGTAGGCACATGCCTGCAATAGCTCAGGCTAGAAGTTGGGGGGTGCTTGACCAGTCCTCCCTTCCCTTCCATAATGCTGAGCTGAGAAGGAGCGAGGTTGGCCAGGCCCCAGAAGGGGGCTCTGATTAGGGAGGACCCAGGCCTGCATAGTCCCAGGGATTTCCCCAGTCACTGCTCAAGGGGCGAGAGTGTTGCCAGCCCCCAGCCCCTGGCTAGCAGCCTGAGGCAAAGGGTGTGTGTGCAGTGTATGCATCTCTTGATAATACTAAGCTTTTCAATCTTCCTCTCCCTTTTCTTCATACTTTCTGAAAACCTGGCAGGTGAGGGAGCCAGCACAAAGCTGGTAACGCAGAGTTTAGCAGCCCATCAAGAAAACAGAAGCCTCTCTCATTAGTTCAAGATCTTAAACAGCTTTTTTCAAGGAAGGAATGGAGGGACATTGCCAGTTGACCTGTTGATTAGCTCCAAAAAGCCTTGAGAAGATACTGTCCTGTCTGGCTTTGTCCTGTCCCAGTGAAATTGGAGACACACACACACAGATACCTCTCAGTATTAGCTATCATACTACATGCCAGCTAAGGTCTGTGGGACTGGGGTCCATAATGTAGGAGATGGGAGGGAGCGGGGATTCATGTTTAAGCAATGAGAGGGGGCAGGGGGCAGGGAGGTAGGGCAGGGGGAAGCTGCTGTCTTCTGGATGCAGTCTCCACCTCCTTCACAGCCAGCCAGAGCTCTGGGTAGAGAGGAGAGGGATGGGAGCAGACAGACCAGCCCAGGCCTGAAAAGCAGGCTGGGATGCTGGGGGACTCTGATTTAACTTAAACCAGGAAGGGGTCTGGGACAGAAGTTCCATAAAACACTTTGACCCAAATCACTTAAATATGATGCTACAGTCACTCAGGTTTATCTTAACCCAGTTTCAGCCATTTTGAAACTAGTTTATGTGCACTGAACTTATGTTCTGTTATAGGTTTAAACCAGTCTCTGATCACTTAATCCTGGGTTATGTGCAGTGTCTGTCCCTAGCCTTAGGAAGGGACAGCTCCCACATTTACCCTTATATCATGGCATGCAAGGAGCAAGCAGCAGTAAAAAGTCATACTGTGGTAATCTACAGGAATCTGGGGTAGAGTTGTCCCAGAAAAAAAGAAGACTAATATTACACTGTTTTAAGTTACACCACTGCAACAGTTGTGTATCTGCTTCAAGCCTGGACTAGACATATATAAGATGTAAACAGTCTATTACCAACTCCCCTGCCACCTAGGACAATACAATGTGATAGTGTTCACTGATTTCCATGGGTACTTGCTCCAATCATCTTTTCACTTCAGATGCTGCTGTAACTGACATTGCGGTTCACATGACAGTCCTATTTTGAATCTTCCAGATAATACTTCTTCCTATTTATCAGTCAAAGTACGTTTACAGACAGCAGTTGGTCAATACTGGGCACATCTACATGTTCACTGTAGTTACTGCATATTAAGTTTACTACTTGTATAATCAAGTACTAAATCAATGAGCACTAACTGGTGTTACTGCGCAGTAGCACTGGTGCATATCTTTTTTGTTATGCTACCACACAGTAGCATAATAATAATGTGCAGTAGCATATTAGCACTGTTTGTGTTGTGACACGCTACTGCACAGTATTATTAGCCTGTTGCACAGTTTGTGTCTCATGTTGATGCACCCACTGTCTTTAACTCCTCACCAATGGCACTGAGAATACATGGCAGCAACTGAACCCACGTGGAAGCCTTTAGATTGGCATTCATAGAAAGACTTGAAGTGAGCCTCTTTCACTTCTGATAGTATCAGTCTTCCAGGACATAATTTTACTTCAAATAATATTAGACTGTCTCAATGTGTTACACAATAATTTTCCCATGCACTGAGCTGAAAATATGCCATGCATTTAATACTGACATCAGAAAGTTTGTGAATAATATTTTACAATAAAGATATCCTATTTAAATCTTATAAATGGGATTGGCAGGAAAGAATAAACCAAGAGAGAAAGACACTTTTTCTCTTTTAGCTGATCATGCTAAAGCTGTAATTGAGCAATTCTTAGTTCACTAATACCCTGGGTGCGTGAGCAATCATAAAAGATGAGTCAACATTAAAATCTTTTATGTGAGAGATTCTGGTCTTTTCAATTACCATTGTTTCCAGGGCTAAGGGCAGAAATTACACATAAACTAGTATAAGTGATCAGAAACCAGTTCAAATCTGTAACACAGTAGAAATTCAGTGCACATAAACCACTTTAAAAATGGGTAAAACTGGTTTAAGATAAACCTGGATGGATGTAGTATTAGACTTAACTGAAGACTTCAAAGTCTCTGGGCTAAAGTTAGAGGGGAGAGCAATAAGGGTTATGTCATAGCGGGTATGTGCTATCAATCACCAGACCAGGAGGATGAGGTAGATGAGGCTTTCTTCAGACAAGTAGTCGAAGTTTCCAGATCACAAGCCCTGGTTTTCATCGGGGACTTCAATTATCCTGACATTTGTTAGGAGGGCAATACAGCAGTGCACAGGCATTCTATGAAGTTTTTGGAGAGTGATGGAGACAACTTCCTAGTACAAGTGCTGGAGAAACCAACAAGGAGCCATGCTCTTCTCAACCTGCTGCTCACGTACAGGGAAAAATTGAAGG
The DNA here is from genome assembly GCF_001723895.1 of Crocodylus porosus. Classification (NCBI taxonomy): domain Eukaryota; kingdom Metazoa; phylum Chordata; order Crocodylia; family Crocodylidae; genus Crocodylus; species Crocodylus porosus. The sequence continues at coordinate 3,147,433 of NW_017728917.1, forward strand.
GAGATGTGGAAGTGACTGGCAACTTGGGCAGCAGTGACCATGAGGTGATCAAGTTCAGGATCCTGACAAAAGGAAGAAAGGAGAGCAGTTGAGTATAGACCCTGGACTTCAAGAAAGCAGACTTTGACTCCCACAGGGAACTGATAAGCAGGATTCCCTGGGAGGCCAGCAGCACGATACCTAGAGTCCTGATGGCCCCGGCTGAACTTTTAGTATTAGGCTCCCCTTCACTAGAGATAATAATAACAAATTTTAAATGACTATTTTCAGGCCCCCTTTCTGTCCAGGCCCTGGGCTGGCCACCCAGTTTGCCCATGCCTGTGTTCAGCCCTGGAGGCCAGTCTGAGGTAGAAAGGAGTCCAGGACAGCTGGCTGTATTTTAAAGAAACCTTACTGAGGGTGCATAAACAGATCATCCCAACATGTAGGAAGAATAGCAAATATGCCAGGTGACCAATTCGGCTTAGTACAGAACTCTTTGGTGAGCTCAAACACAAAAAGGAAGCTTACAAGAAGAGGAAGCTTGGCCAGATGACTAGGAAGAAGTGTAAGAATATTGCTGGGGCATGCAGGGTTGAAATCAGGAAGGCCAAAGTGCAACTGGAGTTGCAAGGGATGTGAAGGGTAATGAGAAGGGTTTCTACAAGCCAGCTAAGGGAATATGGGTTGCATGAATGGATTGTAAGGTGGATAGAAAGCTGGCTGGATTGCAGGACTCAATGGGTAGTGATCAATGGCTTGACATCTACGTGGTAGCTAGTATCAGGTGGAGTGGCTCAGGGGTTGCTCCTGGGGCCGATTTTGTTCAATATCTTCATTAATGATCTGGAAGACGGGATGGATTATACCCTATGCAAGTTTATGTATGACACCAAGGTGGAGGGTGTAGTAGATACACTGGTGGGTAGAGCTAGGATTCAGAGTGACCTAGACAAACTGGAGGATTGGGTCAAAAGAAATCTCATGAGGTTCAACAAGGGCAAGTGCAAAGCCTTGCACTTAGGACAGAAGAATCTCATGCATCAGTACAGGCTGTGGACCGACTGGCTAAACAGCAGCCCTGTAGAAAAGGACCTGGGGGCTTACAGTAGACAATAAGCTGGATATGAGTCAACAATATGCCCTTGTTGCCAAGAAGGTTAACAGCATACTGTTCTGCATTGGTAGGAGTGTTGTCAGCAATTATTCCCCTCTATTCAGAACTGGTGAAGCCATATCTGGAGTACTGTGTCCAGTTTTGGACTCAACACTATAGAAAAGATGTGGACAAGTTGGAGAGAGTCCAGTGAAGGGCAATGAAAATGGTTTGGGGGATGGGGCACACGATTTATGAGAAGAGGCTGAGAGCACTGGATTTAGTTTGGAGCACAGAAGACTGAGAGGGGATTAACAGCAGCTGAAGGGTGATTCCAAAGGGTTCTCAGTGATGGCACATGACAAAACAAGGGACAATGATCTCAAGTTGCAGGAAGGGAAGTTTAGGTTGGATATTAGGAAAAACTCTCTAACTAGAAGAGTAGTGAAGTACGGAAATGGGTAACCTAGAGAGATGGTGGAATCTCCATCCCTGGAGGTTTTTAAGGCCCGGCTTGACAATGCCCTGGTTGGAATGATCTGGTTGGTGATGGTCCTTCTTTGAGCAGGAGGTTGGACTAGATGTGACCTCCTGAGGTCCCCTTCCAAATCTAGTTTTATATGATTCTATGATGTATGTTAAATCAGTTTATTCAACTTCTGTCCCAGGATCCCCTCCAGATTCAAGCTAAGTCACAATCCCCCACATTCTTTGCACTTCCCCTGTAAATCTCCCTTCACAGGCAAGGTGGGCTAGCTTTGGCCCAAGCTGTCTGCTTCAGCCTGGCAGGGAGATGCGCTCTAACACCCCCAAGCTTCTGGCCTGTGCCACTGCAGGCAGGTGGCTGCATTTCCTGAATCAAAAGTGAATGTCTGGTGATTTGCTTATTGTTTCAGTCTATGCAGCTTAGACTAACTCATGAAGATTGAATTGATTCAGCCTTAGGCTTTTTGATGGTCTGTACTTATCCCAGAAATAATGGGGATCAGGGGTTTGCAAAATTACACCTTAGCCAATTATCTTTTTGTAATCCCTTCAACTACTGAAGTTAACAAAACTTTCAAGAACTTGATAAAAAAAACTGAGTTATCTCCTCTGAAATTACACTGAGAAGATAACAGAGGCTATGCTTAAATGTGCTTTTTTAACCTCCCCAAACAACAACGGTGCAGACATTCACAACTAAAGAAGCATTTAAAAATGGCGAAGTGCTGCAAAAATGACCCTAGAAAAACAGAGGGACCTGCCAAAAGTACTTCTTGAAGCACTTGCATTCTCCTCAGGTATTCCTCAGTGCCCCAAGGGGCAGACCACCACTGAGCACTGTGCTGGGCATCCAGCTGTCCACAGGAACTCTGGAAGCCAAGACACACACCAGTTCCTGCCTTTGCAGCCATTCAAAGGACTTGAGGAGCAGAGGGCACATCTATACAGTGCTGAAATGTGCCAAATTTGAGATCCCCTAGGATTCTGATTGCTTCAAATGAAAGTGTCCATATCCTGAACTTCTACTATTAAAATTTATCCTTATCTTGATTATTTCATGTTAGATTGTCTAGTTTGTAACTATTGTTCTCTTTGACTTAGAAGCTGAAACAAAAAGCAAAACTGAAACAACACCATTGACTTCTGATGTAAATCCTTGCAAATTGTGAGGAAGCAATGAGTTGTTTTAGATCTGGCCTAAACTTGTCTGTAATCAGGAAGGAGGGGTTTACAATTACTAAAGCTTAATATAGTCTTAGTCATGATTTATTCACTTTGAAGCCACATACCATGCACTTTAGCTAAATGTGGAAAAAAACATTAAGTAGAGAGCATCACAATGAGGAGCATCACAACTTTTTCCTATCCCAGGAGCACTGAGCTGTCAATAGCAAAAAATAATAAAGACAGATCTCAGCTTCTGTCAAATCAAACTGACACAAAAGAGGTGAGTATTGGTGCAAGAGAAAAAAATGTCAATCTATTCCTCCTCTCAAAAATCACAATATAACAAAATAGCTCAAGGTTTAGAACAGGAAATCATTTATATAATGTTTTATATAAAATGTATCAAATGGCTTATATTCGTAAAGCCATTATTAAATATGTGAAATTTCCCCAATTCCTCTGTCTTCTAAGACAACAGTGAGCATAGAATGCTGGTGATTTCTATGTTGAAAATAAGATTATCACTGGAATAAATATCAACTGAAAAGAGATCCTCCAAAAAACACCATTACTTGAACTATTATATATCCGTAAGTTCATTTCTCTTCTAAACTAAATGTTCAAAAATATCATGGCCATGGAACTGAGAATTACAGCCTGATACTATTAGTATATCATTTTAAGCAATAAGAAGTTTCAAAGAAAAACTGTCAAAAGCAGACAAAGTTTTAACCTCTATCCCATGAAGGTAACAAAGACTCTCATTCACTTTCATAGAGTTTGGAAAAAGTCATGATTCAATAAATACTTCACTGTTCGGCAACACATCAAGCTCATGTTTAAGTCCCTTTGAAAACAATGGGATTTAAGCAATTCTGATGTGCAAGCAACACATCATAGCTGAACAGTCTCTTATAAACTGCTAGTATCAATCTTGGCATTCTTCTGGCAAAGGAAAGTGGAGTTCTAATTAGAACAGACTACAACATACTCCTTGTGTATAGTATATCCTTTAGATTACTACTTAAAAACAGAGCTTTCTGATTGTCTGGACCTTAATGATCCCATGACACTTAAAAAAGGCAAGTGGTTGATAACATTTCTACAGACAAAGTTTTCCTTCTACCAAACTCTGGTACTGGCAGCATTTTATTTGGTAAATAACACATTTGTAAGGCCCACTCTTCTTGCTCAATAATATGAGCTAACTTTGAAGTAAAGAACAGTGAGCGTAAAACACTGGACGTTTCCACAGCTTGATTTGGGGACAGCTTATTACGGTCGGTACTGGTCAATGTGTCGATAATACGTCTTTGGTATTCAGTGTAGCAGTGCCTACAACCCTGGGGATAAGTGGTACTGTGCATTGAGAAGATGCTACTGAATATCAAAATAGTTCTATAATGTTCTGACCATGCTATTAGAAGGTAGAAAGGAATGTTTGGTAAATAATGCCTCTCAAAGCTCAGATCTGAGTTCTAATCTGAACTGTCCTTGATTACACTATATGATATTCTGGGTACTCAGCTGAGCTCATCAATTAATATTATTGCACTGTAACTTATTTAGAACTTTTCCTCACATTTTGCACAGGGAAAAACTATAAGTTTGATTAAATGGATCTTTAAGAGGTGAACCATAACTCCAGAATGGTGTCATATATGACTAAACTGGCCAGCTGTGGCCTTGGCTTCACCACAGTCCACTGGCTGGGGAACTGGCTCCGTGGTCAGACGCAGAGGGTGGTGGTTGATGGACGTCAATTGTCGTGGTGCCCTGTGACTAGTGGGGTCCCTCAAGGCTCTGTCCTTGGACCTATATTATTTAACATCTTCATTAATGATGTGGACATTGGTGTCAGAAGCAGACTGGCCAAGTTTGCCGACAACACCAAACTTTGGGGTAAAGCATCCATATCTGAGGACAGGAAGGCTCAGGAAATGGGTGGATGAGAACCTGATGGTGTTTAACACCAAAAAATGCAAGGTTCTCCACCTTGGGAAGAAAAACCCACAGCATGCTTATAGGCTTGGCAGTGCTACGCTGGCTAGCACTATGGATGAAAGGGACTTGGGGGTCAAGATTGATCACAAGGTGTATATAAGCCTTCAATGTGATGCTGTGGCTAGTAAAGTGAGCAAATGCTGGCTTTCATCCATAGATGCTTCTCAAGCAAATCCCAGGACATCATTCTCCCATTGCATTCGGCCTCGGAGGCTGCAGCTGGAGTACTGAATCCAGTTTTGGGCTCCACAATTCAAAAAGGATGTGAAGAAGCTTGAGAGGGTGCAGAGGAGAACCATGTACATGATCAGAGGTCAGGAAAACAGGCCTTATGATGAGAGACAGAGAGCCATGGGACTCTTCAGCCTGGAAAAGCGTAAGCTCAGGGGTGATCTGGTGGCCACCTATAAGTTTATCAGGGGTGTACATCAGGATCCGGAGGAATGCCTGCTCACCAGAGCACCCCAAGGGAGGACAAGATCAAACGGTCACAAACTCCTCCATGATCATTTCAGGCTGGACATAAGGAAGAACTTCTTTACTGTCCGAGCCCCCGAGGTCTGGAATAGACTGCCACCGGAGGTGGTTCAAGCACCTACTTTGAACGCCTTCAAGAGACATTTGGATGTTTATCTTGCTGGGATCCTATGACCCCTGCTGACTTCCTGCCCCTGGGGCAGGGGGCTGGACTCGAAGATCTTCTAAGGTCCCTTCCAGCCCTAATGTCTACGAATCTATATTTAGGGCATGAGTAATTTCTGTGGCATTAAAAGTAAATTCCAATTTCTAAAGAGAAAAAATAGGTTTTTGTTTTTAATTGGACAAGGTGAGACCTTTGAAACCAAATGCATTTTTACACATATACAGTTAAAATTAGCATTAGCTGCTCATAGCATATCCATTCTTCAACCACCCTCTTCAGCAAGCCTGTGGTTGTTCAGCATGAATCACTTCCATGCTGATTCACACAATAGCTCACACTTGGAGGTGGCCAATAATTCAATTAGCTTGACTGAATTCAGAGTTGTATTTTATCTCAATAATACAGCATTTGGAGCGACAATAATTTCCTTTGACTGTTGAAAAGGGAGCTTCTCCATAATAAAAGCACAAGTGGTCAAAATAAAAAAGGGTGGCATTTATTAATTGGATTACACAGAATGCTATGAAAGAGTTATTATCATAGCCATAAAAAACACAGAGAGTAATCTGAAGAGTAGAAAAGCCTTAGTTGGGCAGAAAATGATTTTTAACTTGACCTTTATGAAACTTACACTTTTTAATATGTAAATGAACATGCAAAACTTGGGCCCAATCCAGGAACTTCAAAAGCAGCATGGGGCTTCTTCTTTTTTTAAGTCCATTCTGATTTAAAATGTCTTTGAAGATCTCTTATTGCCACCAACAAAAATCTTTGAGACACCAGTTAAGATGTTTTTCAGGACACCAAAGTGATTCTATGGCCTAAGTCCAAAAATGCAACCTACCATATTTACTCAATTATAAGATGATGTTTCCCTCCCACCCACCCCCATTCAACATGGGGAAAACCAAACCTCATCTTATGATCACATACAACTTATCTGAAACCAGAAAATGCACATGGCCACCCAGGAGAGAGGGCCTGAGTTCCCAACACACGATGAGGCTCCAGGTAATTGTAGGGGGGGGGGGATACAGCATGCAGTGAGACTCCTAGTAGTGGCAGCAAGAGATCCAACATATGCCAAGATTCCCAGCAGTGATGGAAAGGGACCCAGCACAAGGCAAGACAGCCAGTACGTGGTGGCGAGGGACCTGGCAGCAGTGACAAGGGACCTAGAACGTGCATGGTGATGAGGGATGTAGCATGTGAAAAGGGACCCAGAAGTGGTAACGAGCATGCCAGTGAGGGATCTAGCACTCAGCAAGACTCCAGTCTGCAGCAGCATTGGAACCAGCATACAATGAGGCACCCAACAGCAGCAAGGCAAGTGGCAGCAAGGCACCAAGCAGAGGGGCAAGTGGTAGGGGAGCACCCAGCAGAGTAGTAGGGAAAGCAGCAGATCACAGGGCCTGATCATCACTGACTGGCAAAATTTAAAACCATAGAAAGCTGTGATAAATTCTGTGGGAGGCAGAAAACCCCCATGACAGATCATATACAAAAAAGAGGAAGTAGCAGTACAAATATGAAGATACCAAAAGCAATGAGGTGCAGCTATGTTACAAACTTTAAAATGAAGGTTAAATTATGCAGGAAAAAACCAAACAATGTAGATTAAGTTAATGTTTTAACTGAATTGAAGCTAATGTTGAATTTATGACTTACTGGTATTGCTATAGCTTTTGTCAGTAGGTCTGCTTATAAAAATACAACCAAATTAAAATCTTTCCTTCCATGGAATCTAATTATGGGAGGAGGGGGTCAACTTAAGTTAAGGCCCATTAGTAGTTTAGATTTCAATGAGACTTAGATTTTGATGGGACAGAATTTACAATGCTATTTAGACATCTAACTCTATCTGACTTTCAGTTTTTATGAGGACAAGGGCCCAAACTCAAACAGGTTTTGAATGCATGAACACTGCTCAAAACAAGCAAGTGGGAATATGTCTCTGCGGCCTAGTAAATATGGAAATCCCCACTGAGAGGCAAGTCTTGACTTCTGGCTCCTATTGCCAGGACTTTTAAAGTAGTTTATAATAGATAATTACTGGACTGGAACACAGGCAACAGAGGCTTGCTTCCTCTTGCTGCTATTCTCCTAGCCCCATGACTCTTGCACTCTTGAATGCCCCACGACAATTCTCTTGCTTTCTAAACACTCTAACCACTTGGACACTGGGCAGACAGTGGGCACCATCACTATCACTACCAGCATTGCTTCATCTGGGACTCAGACAGAGCTCAGGTGCTTTGCTGCAGCAAACTGAATCGTGACATAGCTTAGGCAGGAGCTAGGGGACTAAATGCTCCATGTGAATCACTTCTGTTAGGAAGCTCTGAGGTACAGGTCTAAGAAATGTTTCAGTCTAAAACAAAAACACTTCACGAGTTTTGTGTCTACTGGAGAAGGGCAGTTTGAATCTCTTTTGGGATCACAGGTGGCTAACTCTACCTAAATTCCATTTAGGTTCCTAAGGTACCAACTAGAATCTGCACCATGGTAGCTAACCTTGATTTGGCATCTTTGTAAACACCACTAGGTATCTTTCTGCATCTCTAGGGACTGAAATGCCTTTGTAACTCTGGCTCTGACCTAGGGCTCCAAAGTCACTTAGATGTTTTTAAAAACTATTCACTAACTGTCTGACTGCATGACACTTCAGCTGTACTCCATTCAATAATGTACCACAGCACTGCATGTTGTTCTATGTTCCAGAGTTCTGATCAACGTAAGACACACTGAATATGACTGTGCTGTAACTATGGGAATGGAAACATGCAAAATGCTGAGAGAACTGGAATACTGATGGCCTTTAATTGGGCTGTTTCTTACAGTCACACTGGGTACTAGAATGGGCTCTTATTAAATCACTCTGGGCGTGTTTACACATTCATTAATGCACCATAATTACAATGCATTAAGTTTACTATCTGTAATGACAGGTTCTAAATACACCATAATCTGTGCTAGTGAGCATAAGCACAAATGAACTGGTTTTTGGTGATGCTATGGTGCCTTACACTAAATTTACTACACATCATCATGGGCTTTGCCCGTCATGCTACAGTAGACCTAGTCTTCTGTACATTAAGCATCTTATGTACCCTCTGTGCAGTAAAACAAAGGAGAGAACAAGCACAATGGCACTACACCTAACAATGTTCACAGACTTAACTGATAAATGACACCCTTAAGCACATAATTCTCTTTACCAGGGATCCTAGTTTTCTGTGCTAAAAATAAAAATTCTCCAATTAAAAAAAACATATAAATCAGCATTTTTCCATAGAGAGAGCCCCCCACCCCCACAGTGATTGGCCGAGAGGCCTTGCTTTTGGCTCTGCTCATCACTGCTGACTGGTCAGCAGAGTTGCCATTCATGCGGCCCTGCCCCTCACTGCTGATTGGTGAAGAAGGGTGGCACCACACGATGGGAGCCCTCTTGACCTATTAGCAGTAGATGGGGGAGGGGTGCCATCTTGGCTGCTTCCCTATGTGCCAGAAGCATTTCCCCTTGGTGGGCTGCTACAGCTGTGAGAACTTCCAGCTCCCGCTGGAGAGCCAGAATTTTATTTTCAGTAAAAACATTTTTTCCCTGGCGATTCCAAAGAATCTCTGTAAAAATGCAAATTACACATTTTTCCACAGCAAACAGATGTCTAGGATCCCTGCTCATTACATAGAAACTTTCTATGCTATATAATACAATAGCATTGTTCTTTGTATCCAGGGCCAGGGTTGCAAATATTTCCTTTATTTCAGTTGCACTTTGCCAACTGTTAGGGGAAAAAGAACTGCAGTCTACATTACAATGTTTCTGCCAAGTACCAAGGTTATTGTAATGGAGCAGCAGCTTCAGTATAGTTAAGAATCCTCTTCTGTTTTAAAGACCAACTCTGCTTTGTGCTGTATAACTCACAGTATTATAGGAATTGTCCTAAAATGTGGTGTGCCTTATGGAGAGAGCATTCCAAATCTGGGAACTTTCAAATCTCAGGGTTCCAAGATTCAGCCCTGCAAAAACCAGCTTTTCTTAATATTGATGGACTCTACCCATGTTTTTTTCAAGTGACCTAGGTGATTTAACCATGGTTCACATCATGTTCAAAATGTTCTCTGTTGCTTGACATTTAGCCCATCTAGAACACACAAAGCAACCAACTATCCTTTTGAGTGGCAAAATTTAAAATGGTATTTGAGAAAGAGCTGGGCTCTCAGGAGAAGAAGAAATTATATGACAGATAACACAGAGCAATTTCTTTTCCTTTACCTGTGTTAATAATGGTAGATGATCATGCCTGTAAATCATAAAAAAATCCAAATTTCCTTGTTTGCTAAAGCTGTTGCTCTTTTCAGTTTCTGCCTTTGAATCTAAATGGAACTAAAAATCATACCTTTGAATCTCTAAATGTAAAATCAAGTTCTGGATTCAGGCCCTGAATGGGCAAGAAACCAAAAACACACGCTTAACTCTAAAAAGATACAACTATAACTACAACCAGTATGGTAAGTACAACCCTAAGTACTACTCAAAGCATTCCAAAAACTCACTTAAAGTTAAGCATGGGCTTACATCCACTAGTGAATTGGGGCCTAACAATCTTTTGCATTAAAGTTCTGTTTTGTGACCAATATACTGCGAGAGAAGGCAGAACTTTTTAACAAGTTCTTTGCCTCCGTGTTCCTGTCTGCTGACAATGGGGTGCTCTCGGTTGATAGTGTAGAGAAGCCCAGGAAGGATGCGAGTCCCCCGACTGTTAGCTCAGACCCAGTTAAGGATTACCTGGAGGGCTTAGATGTATCCAAGTTGGCAGGCC
>NW_017728917.1:3159615-3162957 GCF_001723895.1 Crocodylus porosus
GAATAGGCTTCCCAGAGAGGTGGTGCTCTCACCTTCCCTGGAGATCTTTAAGAGGAGACTGGATGGGCACCTGGCTGGGGTCTTATGACCCCTCCCACCCCCAGTGCTCCTTCCTGCCCATGGCAGGGGGTCGGACTAGATGATCTGTCTGTGTCCCTTCCGACTCATTGATTCTATGATTCTATGATTATCCATCCATACACATGCATAAGTACATATGCACATTATTACTGAAATTCCTAATGAAAAGCAGGGCCATGATTTAGACCATCGCATTCACAGACAGACTTTGCAGGGACCTCTCTGTTTAGTCTTCTTATAAAGCAAGGCCAGGCTCATGAAGACACAAAAGCCATGATACTGTGGTGAGCGAGCACTAGAGGATAGGATATTGCAGAGATATCACTCCTGACAGGGCTAAGCAATAGGTGAGAGAGATAAGTGGGGTTGGAATAAAATATGATTAAACCAGTCTTTTCCATTCTGTTTTGATTTAAAAGTACACAGTACAAACTATTCATCTTCTGTTTGGAAGCAGTAAATCAGCCGATAAAGAAGAGTGAAATGTAAGTAGGGTGCCAGAAAAGCCAAATCAGCATGCGTTGGCAAACTGCTTATGTAAAGGATGAAAATGGAATTAAATAACAATGCAGAAGTGCTGCCCTATCTTAGTGATCATCAGAATTTATGCAGGATTAGCACATGCACAAAAAGTAATGATAATAGAAAAGACAAGGTGGAGGAAGCAAAGAAAATTTGCATCCTGGAACAGCCTAAGTATTGTGCTGCTGAAGAATTAATGTTGGCTCTGGGTCTAGTGTAGGCTGGCTGTTTATTTTTCTTTTTTATTCCACTGGGCTTATTACAGAAGTGCTGCAATTTAAAGAGTGCTTAGAAAGTTCTTCAAAACTTTCAAAGAATTCAGCATCACTCAGGTGACTGCTGAGAGAGAGCTCGAGATTGTGACCTGAATAATGGGCTATATCCAGGAAACATCCTAACAGTGTCCATTTCCCATTTCAGGGAGAACCTGCTAACATAAGCTGCCATTTGATACTTGAGTGCATTATAACAACTGCTTTGGAGCGGATTGCAAATACAGAGGGAAAACTTCAAGCATGGGTTTTCACCCTAGGTGTACAGACCTACTCTGAATGCTGTCAAGAAGCCACGGTGGTTATTGCCTAGGTAGCCTCCTAAGAAAGCCCAGGAACACTATCGAAAAATAAGCCCAAGCCACTCACACCCAGTCAGAGCATTCTCAAACAGGCAAATTAGACAGCATGGATGGGCTGGAAGGAGCTCCGACATGTACTGTCCCCAAAATAATGATTTAATGAAAACATGCCCATTCTCAATAGGAGTGGCCCTGACTCCATACTGTTTAAAGCAGGGTTTTGCTCAAGTCCTGCCTGAAGACAACAGCTGAGCAAGAGGTAGCATATTTCATAATGATGGGATGAAAATCTTAAATTAAGTCATTGTTTTGAGGTTGGAATGCAGAATAAGGGAGTGACGCTCTTTGGAGCAACAGCGAGGTGAAATGAGAAGAAACAAACGGAACAGATGAAATAAGACAAGCCTGCACCTTTCATGCAACTTTACATCTATTAAAGAAGGTACAAGTGATACAGGTCTCTCTGAGGTCAAAGGAAGGGTCAAATTAAATCAACTCCAAAGGAAGGGGCTGGCAAATAAATCCAGGTGTGTTTTGACAAATTATACTAAATTAACCTGGTGAGAACAGATTCTTTTTTTGAGTCGCATTAATCCTTTGTTCTGCTCAGGCAATAGGCAGGATGGGTGGCCTCCAATGAAGGGGATGTATCAGGCAAAATCATTTGTTAACATGCTGCAGCAAACACTTGGTGCTGTAAAATCTAAACCTACTCCTGGACCAGGCAGAGAAAGGATTGGAAAACTATAGCCAGTCTTCCTTCTAATCTTCTCTTGCTCTTACATGCATCATATTTGGATTGTTTGAGCTTCGGTGAATTTTTTTCTGAAGATTCAGACTGGCCAGGTAAGCAAGCCCCCCCTGAGGCTAATGACCTCAATACCATTCACCCATTACATCTGTCAAAGAGGTTGCTTCTTTCTGTTACAATTGATGTGTAGGGAGGTAGAGAAGGGCTTGGGAGAGATGTGTTAGCTTAACAGAAGTCTGCAATTCTGAGAGAGGAAATAAAATGAGGGTAGGGGTAAAAATGGTCTACATCATTATACTGGCAGTACACTAGCTACCTGTACTGCAAACATGTAGGCACTTCAAACATCATGCAAACAATCCCCCCAAAATCAAATGCATATGAAGCTCTATTAACAGCTCTACTTTTTATGTCCAAATCACACTGCAAATGTTGTAATAGGATGGTAGAGATTTTGCAGTCATGATGGTCTGGCAAATATGAGAGGCAAGGATATTTTTAAACAATATCTTTTATTGGGCCAACTGAATAGTAGGGTGAGATGTTAGACAAGCTGTGAGTCACAAAACTGCCCTTCTTCAAGTCTTATATTGACATACAAGGACCACCCTCCCATCATTTTAATTCAGCAGTACTTATTATTTTTACACTGTAATCTCTTTGGGATTGGGACCAGATCTAGTACCATGATGCCTCAGCTGCCTCACATACATAAGAGTAGACATAAGCTACAGCCAGGCATTTGTAGACAAAGGGGGCATCTGACTGGAAAGGGACAAAGAAGAATAAGACAGTCATAGTATCATCCTGTCTCACCAGCAGCTTTGTGCTCCCTGGGCAGTCCACAGCTCTTGAAACCATCTCCAAAGCACAACTACCCTCCTGAGCATCCTGAAATAAATGCAGTCCTCCTCCCTTTCTAAACGCAGGATGCACCATGACTGATTAGCTACATAAACTATAGTTAAAGCAAACCCATATGCCAAATGTGCAGTTGCATGCATCTGCTTGGAAACACAAGATGCATGGCTCAGAAGGACAAGCACAGAGGAGTTCAACCCAGAATGCATAGCCACTAATTCTAGAGTTTTACTTCAGAAACCAGAAAAAAGAATATGCCAGCAGATCTCCACTAGCTGGGGAGGGAGATGTATATTAGGCCTGTGCGAAGCAGCTAGTATTCGCTTTGGATTCGGATTTGGCCAATGCAGGGGACAGTGATTCGATCTGGCGATTGAAGTCACTGTCCTGAATCAATTCAGCTGAATCTCAAAGTCAGACAGGCCCCACCCCCTGTCTGCTCTCCCATCCTTGGCAATGGCTGCTCTGCCTGCCCCAACTCCCAGCGCTTTGGAAAAAAAAGCCTCACTCACCAGCTGCTGCCAGGCAGGGGTGATCTCCACTGCCCCCCACA
>NW_017728917.1:3163664-3178018 GCF_001723895.1 Crocodylus porosus
GCCTGTTATAAACTAGTCAGGGGGGATCAGCAGGCTTTGGGGGAGTCACTGTTTCCCTGAGCATGGCCAGGAGTGACCAGGAATAATGGTCACAAGCTGGCAGAGGGTAGATTCAGATTAGATATCAGGAGGCGCTACTTCACAGTCAGGGCGGCTAGGATCTGGAACCAGCTTCCAAGAGAAGTGGTGCAGGCTTCTACCCTGGGGGTGTTTAAGAGGAGGTTAGATGAACACCTTGCTGGGGTTGTTTGTCCTCGGTAGTCTTTCCTGCCATGGCAGGGGGTCGGACTAGATGATCTGCTCAGGTCCCTTCCGACCCTAGAAACTATGAAACTATGAAATTAGGATTTTTGGACAGTAAACAGAGAATTAGGGATGGTTCCCCACTTTGTAGATCAAGAAACTTCTGGTTGAATAATCATATCCTAAAGCACAGTTTGTAACATACTTGGTTGGTATTAATTCTAGGGGCACATTGCCATGAGTATTCAATCAGACTGTTCAATTACATAGTAACTGAATGCTGACACCTACTGACATACAAAACCATCAGACTATAACAACACTGTTGAAAACTGATTGACGTACATCATGCACATTATTTGGTCTCCCCCCAACAAATTTAGCTATAAAAATAGCAGGAAATATGCTTAGGTGTGATACATTAAAACTTTAGACACAGGTACGTGATGTAATTTTTAAAAAAATAAGTATTTACTTAAGGGGAAAATAATCCCTCACAGCAGTGGTAAGTGTGTGCCTATTGACTGGGTCAATAGGACAGCTTGAGGAAAGAGAGAAGTCCAACCACTGTGATGATTTCAAGATGATGCTCAAAACAGTGATTTAATTTGAACACTAACACCTTTTTCACATTGAGTCTTTAAAATATGTTTTCCCTGAGATGCTGTCTCCATGCAATGTTGGGGTCAGAGCCTACCACACACCATATTAAACCAGGAGTATTTGTATTATAAAGGGATATGTTTAAATATAGCTATTCTTTTGAAGACAAAACAGAATACTGCAGTATTCTGCAGAATCCATTCCTACAATATCTCATATTCTACAGATCTATAAAGCAAGCATGATAGAAATTTCAGGGGCAATCTTTAAGTATAAAAACAAAGTATCCAGTTTGTATTTAGGCTCAGCATGCACTGGCTTCAGTCCAACATGCACTGCTATCCTGGCTTCAAATGGTATTTTGCAAGAATACCATTAACAACCCCCCCCTCCAAAAAAAAAATTAAAAAGACATCAGAATCTGAACCAGTATAACTGGCTTACAGTAAAAGCTGTGTTAACCAGCATTTTACTAACCAAAACACTCTAGTAATCAGAATTTCCAATATCTCCCCAATACAAATCCTCCCTTCAGCAACTGGAATCTTTGCCGAGTGTATCCGGCATGCAGGCAGGAAAGTCTGTGGGGGGAAGGGAAAGGGATCTGCATGGGGCAGGGCAGGCTGCCACTGTGGGCTGGGGCTGGGGCAGAGCCGGGCTTCTCCTGGCAGAGGTGGCTGCACTGTTCTTTTGTCTTCCTTGATAGGTATAACTCTCAGATAACCAGAATTTTTAGATAACTGGCATCCCCCTTACTCCACTCATGCGGGATAACAAAGCTTTTACTGTATATGTAACTATACCCTGTCTGGTGTCATTGGGGTTATAATTACACAAAAAGATCATTTATTTCTGTATTTCGCCTCCACACAAACACAGGAAATACAGGGATATATATAAAAATTACTACTGATAATAACAACCCTCCTCCCTTTTGATAGGTCTTGATTGCTAGTAATCAAGCTTCTTTTCTTCTCCTAATTGTTTGTCAGCTACCTCTGGAAATTTCTCCCTCCCTCTCAAATTTCTACCCACTGTTTTTAAAAATCTCTACATTTGCTTTCCTCCTCACACCTGAGGAAGAATGCTTTTGCATTCAAAAGCTTGTCTAACTTCATCCAAACTGTACAGTTGGTTCAATAAAAGATATTATCCAAAAAATCCTTGCTTCTCATATAAAAGTTTTAACAAAATTTAGCCAGAAGTTTTCATAGACTCTGATTCTTTTGTTTGGAAGTGGCTTGCCAACATAAACAATGATGAACTCTTCTGAGTTAGATACAGACATTCAAAAGGCCTGAGGCAGAATTGCTTAATCCTACACAGGTTTCTAGAAGTGCCCTAGTTTAGGTCAGGAGCTAACAGAACAGAAGTCTTCTCTTTGGTAAAGGTGGGGTATAAGCAGCACTGCACCTAGGCCCCTGGCAGCCCCAGGCAAACTATTAGTATTGGGCCCCTCCTTTGCCAGAGATAATGATAATAATAATTTTTAAATTACCATTTTCAGGTCTCCTTTCTGTCTGGGCCCTGGGCAGCCTCCCAGTTTGCCTATGCCTGTGTCTGGCCCTGGCTGTGAGATTGCCTGCACTGGCCAAGGCCACCAGGTTGGGGTGCTTGAGTATACCTCCCAGTGTGACCACAGTCTCCCCAGCACAGTGCCAGGGAGCCAGGCAGAGCCGTGCCTCCATTCCCTCACCCCATCAGCAGTCAGTGTCAGTGACACATATCTGCAGCCCACACGGCTCCCTGCAACAGGGGGGTGGGTGCTAGCAGGGGTCCACAAAGGCACCTGGCATGCTGGTGGACAGCAACCTACCTTGGTTTGTGAGTGAACCTGGTACTGAAGTTCAATTCACTGGTCTAACCTACAACCGATTAAGTCTGATACCACATTGATCCAGGTCTATCTTAGACTGGTTTAAAAATGGTGGATCCGAGTCTGTGTGCTCTGAATTTCTGTTCTGTTATGGGTACAGACCAGTTTTAAGAGCACCTAAACTGAAAAAAATGTAACTTTTGTACCTGGCCCTGATTGCTGATAACACAGTAATGCTTCTGCTGTACTATTATTGTACTGATATCAAAAGGTTTATTCTATTTATGAGTTAAGAGACCTCATGCCTTTTCAAGATGCACCCAAATATTTTCTGGGATATGCATTATCATGTATCATGTAATTACAGAAGGCATGAAAAACCCCATGTTTGGATCACCTAACCCAGCTTAATGTTCTTTATTTTAGATTATTTACTCATGGATACTTCATTTTTAATTCACACTATGATTGAATTCCCACTTCTTTTGTCCAACAAGTATTGGGTCACTTTCCCAATGAGAATTTTTTTCCCTTGACAAATTTAGAACTAAAATTGCCTCTTCCTCTTCCTAATTTTGTTATTCATGTTTATTCACCATTGGTCACCATGGGAATTGTCTCATCTGCATGGGTTTGTGGAGAGTTTGAAGGTTTGTGAACCTCTGGAATTATTTTGAATTCACTCTATGCTCCATGTTCCTCCCCTTTCCTAATTTGTTGTCATGCATAATCACTACTGGTTTTAGACAAACAACTCTGAATTGCTACATTCTAAGTCCTTGAAGGAATAGTTGGGATGTTTAAAAACCACAAGACCTGAAATATATTATTCCCTACTGAGTCTGTAAGCTAAAATATTTACTAATTTTGGAAAAAAGGACCTATCAATCAAAAGCAGGTTTAAAATAAAAATCATGGCACAATCTTACCAAGTTAGCTTACTGCAAAATATTCACTTCTGGATGCTCCTACAATTCCTGTATGGAATCCCAATGATTTCAGTAGGACTCTGTGTAGCAGAAAATGTTTGCAGAAATAGACTTGCAGATGGCACAATGCAAACATAAGTATTGTGGGAAAATTATGAACAGCAATTTGGTTATGATATGTTATTGGGCTAGTTTTAAAATGCGTTTAGTTAGAGGCTTCCACCTTTTCTGAACATTATTAAATATGGCTGACTATTCCTTTTTTGTTCAGTACCAGCATGTGAAGCAAGAGCAATGAAGCAATGCAAATAAATCTAAATGTATTAGCAACACTCTTTTGTGACCTTAAATTATCTCTTTTAGTCAACGGGATGCTAGAAGCCTTTAACTTTGCTGTGCTTGAAAAAAAATCAAGCATGTCAACCTTTACCTTATAATCACTGATTGATTGCTTCTGAATTACCTTTGCAGGGTTATTGTTTGAAAGTCATTAAAATAATAATAAATGGTTATTATCAGGAACAAAGAATTGATCACCAACTCCTTACCCATTTGCTGCAATTGCTTATTGTTCTGTGAAAAAAGGTATTTGCTACAACAGTATATATTGAAAAGAAGTGACTGCATGAATTATCCCAAGGTTTCCCTATAAGCACAGCATGAAAATTTGAAATTCTACCTCTGCTTGTATAGGTATGTGATATTATGCTTTTAAGTATCAGATACTGACACAGGTAAGTATAAGATATTAGTTTATGATCCTTCTTTAAAAAAAACGGGGGGATGGGAGTAGAATGGGAAACTCCTCTGTATATCTCCAGGGAGATAAAGATATTTTGAGGCCCTGAGCAAGAACAGGTTTGGGGGCCCCATTGGGCTCTTCCTCTCCCCCTATGGAAGCTAGGCTCCAGCAGGGGAAGGAATCTCTTCCCCTTTTGGTGATGCTGCTGTGGAGGTGTGTGACCTGCTTCTCACTCACTTGCTGGAGAGTTACAGTGACCAGTATGGAGTAAGTGAGGAGAGGACTTATTTGCATATTTATTCTTCATATTCCCACTATATGAAAAATGGGTATGCAAATGACTTTTTTTGTTTGCTTTGTTTAGCTCATTGTGGCTGGCCACTGAGTGAATGAGAATTGGGTTAAAATCTAAGAACGATTATTGTATAGCTGGCAAAACCATCCACCTAGGTATCTGGGACATTGGCCCATGCATTAATCCCCCTATGGCAGCAGTGGGCAAAATACGGCTGGAGGTGGGACCTGGCCCACCAGGCACTTCCATCTGGCCTGTGGTCCCCCGCAACAAATTGTGCCCCAGCCCTTCCCCCATGAGGCACCCATGTGTACACCCCCCCAACATACCCTATTGTGCTTCACTCCTACCCTCTCGGGCAGAAGGGCCTTGCCCAGCCAGCAGCAGCTTCTGGGTGCGGCTTCTGCTGCAGCTGACCCATGGCTTGGGGCTGCAGGTAGGGAAGTGGCAGGGCTGGTGGGGGGTGGAGTTGCACCTGGGCAGAAATGCAGAGTGCAGTACAGATTCTGCACCCAGGGGGGAGCAGGAGCATGGAGCTCAGTTGGGCAGGGTGTGAGGGTAGGGTATAGTGACCCCCACATGTATTCCCCCACATGGCGTGCAGCCCCCACTGCCAGCAGCAGCAGCAAGCGGGGAGGACAGGGTGCTTGTGCCTGACACAGGTGCCCAATGGGATGCAACTCTGGCCAGCATTGCATATGGGGAGGGGGGGTGCGGGGAGTGCAGCCTGCTTGGCTGCCTCTATCTCTGAGGCTCTGCATCATGCACCTGCAGCTACCACACTCAGTCTGGGGGAAGCCCTGCACTGGAGCTGGCTACCTTCCCCACTCCCTGATGTGCAGGTCCCCACACTCGGCCAAGAGTGGAAGGAGCCCCACCCCCTGCTTCCCGGTGGAGTCCAGCATGGGGATTCTTTTACTGCAGGAGCTACAGGCTCGTGGTGTGAAGCCCTATTAAGAAGCAGCCAGAAAGGCTATGCTCTCCCCCTCCCACCTGGCAGTGCTGGATGGAGCTGTGCCCCGCCGGGTGTCTGCACCAGGCACAAGTACCCTGACCTCCCCGCCTGCTGCTGCTGCTGCTGCTGCTGCTGCTGCTGCTGGTGGGGGGAGTGTGTAGGGGATCCCTCCACCCTCCCTCACACCCCCTAGACCCACACCGTGCCCCTACAATCCCTTCAAAATATACATACACCCCAATATACCCTATGCCCCGCTACATAGGCATATCCTCTCACAACCTTCCCACACAGCTCCACACCCCACTATACACCCCCCCACCATAAACAAACAATATGAAAGAGTGATGCTTTATTTTTGAGTTATTATGCAATTCCTTCTATATATAGTACACAATCACAAGTCATGAAAAGTATTTTTTGTAATAAAATATAGTAGGTGTTTGATTTAAAGTGTATGATTTGGGGGTTTTCTGGTTCTAAGATGGAACCCCCCTCCCAGAAGAAGTATTGGGGGAGGGCACCAAAAGGAGGGGGCAGGACTTCTGGTCCCAGCGTGGCAACCGGGGGTGGGGCAACTGTCAAGGGATGAAGCTACCTATGTGGCCCCTGATAGCTGCCAAAACTTGTTAAGTGGCCCTCCATCCAAAATAATTGCTCACCCCTACCCTACGGTGAAGGTTAAACGTTATATGAACAGGATCAGAGGCACATGAGAGAACGGTGGATACAGTTCATAACACTAATCAAAAATTATTCTATTCAAATATCACTACTGGAAAGTAAGATCAAAAGTTAATAGTTATTAAGAAAATTATGGCAGTCACCTTGGAGCTAGGAGACCCAGGTCATAATCACTGATCAAAACTCAGCAAAGCACTGATTGTAGGGCCAGGTATAGACATTACACATAAACTCTTGGTGTTTCCTAGCTCATAGAGACACCTTCGTTGATTTTTCCTTTCAATCATGGTGACATTTGTAAGTGACCTGCTACTATCTTCACCTGGGGCCTCACTGACTTCATCAATTTTTGGATTGGGTCTTCTCATCCTACCTAACATAAAAGCTAAGATAGCTCTAACCTTGGTCTATTTTTCTCCTCCTCTCAACAGCTCCTTTAGCCTATATTGCCAGTGTTTTCTCTGCCATTTGGTGCAGAATGTAAAAGAGACGTGCTTTTCCACTTGCTCACCCCATAACAGTGTCTTTTTTATTTTTCCACAAGCTAGCATTAAAGATTTTAGTCATTTCAGATTTAACCATTCTTCTATGATAGAACTCAGTTGGAAGAAATGTGGTAAAACAACAGTGGTAATCAACTGTTAACTATTATGACCCCAACAAAAAGAAGAGGTTTTAGGGTCCTCCTTCTAGTGAGACAGGATCCCCCAGTACCTAACCATAATAGAAGGAATAAACATTATGACTTCCCAAACCATGTTAGAAACTTTGATGGGATCATGACCTATTAACTAGAATATATTGTGGCAATAATTCTGCATTGTTAATTATAAATGAATCAAATCACTAAACAAACAGCTCTTTAACTAACTGTATTGCATAAATGCATACAGCCTGCCCCTACATTATTCATAAAATATATATGTATATAAAAATAGCATAGTAAGAGCGCTGGGATTTGGGCCTTTAAAAGCACAGTGGTAAATATGAAAGAACTCGTATTGCATAATAAACAACTAACAATGCATATTATTTCTCATAAATAACACACATTTTTATTTTAATTCATTTGAATAAGTCATTAAGTTCTATACATTTGTTTGTCTGTATTTCAACAGTAATAGTTTTACATATTCCCAGAGAAGGCTTATTATGTAAGGGTTTCTGGTTTTAATATGTAAAAAGAAATAAAACTATACTATAATTTCAATATATACAAATATAATTTCAGGTCTAATCTCACACTCCTAATTTTTGCAAAGCATTCCTCTTTTCAAATTAAAATATACAATGTTCATATTTCCTGTAAGTTATTCAGTCTTGGTAGCACTAGAGTCTCTTGAGACTATTTTACATGTCAGCTGAGCACACTTTCAGCTTCTTTTTAAAAATATGACAACCAAATAACAAAGGCTATGCAAAATCACTGGCAGTTCTAAATGTAAACAGAAGATAGGAAAACCACTGAATATATATAAATCCATTAACCTTTCAAGCAGCCTTACCTATGAGCTGCAGTGAGTATGTTATTTTACTGTTGATTTATAGTTCCTAAGTAATATTTTCCCTAAGTATTGCTAAGACAAACAATAAAGTGGTATTTAAATACCCACCTGGCTTCTGGTAACAGCCTTTAGAGAAATATCAGAGCATATATTACATGGGAAAAAGGTATACTTTAAATATGATGGATTTCTACTGTACTCTTGACTTCAGTGATGATACTTCAACAGAGAATATGGCCTTCGATCATCGTGTGTGTGAGCTTCTGTGGCAGTTGGATTTTCCATAACATACATTCATATAATTCTGTGCAGACACACATTCGCACCCCCCCGCCCCCGGAGTATATATATTGTGTTACCAGCAATACCAACATCTAGGCAAACTCAAGACCCCATTTCAATTGTAGAGAAAATTACCTCTTGCAGGGTAGCATGCAGACCCTGCAGTGCATTCAGATAGCACAGACTGGCATGCTCAGTTTAAAACTTTGGACTCTCTGAAGTCAGTGAGTTTTGCCATTTACTTCAATGGGGTCAGAAATTCATCCTCAGAGTTTTGCCTCAAGTATCAGGTTAGAAGTAGGGCGGGCAAGATGATAAGAATTCTGTTTTGTTAAATAGCAGAACCTTTGTATTTTTGTTTCTGTTCTGATATGGACTGCAAACAAGATCTTTTAAAAACATTTAAGGAGAGAAAACAGGATAAGGGGAAAGAATAGGTACCGTGTGTGATTATGGCAGTCACCTTGGAGCTAGCAGACCCAGGTCATAATCTCTGATCAAAACTCAGAAAAGCATTGATTGTAGGGCCAGGTACAGGCATTCCACATAGACCAGCAGAAGTGATCAGAAGCTGGTGTAAACCTGTAATAGAACAGAAATTTGGGGCATGTAAACCTGTTTAAAAATGGTAGAACTCAGATAGGCTTGGATGGATATAGCATTAGACTTAATTGGTTTAAGTTAGACCAGTCTCTTGAATTTCTGCACCAGATCTCCTATTGATTCATGTTAGGTCACTCTCCGCTAACATCCCAGGGGCCTTAGTGGACCCCCCAAGCCATCTCACATAGAGGCAGGGAACTCAGCCTGGCTGCTCTGGCCAAGTGCCTAGCCATTCCCGCCCCCAAGCACCTAGCCATTCCCACCCCTGGGCTCTCAGAGCTGAGGCAGTAAAGCCTCTGCTCCCCAGCCCTGTGTCCTTCTTGCACCTGATTGTGGTGGTGCTCATGGGGGATGAGGGAGAAAAGTCTCCCCTGACATGTAGCACCTCCCCAGCTGTGCTTGCTTGTATCTAGGGGGGCCTGGCCTGGCCAGGGTGCAGGGTGGGGTCATGCACTCTTCAATATGCCCCCGGGTCTGCCATGCTCAGCAGACAGCTGCATGCAGCTCTCAGCCCCAGTTCCTGGCTGCCCATGTCAGCTGATCCATGCAGTGGAGGGGTGGGGAGCAGAGACCCCCCACCCCATAGGCCTGGCTCCAGTCCTGAGCAAGCACAGCTGGGGGGGGGGACCTCCAGTTTCCCACCTGCCCCTACCATTGCATGGCTCTTCTGACTTGGGTAGGCAGAAGCTGGGCAAGTACCACACGCGGCTATCAGCCAAGCCAGGCAGTGCTGGGGGGGGCGGGACAGGAGGAATGCAGGCCACTGCTCTGTGGCCCTGGTCCGCCCCCAGACCTGAGCTGGGGGGCACCACCCCTGCTGCCACTGACAGCCACTGCTGGGGGGAGAGAGGTGCGGCTAAGGAGAGAGGCTGCATTGGGAGGCATGTGAGAGCACCCCCCCCATGTTCTGGCCTTGGCCAGTGCAGGCAGTCACATGCCCCTCCCATGCCACACAACAGCAAATGTGTGTCTGTTTGTTCCTGATCCAATCTATGCAGTTTAGAAAACCCCCCACACAGGTTGGATCGATTCTCCTTTGGGTTTTTTGAATATCTATAAATAGCCTAGGTGCCTTCCTCCCCAGTCATGTAAGCATCTAACTTCATCCCAGTTTGAGCAGAAATTTCATCCTGCACCTGGAAAAACTTTCCTAACAAACCTTTCATCAAAATCTAAACATTACTACTACAAAAAAATTAAATTAGTTTTGATAAATCAGAATTTTCTAATGAAAAATCTTTTCATCAAAATAATTCCAGCTTGCTTAGGAATAGTTGGGACAATCACAACATGAAACTCATCTGAAGATAGAAACATCAGGCCTTGTTTCTTGCAATGTAGCTCATGATTTCAGAATAAACCAGCAGATCCTGCCTGACTAACCTGGTTTCTTTTTTACGACCGGGTCACAAAATGCTTGGATGAAGGAATAGAGGTAGATGTTATTTACTTAGATTTTAAAAGGCTGAGGGAGTGGGGGGAGGGGGGGGGAGGGCTCAAGGCAGAGCCACCCATGCAGTGTGGACAACAAGGAAGGAGCTTCACATAGCTGGCAAAAGCTGAGCCAGCGGGGCAGGAGCAGTGCCCTGAAAGAGCAGGACCTGCAGGTAGCAGTGGGACCCTCAGCAGCACGGCGTGCAGCCGGCAGGAGAGACTCCCCACTGGGCTCCAGGATCCCCTGGGAGAGGCTGCAGCCGGCAGGAGAGGCTCCCCTGCTCCAGGAAGAATCTGAGCAGCGACCTGAAGGGTTCCCAGCTCTGCTTCCAGCTCCTCGGATCAGAGGCCAGGCAGCTTGTGAGGCCGCCAAAGGGGGTTATTGTGTGAGAAAGATGGTGGCCCATCCCACACTACCAAGAAGTCCGAGAAGCATCTCTACCTGCGACATACCAGGGAGAGGCACAGGAGGTTACAGAGACTGACTAGGTAGGAAACCAAACCAGTCTAATATCTTTCATATGCTGTTGCTCAGGCAGAAACAACTCACAAAAGGGCACAGAAAGCCTGCAGACAGAGGCTTATATGCTCTTTCTACATCCCACCCCCAGAGCACTGTGATCGGAAGGGGACTCAAGGAAAGATCAGTTACTGGCCAGCTACAAATGTCAGTCCCCTCCCTCTTCTCAGTTTCTGTTCCCCTGAAAGATGGCCTTTTGAATCTCCAATTTTTTTTCCAAATTGATTTGGAGTCTCTGAATCAATTTGGAGAGGGTTTTTTTTCCAATTCAGATTCAGAGATTTGGCCTCCGACTTGGGCCGAAACTTCTCCAAATCAAATTGCAGACTGAAGCTTCGCACAGCCCTAATATCATTATTGTTACCATAAGTTCCAAAGAATGGGGAACTGGTTGACAAGTAATATTAAAAAAAAAAATCTGTAGTGATAGACACTAAGCTCATGGTCTGTTATTTCAGGTTTCAAACTTTTCTTCAGGCTAGGACTATTGACCTGTTACTTCTGCAGCATAAATCAAAATTTTTCCAGTTCCATGGTCTGCTTAGTTCCTAATTTATCATTAAAGAAGATTTAGTGGGCCTGGACTGCTAGAGCATTAAGTAATATATATTAGCTTCTAGAACTTTTTTCCCATAGTAACATGTTCTGAATACAAATATACACTGAGGGCTGTTTCTTGCCTCATCTTATCAGCTGTAAAGGTATTAAAACTAGGATGCTGATGGCCTCTTTCTTCCTTATCTAAATAATTATTTTTTTCTGGCTTAAGAGAGAACTTAGGGCACCTTCTCATGTTTGTATTTTTACAGATATGAGACTTGTTATAAATCCAGCCAATCTAAAGTCATATTAAATGACTGTGGTATTTGAGATCACATTATTTCATCTATTTCAGATTTGGTGGCATTTCCAGCTTTTACCAGTCACGTCACAGATTGGAAATAAGCATAAATCAGGAACAGAGGGAAGTTGATCACATTTTGGGACCTGTGAGGAGCCCTATGCCGCTACGATTACACCATTATAACTACCCAAGGTCAGCTACCGGAAGGGTCTTCACATGAGGCCACCCACCTTTCATTGAAGCGGGGCCATATCCTGCATAAATGAGATTCATTCTATAGCCTATGGTGTGGTTAGGAACTGTTCACTATTCATTATCCATGACACATCATTGGCTACCTCTCTCACATGGCATTGTTTCTGCTCCCTGACTGGAAATTTTTTCAAATGCATCACAATCATGACTCATCTAATGAAACTGGGAATAATTAATGTTTCCACAGTTACCCATTGCTGTTTGAATTTTTATGAACATTTCTATTTGTCCCACTGTTAAAAATAGTGCAGCCTTGCTATGTGCACTTGTAAAGACACTCGTAAATCATCCTCTGTATTTAATCAATTAGATGCCTCCATTATAGCCAGTGAAGGGTTGGAAGAATCAGACCCTTGTATTTCTATGCAGGGATCAGTTTAGGAAGCTGCTTCATCAGTTTAAAATGCATAGCAGTTGTTTGAACAGCTGTAATCAGTTTATAATTTTTAGAGAAAAAAAATTTAATGAAAATAAAAACTGATCAGCTTTCCTTTAAATTCATTTTAACACTATGACTTATCTATATTGCTTTTGGAAAAAGCTAGCCTATCTCTGCCTTACTGGAAACTTTATCTATGATAAAACATGATTGAAAGCTTGGGTACGTGAGATTCGTAGTTGTTATCACAACCTGATTTTGAGCCTGGAATTATACCATATAATATCCTCGCCAAACAAATGATTGTTCTTTTAAAATGAATTTATGAATAGCCTTAGCTAGATCTACAGATAAACTAGGGATAAACTTATTATAATAGAAGCAAAGCTGTATAAATCCATAAATGTCCCCATCACTGATACGGGTTAGCCATTTTTGCACTGCCTGGGTTTTTCTTGGATCAGGAGAAATCATTTTAAGTTTACTAATTAAATGTCATAGAAAAATGTACTCCTTCTCATTCAGGTCTAAACTGGAGGACTTTAACTGATCAAAGCATGTTCTAAATTCATTACTGTATGGGTATAATGGAAGAACTGAAAGACAGCACCGTCTCTGAACAGTCATGTATTTTTGCCACATGTATCTCTAGCTAACCCCCGGTTAACATCCAGTGTCCTGTACTATAAAGAGCTGCTATTGATCCACATAGAATAACAAAGCCATTTTCAAGGGGTTCCTGATATTCCTGTAAATCCACAGAAAATCTTCCATCTGCATCTTACCCACTCAAGTCAGTGATGATGATCATGGTTTTGAGACCAGTTCAATTGCTGGTCAAGTAAACTGATTTGAATACAATAATATGTGTCAAGTAAATATTTGCTCAACATTTAGACTGATTTTAAGTCAAGATTATTTGGTTTTCTCTTTGAGGCACCTCAGTACTTCCAGTGCCCTGGACTGCTTTTGTAACAATTTTTTTAAAGCAATTAAAATATAGCTTTTTCCCTTTCTTTCTCTGCCCATGAGCAGGCAGTCAAGAATTTCAGAAGCAAACTGGTTGGCCTTCTTCAGAAATCATACCATCCCCACTTCCTTGGGGGTAAATCTGTTCTTTCAAATCTGAAATGCAAGTTTTTTTCTTTAGCACTGGAGCCAGTTTTCTAATTATAATTCTAAAATGGTATAGTTCTTGAGATCGGTTTTCCTAGACTCATCTACAAAAGACACCTGATCTTAATACAGTAATATCAGGTTCTACATGGGTCTTTTTTTAATCCCTATTTATTGATTCTAACTCCTATGCAGTGTAATGATGATAATACCTGCAGGTGCACATCAAAGCAAATTAATGTAAAGTATAATCAAATACAGAACTTCAGAGCTTCCAAGTGAAATCTGCTTCACTGACACGAGACCATCAGGGACAAGCAAACAACAGCAAAGAACTTTTAGACATTTTGCCTTTGTCTGAAGCTGCTAAGTCAGCACTGTGGCGAGTCAGCATGGTTTGGCGGACCAATAAATGATGTATTGCACCTACATCCCACATTACATGAAATTCTCCCCATTGTTTAACATTAAAATGTTCTACAGGATGAGAAACTAGAGATAGAAAAATATGAAATATTCATTAACAGCCTTTTTCTAAAATCAAACCTCCTTGCTGTAGGTGCAGAGGTATGACTCTTTAAACATACCCGGTCAAATACAAGAAGAAAACTTGCCAAAGCAGTAAGTACAAAATGGCAAATGTAAGCATCAAACAGTTCTGAGAAAAAAAAGCTCTCTCTCTATGTAATGTTAGCAAAAATAGCAAAAATAACTTTAACCTTCTCTTACAGGTGACAAAAAGCTACAGCTTCTCTCACTCTCTGGTGTTTTTCATTTCAGCTATTAAAAGCTCTGCAATGCCAGATGGTATCTCTTTTGCAAGTAAATAGGAACTTAGATGCATCTTAAGGCACCCACAGCTACCAGTGTCCTTATGACATATCCTCCCTAGAAGGATATCAATGTTGTGATGTACAGTAGCTTAAAAGGGTGTGTAAAAAAGAGGGAACTATGTTTAAATTGTGAACCTTTTTATGGACCAACAACAGAAAGATGCTTATAAAATTGCAAGCAAGGCAAATTCCATTTTATTTCAAATGCATACTTTTTAGGGCTGTGCAAAGTTGGTCCTATTTAATTCAGATTCTGATTCAGCCTGAATCAGGGACAGTGATTCAATTAATTGATTCAGATCACTGTCCCTGATTC
>NW_017728917.1:3178403-3205153 GCF_001723895.1 Crocodylus porosus
CTGTGGGACACTCCATGTGCCCCAGCATTGCAGCATTCATGAGCACCTGCTACATAGAGGTATGTAGAAAAAACATTTAAAGCTATGTCCATGTCCGAGTCTCCAAATCTTTCCGAATCTCTCTGAATGGATTTGGAGGGTTCTGATTCAATTCAGCGTGATGAAAAGGGCCCTATGATTCTATTTTGATTTGGAGATTTGGCCACTGAATCGGGTTCAATCTCCACTGAATCGAATCAGAGACTGAAGCTTCGCACAGCCCTAATTCTTGCAACTGACTTCAAACTAGAAGATAAAACTGCACAACAGTGGGATGTCTAATTTCACTAAAGAGTATTTTAATCAAATAAAATATCAAAGGTACCAAACAAATCAAAATATAGAAGGAATCTCCAGATTGAGCTACTCCGCAATCAATCTATCAAAAAACTATTAACAGAAGGCTGTGCAACTGCTTACAAAAGGCATGTTGATAGCATACCAAGGCCACACTTTGCAGTCAGGATTTTAGAATCAAGCCTCAAGTTCTTAAAGACATAGGCTGCATCTAGACAAACAGGATGTGTTTGCAGCTCTGCAAACTGCATGCATGGAATGTTAAAACATGCCCTGTGCTGCAAATTTGCAGCATGGGGACGAAATTTGCTACTGGGATTTCCAGTTAAAAAAAATATAAAAAGCACCGGGAAAAAAGGCAACTCAGAGCACTCTACAATAGTGAGCACCAGAACAAACAGAAGTTTGGTCCTCCAGTGAGATACTCTGGTTGCCAGCCAGAGCATCTCTATGCTCTATTTGTGCCCCAGCTGCTCCAGCACACTGAGAGCCAGGAGGAACTGGGCAAGGGCAGTTTGCCCACAGCAGAACAATTTGTCCCGCAACAAAGCACATGTGCAGGGGTGTGTGATGATGCACAAAGTAGCGGCACAAATTTGTGCCACTGCAAGCGCACGCCCCTGCTGGATGCAGCCATAATGTAAATCACCAGTTATTTCCTATGTTTGTGCATTTGAGTAAATTTTATTTACACAGCTTCCTAATGCAAAATGTACATGTTCAAGATAAGGCTGATGATCTATATATTAGTAAAATTTATTATTTACATGCCTAAGTATAATATGAAATAGTAAAGAACAATGCTTCGTATTGCTTTCAAGTATTCCCTCCTAAAAACCACTTTATGAAGCATTCAAATACTATATAGACATGCATGAGCTATGATCTTTGGTAGCTATCCAAATCAGTTGTGTAAATGACTATGTTTTAAAACTAACTCATTCATTACTTCATTCATTTGGAATTTCCTTTAAATAAAGATTTAAAGGGAGCCAATAGTGACTTTAGATAATATTTGCTTCTTTAAGGATCTTCTACAAGTTTTAAAATCATTTGCAGCAGCGTGTATCAGAGTTCACAGATTTCAAAACAGGATGGCAGCCCAGCTGTGCACCTGCCATGTCCATAATGCAGTTACGCAATTTTTTTCGTGCAACACAACTGATGCAAGTGCAATGTGCATCTATCCATTTTAAAGGTTCACACACATTTGACATGGTTTAATTCAATGTCTAAAAATCTGTTTACTATGTCAAACATCATTTATATTCCCTCAGATTAGGGTCATCAATTTTTATTTCTTAGAAAGAAAATGGATCCAATTTTGCAGTGGTGAAGCCATCAACCACTGTCTGACACTGCATTAAAAGGGGGGGGGGTGCGTGTGTGTGTGTGTGTATTTCCTCTCATATTTCAAAATTGTTTTCCTGCTGTTTAACATGCAAGCAATTTAAAAAAAAATATCCTGCAAATGCCTATGATGGAAACTTGGCTGTGGTTCAAACTCATAACTTAAGATTCAGAAGCATCTGTGGTCAGCACTGACTATCTGGTTAGAACATGTCTGAATATGCTCAGCCATATGTTTCATCATTCATGGTATGTAACCTCTCTACAAAGAAACAAATACATGGTTTTACCCTCTTGGTTTCTTCCACGTAAATATGTTTATGATGATGTAATGAGAAAAAGAGTATGCAGACTTTGGAACAGGACAGCTGGGAAAGAGTATGCAAATTCCCCACATGTGCTTTTAGCTTCCTGTATATGTTACAGATAATTAAAGAAGCCCTCATACACTGCAGTAATATGGGAACATGGAGCTGGCTTATACAAAATAGCACCAAAATCAGGGAAGTGAAAATTTTAAGCCATCTTTCTATATGCCCCTCAACATACATTCAATTTACTGTGACACATTCTGGGATGTGGTCCATTTTGCGCTAACATTTCTATGAAACATCACAGAAATGTAGGCAGGGAGGGCCTATATTGAGCCAGGATGAAGTATGTCAAAAGGATCCCTAACACATTTGTCTACCCTGCCTTTGTAAACTTCCAGTGAAGGTCTCTCAGCCACTTAACCACAACTAATGTAGGTAATATTTTCACACCTCGGCAGAATAGAATACAAAGAATACTTGAAATTTTCCTCTGCTCCTAGATAAAAATGATCGCAAATAATATTTTTTAGGATTCTTCGACAACCAAAGAGTATTGGCAGTTATACCAAAAGGGATAATGAGTTCACACAAGTCATCACAGCTGACTGAACAAAATAAGCTCCCATTAGGTATCTAATTAATCCTTTTATTACCTTGTTAAATCAGCTTATTTTACTGGAGGTAAAAACAGTACCTCTGTGTGGCAGAGCATTGTTACTTTATTCTGCCACACGGATGCCATTGTCTGAAGAGCACATAAAAAACACAGGTACTAAGTTTTCTTGTTTACATTATAGAAATTCAGCCAAGATAATTCACAGCCCTTTTTAAAGGAGAGTTTCACAAGATAAAGTTCATGGTCGCAGGTTGTTGCCTGCCCTACAATTTTCCAATTTCTTGTACATGTCCCCAGGCTCATGACTGCCAAAACAACACATGATCCTTGTAGAAGCAGCTGCTCATGAGGATGTGGAATCACACACCTGCCTTACCAAACCTCTACTTTTACATTAGAGGAGAAGGAGAAAAAAAAACAAGGATTGATCTTAAAACCACTTGTAACACTAAAGAGCCCACTCCTATGAAGAATGAATTACATGACAGTTGGAAGATGAGAGAACAGGACAAAACAGATCATAGTGGGGTGATGAAATGAAGAGTAAACATAGAGCATGTGCTTCCCATCTTTCTTTCCTTCTGCCTCTCCCCCCTTTTTTTTTTACTACTGAAAGCAGTAAATGTACACACTTAATGCTACTACCCAGGATAGCAGTTACTAAAGAAATATTATGTGACCATGAATGAAAGAGAAGGTGGACCACCTCTTTGCTAAAATATTGGAGAACAGAAGCAAAATGCTGAAAGTCTCCCACTTACAGTAAACCTAGTCCTCTGAGATTTCTAAAGTTTTGCCACTGTGTTATCTAAGGACTTTCCAGGAAAATGAAATCTATCTGGACAGTAGTAGTAGAGTAGTTTCTTCTTCATCACCCTTCCCTGGTTATTAGAGTGACTGCCTGAGGTATTCATACTTGTCTTTTTAATCATTTTGTTTGTGGTGAGAAACCTCTCTCACGCAGGAGAGTTACAGCACACGTTTTTTAGGCTAGGGACAGAAGTTACACATAAACTGGTGTGACAGACGTGCCTCTTTGGGGTCTACCAGTCTACCGTCTACCAGTGACCCCACCCACCTGTTATGAGCCAGCTGCCTGCCTTCTCGCCTGCCATGCATTGTTGTTAATTAATTATAAGATGTTAATTAAGTGGGAGGCTGCCCATTTATTGCCTCGATGCAAGGGGGTGCTATCTGCGGCTCCTTTCCTCCCCTATACCACAGCCCAAGCCTTGCAGATGGTACTGACGTTGTTTGGTCTAGGCCTTGTTCTACTCTGGCCCCCTTGTCCTCCCTAGGCTCTCCGCCACCCTGTCTCACTCTGCGCCCTCACCAGCACTTGGGGTCGGTGTACTCCAAAATGCTGCGCTCTCTCTGGTGCTGGGGTCCCCACACTGCTGTGGGTCCCCTATGAGGCCTCCTCCAACCCCTACGAGCCTCACCCAAGCCACCGGTTTTATACAATAATAAAACACAACACAAGCCCCTGGGCTACAACAAACTCACACCGCTCAGCTATAATGTCGTTCAACCCTACCAGGGAATACTCCATCCCAGTGCTCCTTCCCCCTTGGCTACCAGCAGAGAACTGCCATCCTGGCCTCAGGCCTGGGACTTATGTGTGAGCCAGGCCCTGCCCCTTCCTGTCAGCTGAGCACTGGCAGGTGTGGATCGCTAGCTCACTCCGCTTGCCCTGGTAGCCCACAGCTGGGACTCCCTACTCACTGCTAGGGCTCTTTCCCTAGCAGTTTCTACTCTTTATAGGAGCCAGGCATCTAAAATGCCCTGCGACAACCAGCTTAAGTGATCAGAAACTGGCTTAAACCTGTGTGATGGTCTGGCTGGCAGTGACCTGGCCCAGGGGTTTTGAAAGGGCAAAAGATGATTGGAGGACTTGGGATTCCCTTTCCGCACCAATCAGGCCCCAGAGACTCACCCTGCCCATGTCCACTGATTGGCCCCTTTGGTCACCTGGAGGGGGATAAAAGGGGCAGCATGGGCTGACTCAGGAGAGACCAGTGAGGGACAACAAGGAAGGAGCTTCACAGAGCTGGCAAGAGCTGAGCCAGCGGGGCAGAAGCAGTGCCCCAGAAAAGCTTGAAAGAGCAGGACCTGCAGGCAGCAGTGAGACCCTCAGCAGCATGGCATGTGGCCAGCAGGAGAGGCTCCCCACTGGGCTCCAGGATCCCCTACGAGAGGCTACAGCCAGCAGGAGAGGCTCCCTTCCACTCCCGCAAGGATATGAGCAGCAACCTGAGAGGTTCCCAGGTCTGCTTCCAGCTCCTCCAATCAGAGGCCAGGCAGCTCAACATGAGGCTGGGGCTCCGGGAAGGTCAAGACCCCTAGCAGGCTGGAGCAGTGCCACCAGTGGTGACTGTTTAGCAGTGTTCCTTCCTGCCACATGGGAGATTTGGGTTCCAGACCCAGCTGAGGTGACTTGGGGTGAATGAACTAGCAAGAAGAAAATCTTCTTGCAGTGGAAAGGGGCCATTGTGTTTTCCCCCCCTTTCTCCCCCTCCAGGTACCAAGGCCCCATATTTCCTTGTCATATGACATTTTGCATTTTGTGCCTTTTTATATTTCACCAACCCATATTGTTTGTTCTGCTGTTTGTGTTTTTATATTTTGTTAACCCTGTTTTTTGTCAATGATTGTAAGTGTCTAACCTCTGTTGAATCCTGCCCCTTTGGGGCACTGTAGTGTCCGCTATACCCTCTGACTTATGTTATGTTCCCAGTATTAAAAGGTATACGGTTAAGTCCCCATTGGTGGTTTGGCTCTGCTCTACAGGGGAAGGAGAGTCCCTACACCTCCCACAGTGCTTGTGCACCTACTCTGATCCCTTCAACTGGAGAGGGGGTACCTCTTGGAGTACCGCCTGGGTTACACCTGTAATGCAACAGAAGTTCAGTGCATGTAAACCAGTTTCAAAATGACTGAAACTGGTTTAAGATAAACCTGGTTGAATGTATCAGACTTAACTGATTTGGGTCAAACTGGTTTATGAAACTTCTGTTCTGGACCCTCTGGGTTCAAATTAAATCAGAGGCCCTTAGCATACTTTGCACCCCTAGGCTGGGCTGGACTACCTGCTCCACAGAGCAGGGCTGGCCCCACTCCTCTGCTCCCTAGCTGGAGCAGTGAGAGCTGGCTGATGAGAGCTGGTGGACAAGCCCCACTGGGGATGCAGGGAAACCCTGGCTGGGCCCTGGGCCAGGGAGGGGGGTTAAATACTCCTTCCCCCACTCAAAATTACTGCTGGCTGCTACTGTGGACTACATATCCAGAGGCACCTGGAAGCAGGAAGAGGAAGTGGTGAGAAACCCTGCAGAGTCCTGCTGGTGTAATTCTGGGCTGCAAATCCCAGAGACCTCAGGGGCAGCAGGAAGAGTGAACACACAGCCAGGGAGCCATGCTCTAGTGCCCCTCAGCATTTGACCTGAGCCACTGCAGGCACGTGACTGCTTTTCCTGAATCAAAGGTAAATGTCTGTTCACTTCTGTTTCAATTTAATCTGTGCAGTTTAGACTAACCTGCAAAGACTTAATTGATTCAGCCTTGGGCATTTTGACTGTCTGTACCTAGCCATTATGGATTAGCTTAGTCTTCTCTTGAAACATGCTTCACAACTGATGATGCTTTCATCCCTGCCCGCCTGCCCACCCATCCCCCCTCCCTTCTGAAAGTTTAATTCAGTGATTTATCACCTGCATTGTTATGGAAAGGGGACAGCTGAGCAAGAGATGGGTCTGCTGAGGTAACTGACTCTTGATACAGTTTATAAATTAATTAGGTGCTATGTAGTATAGTCCACAGTCACTGCTAAACCTTTGAGGGTTTGGTTTTGTTTTGTTTTTTTCATGGTCCAATTCTCTAACTCTTTGATAACCAAGCAAAGTGGTTATTGACTCTTTTACCTCTCTTTGTGCTTTAAAAGCACGGAAAGTTGAAGATTACTGAAATGGTAGTTTCATAATTCTCTGTTGTAAGGACAGGCGTATTAACTGGGTTTAACAGCCCTCTCTAGTTTGGGAAGCTGCAAATGTTGACAACTCACTTTCCCTGGCCAAATACAGATATACTGGGAGAGACAAAAGATAAGATGGAAGAAAGCAATGGATATGGGGATTTTTTTTCCTTTGGAGTTGGGGGTTAGATGATTTGCTTTCGGCTGCAAGCCAAAGGAACAACTGTTTCACTGAGTAAGCAGACTCCCTTGCTCATCCAAAGTCAGGGAGAAGTCACACAACCAAAACATGGTGATTACCAAACAAATGGCAAATCAAATTTAATCAAAGAAATTGATGGTTTTTCAATTCCACATGCAAAAGGGGTTCATGGCCAGAGACCTGTGATTTTGATTTAAAAATAGAAAAAAGACAAGGACAGAAACAGAGTAAACAAAAGTGACACAAAATAAAAAGGACGACCAGTCTCTTGTGAGTTCCTCCGTTTTATGCTTTCTCAGTACTTGGAAAAATACCAGACCATTGCAGCAATCTGTTCAGGAATTTTCTAGTGGCCACATCTGACTAAACAACGCAACGAAGCAGCAGTCTCAGAATACATCAAAAAAAGGGGACGCTGTCTCAAAATACATCAACAAGAGATGAGTTCTTTAGGGACAGTTCCCAGAATGCAGTGAGTTTCTTTTTGGCATGTTTGCAGCAAATACAATTGGCTCTGCCAAAGACTTCCAGATGCAACCATTCATAGTCCATAAGAATTCAGTCTTTTCCCATCCCTCTGTTAGCTGGCTCTGCTAGCATTAGGGTTCTGACCTACTAATTGCTTTGAAGATATGGACCAAAGATTTTGAATTGGAAATGGAAGTGGACTGGGAGCTACTGGAGAGATCTGTGATCTCAGCCATCTGTCTGACTAAGCTGACAGCCTGCTACAGTCCAAGTTGGGCTGCTGAATTCTTTTCATCACAAGCAATCAAGCTGTATTAACCCAATACAGTGTTGGTGGTGAACAAATGGACTGCCACAAGCAAGAGGAGAACATGAAGTTTCCTAGAAAACCAAAGCGGGAAGCTGCGGCTATGTACTAATGTTACATGTTATCAAGTTCTCTCCTCATCTGAGCTGCAGAATGGACCTGCACACCCTTTCCTTCTACTAGCAATGGTGGCAGAGATCAGACTCCTAGGTAATGCAACCAACACAGCCAGAACGTTTGTTGTCTTACAGTCCAAGGGCTGGAAGTACAAAGACATCCACATGCACCTTTTCACCAAAAATCAGCCCCCCAAATTGGGGTATATGTTTAGGTGGGAAAGCTGAGTTTTCTTCTTAGAACAGAAGCGCTCCACTTTTTTTTTTCCTGCAGCAGCAGTGACATGTGTATTCAAGAAGCTGAGGGAGTCAATTGAATTAATAGCTCATTGTTCTTCATTCCAGAACTGTTA
Source organism: Crocodylus porosus (assembly GCF_001723895.1). NCBI lineage: Eukaryota > Metazoa > Chordata > Crocodylia > Crocodylidae > Crocodylus > Crocodylus porosus. The sequence goes on from NW_017728917.1 coordinate 3,186,433, forward strand.
ATGACTGTCTCTCCTCTCCTTTTTAATTATCTTGATGTTCCACTAATCCAGCTAACCTTTTGCTGTCTGTTACCTGCTCCTGGTCTCTTCCTATTTTAACTGGAGGCTGTTTTTAGCTTATTTCAAACTTGTAGGCCCACTCATGGAGATCAGGTGCTAGCAGTACCTAGGGTTTCAGTTTTTGCCAGTCAGCAAAAGGAGGGTGAGGGAGATGAAGGATCTGTCCATGCCCCACGCAGACATAACCCTGGAAAATCACTTTTTCTTCATTCTGCCTTCCCCAAAACATGGTGTGTGTCTTATTTGAGGGCATGTGGCATGAGAAAAGGTATAGTAAAACGAAAGACTATTCTCAAATAAAGTTAAAATAGTCAAATCACATACAAAATCTAGCAGCCAATCCACGATGTAGATGCCTCACAGAAACAGGTAACTCCTCAATTGCACTACTCTGACAGTAAATGCCAAGGGGATTGTTGGAACTTTGGCCTGAAGCCCTTCTCTGGACCACTATTTCACACCACTTTACCGACTTCCAGCAGCTGAAGCTACTTGTTCTTTATGGAAGCTCTATAACAATATTAAAGCTAAACTCTAAACAGTCTCTAGTCTTTAAGCAAGATTTATTTTTTTCCTACCAACAGGATCTTAATTCTTATAGTGAGAAGCTTACAGTGATAACAAGAATGAAAGAACTACTCGTTGAACTACAACACAGATTAAAATTACAAGGGCATAAGAGGAATCCCCAGTAACAGGTTGGTGTTATGACTCTTCATAAGCACTATGTCTGTTCAACAATTAACTCATTGTGGACACTAACACAACCTAAATTAAAAGACAGCGTCCTTAAGTGCAGAATCTAGACCTGGTATAAAATACCAATTATTTGCCACTGGTACTACCATCGCAATTAGATGGATGGAAACTTCCTTAACCCGGTAAAAAAAAATGGATTTTACATTAAACTTCTTTGTCCTCCATATGTTTTGACAAGGGACAAATAATTAGCCGAACAAAGCAAAATGTCTATTAATGACCAAGGCACATACAAATGCATTCCTGACATTTTTGGCCAAAAGAGTATAATCTGTTGGGATAAACCTAGTACTTAACGATTTTATATGAAGCAATATATGTTTTTTAAATTACCTCATCACCATCCCAAGAATGCTATAGACATGTAGTTATGTATATAGCACAACAAGTCATGCTGTTTATATTTAATAATTGAATTTAAAGGAAAAAAAAGAGTGGATGAATCACAGAAACTGTTCTAAAATTTTAACTAGGGCAATTTATAAACGCTACATGATATTTCTGACATTTAATTCTGCTGTTTTGAAGTTTCAAGTTCGAAATGTTACCTTAGTCAGGGAAAACCGGATGGATGGATGGACTAACAGATGGACAGATGAGTCCATTGAGTGCATTACTGGCTGCCACTCATTGAATGGCAGGCAGCTAATAAAACACTCCAAGGAATTTTCCATCCATCTGTTCTTAATAAAAATAAATGATGATGTTCTGAATCTAGTTGTTTTAATTTTTAGCTGTACTGTTAATAGGATAACTAAGTTGATCCTGAAGACCCTCTTAAAGATTTGGACAAGCCCACCAAAATTATTGGTATTTGTTTTCCTTGAAAATGTCTGTTCAAAAGTCTTTTCTCTCCTATTTTCTGATTTATTGTGAGACATTATTATGCTCGAATGAACTTAATAGCCTCACAGTTCCATTGTTCTATTGCAAGTAATGAAATTAGATTAGTGTTGCTCAGTTTAGTGGGATGAGTCTTTATGGTTCTCTTATGTTGGGAGAAATACATGTTTATGAAACTCCTTTGTCCACAGCATGTTACAATAATAGAGCACCCTTTCATTTATTTGAAAACATTTTAAAGTTGATTTTATTCCTATAAAGCAAATAAATGTTTTGTTTTAAAAAAATAGATACGCCTCTCTCCTAATGGAAGCAATTAAAAAAAACAAACAAACCACTACTGCTAACCAGTAACATTAAATGGCATTTTCTTGCCACCTGTAAGGACTAATTCCCATACCCCTACTCACGATGAGTAATAATTTAGCTCCCTATGTAAGATAAGCAGGGGGTTTTTTTATTCAACATGAGCTTAATATGAAAATTGGGCTGACAGTTATTTCCTGTTCCATACCAACCTGTGATCAATTTTTGACTTTTTAAGTGGTGATCACTGTGCAGTCAACAAGAACATATGGTACAGGGCAAACTTAGTAACTACATCTGGTTGTCTCTCAGGAGGTTTTGGAAAGAGCCTTGTCACATGGAACACTTAGCACACGTTTTATCCCTGGACTGCTAGTTGGCATTGAGAGTTACAATGTGCTATGAGCAGTCACGTGGTAATGTTTACTATAGTCTCATAACATGCACAGCTCATGCTCTACAGCACTCTGCACACGTTGCGTTTTGGGCTTTTTGTCCACTCTGAGCAGGGCTGGAGCTGACTTTAGGCCTCTCCTTGCCACTGGCCACCCCCCCCCACCCCCAACAGGTGCTACAGGGAGCACATCAAGGTCTTCTGCAGAACCCAAAGTTATCCAGCAGCAGCAGTGCCAGAAGGCACCTCCTGGCCACTGAGAGGCACCAGCCCTGTGCCAAGCACATTTCTCACTGGCTGCATCATGGTACTGCTCACTGTTGGCTCCTGTCCTTCATTACCTTTCTTTGCAGCCTCCACACCCAGAGCCTGCACCCTTCCTAACATGTGCTCAGCATGGTCCAGCCCAGACGTGCCCTCCTCAACACACCAGGGCTGGCCCAGTCTCTGCCATGGGTGGCAGGCAGAGAAGCATGGGGAGCAGAGCCTGGGAGAAGATGCCACTGCTGCACTGGACCCTGCTGGTGCCAGGAGGACTGCAAATTGCTCATATTATCTCTGTGGATCTGTCTGATGATAGATGAACCTGTGTTTTTTCAAAACGAGCCAGAGATATTTGTCCTGCAAAAAGTCCTAATACTGCTATCCTATGGGTATTCTTAGCATGTGTTTTATTGCTCGAACCTATGGACACCCATGTTTTACATCCAGTTAACACATCCAAAGTATAATGTGAAACATGGCCTTAAACTTGAGTAGAGGAGATTGCTAGAGAAAGAAGCCAAACTTCTAAATGGCTGAACCCATGGAATAACATTGAATCCCTTACAAAACTTTAAGAGAAGAGAGGGAAGCACTGCTCCTGTTCACAACTCCTTTTCCTACCCAAAATCCCTAGTCAGATCACTCCTGTTGAACGTTCCTAATGAATCACAAGCACAGACATGCTGAAGTGATCCATGCAGTCATGCACTTTTTTCTTCTTGCATGGTCACTTAACTTTTGTGCGACTTCAGTTTTAAACAAGCAAGCCATCTGACGCAAGATTTTTAGTACTAATATTCATATTCAATTTTAATACTAATATTCATAGCTACTCCAACCAAATAGAAGCTTCTAAAATGCTTTTTCTTAGTTTTCTTGATTCTAGTGTTATGTGGCTGAGGTATAATGAACTGTTGTGGGTCTCACAGTTGCACTGCAAATGGGAACGGTCCCCCAGAAGAAAAGCTAAAATACATATTTGAACAAATGCAGGTTCATATTAGTTTCCACATAATATTCATCCCAAAGCATAATTATACTTTTTTTTTTAAGAAAAAGAAAAAAAACCAGCCAGACATTTGGGCTGACACAGATTCGTCCTTAATGCATATGTAATTTGAAACAGCTGAGATATCAAAGGATGAAAATTGAAAGTTAATACTTGGCAGATTGAGACAGAGGCTTCAATTTGGCACTGATGCCTAGAAAAAAGATTATGAAAAGATGGAACTGCACATGCTCAGGATAGATTTGTGGATTAAAATTTCAGCTATTTCATGACCATTTGAAGAAAACAAAGACATAAAAATTAGTCAACATTAAACACATGATCCCTGGAAATATTTCAGATCATTAAAGAAACCCATCATGGATAAGTGAGGCCTTGCTTAATTTTCTTATATAAATATTGAACAAAAATCCAACTGTCCTTGATAACAAGGGAAATTCTGTCACTGATTTTGATAGCAGGCCTGGGTTTTAACAATGATCAGCCAGATTCTGTTCCCTCTATTGAGTGTCTAAATGAACTATTTTTTCCACCTTATTCAAGTACCTGAACATCCATTAATGCATCTATTTTTCTAACGCAAGAACACTGACCCTAAAGACACCATCAGAAAATACAGCAAGGAGGAGGTGGAACCACCTGCCTTTTTCATTAATTGTTTTTCAGGGATTTGAGCAGTGTGAAATAGGATTGCATTTGGGCACATACATCCACTTATACACCTAATAGGTGGAACCCAACAGAACATAGACTTCAAATTATAATTTATTTCCTATCTACGACCTACAAGTACTAATAAATGTTATGCAAAAGATTATGCTATAGAAAAGATTCCTACCAATTGCACCAAAAAAATCAACACCTATTAGCAGCATGCATCTAGATAGAGATTTTTTAAAAGTTGTATATATTTTGCTCCAGTAGTCAACCTCCTTTTTTTACGTAGATGTCTCATTTAAGAAATGACATTCTTCCTCAAGCTTTAAATAAAAAGCATACTTTTAAGTGACTTTGGTGCTAAAGGTGATCATTTGAGAATTTCTTAGAATATTTCTCAGCTGAAGAGAAAGCTTCTTCTGAGTTCTAGCACTAAATAAAATTTTGCAATGATACCTTGTTTCAGTGGCAATGTGTTATCTGTTCAATAATTTTTTCTAGCCCGTCTTTAATAACCTTAGAATTTCAAACCCACAGGATGAAGTAAAAGTCAGCATCTAGTCTGATGTTTCTTCTGATGTGTTAAGTCCAAAACTGAAAGCCAACGCAAAATTCTTGGTTTCATTCAACACACCAAGTACCTGACTCTTCTAAGGATAAGTACACTGCAAACTTGGCCAATTGTTTTATCTGAAGCTTTTTCCAGACGTTTCATCATCACATGTTGCTTTGTGCTTTAACCTGATACAGTGATGGTCTCATATTCAGGTTCGCTGATGCACAGTATCTGGATTAAACAACATGGATTTTGAAAATGAAGTGCACCTCTGCTTACTTCACACTGTCACACTGTAGAATAATTTGCTAGATGGCAGAATTGCTTAAACCAATCAGCAGGAGCTTTGAAAAATGTAAATAATATGCATAGAGGAGCTGTGCTTTCAGTAACCAAAAAAAAAAAGCACTTCCCAAGATTATCTGACAGCAGAAATGGGTTATATAACATTGTACATTGTGTAACAATATATCTAATCTGATTTAGAGCACTAAACAGTAGGGGTATGTGAAACAGGCCACCTGCCATTCCCCTCCCAGCTCAGTGATTGGCCAAAGGGGGACCCCGGGTGCCCCCCCAAACCGAGGAGGTACCAGTCGCTGAGCCAGGGGGCATAGGAGGGGGCCCCCAATACACCCCCCGGTGGACCCAGAACTGGACTGGAAGTGCTTCTGGTCCACTTCCAGGTCTGCTGCTAAGCACGCTGGGGAGCCCCCTGCACTCCTGTGGGATGCTCCATCCACCCCACCATTGCAACATTCACAAGCCACCTAGTGCCTTGAGGTATGTAGAAAAAGCATTTAAAGCTGTGTCAACAGTCGAACCGCTGATTCTCCAAATCAGCATATCTGAATCGTTGACTCTTTTCAAATCCATTTGGAAGGTTCCGATTCGATTTGAAGAGATTAAAGGGTCTCCTGATTCAATTCAGATTCAGAAATTCGGCTGCTGAACCAGGCCGAATCTCTGCTGAATTGAATCAGGGACTGAAGCTTCACACAGCCCTGCTAAACAGTCTGTGCTAAGAGGGAATATAAAAAGTGTTAAACCTATATTTGCTAGGAAAGATTACAATGCACACATACACACACTTGATTTCTATTCCAGCCACTCACTTGCACTGAGACCTTGGACAACTCACTTTTTCATTTGCCTCTCCCATCCTTTTCCTGCCCTATTTAGTAGCGTTACTTCATGGCTATATATTTCAGATCCAGGTCTAGTTAACATGCAAATGTCTTCACTTCTGACAAGACCCAATGAATTTATTTGTTCATGGAGCTGTATTTGTACAACCAGCTGCCTGTGTTTGTTACTGCTCTACTAAGTACAATAAATGGCAAGTCTCAGCTCTAAAAGGAGATAATTTTATGGTGAAAGCCTGCATTACAATATTTTTTTAAGGCCACAACAGTATATTTGGGTTCATTTTGTGGGGAGCAGCATATTATCCAGTTGCCCTAATGATCTGGCATCAAAAACTGAAGGTTGGGTCATGGAGTGCTTTGTCCACGAATCATTTCAGTTCACTCTCGCTATGTGTTGCATTGAGGGAATTCCAGTTAGACTATTTACTTGTCTAAAATTGCAGATAAATGACAGGTAACTAGATCAGAGCTCCATCTAACAGAAGAAATCTCCTGGGTTGTTTTAGAAGAGAAGTTAATTTGGTTGAACGAGCTGTCAATTGTGATGGTCTTGAGTTGGGAAGCCCAGCCTGCTTCCAGAAAATATCACTGTTAGCATTGTAGCAGGACCATAGGTCAACCCCTCAGGTGAAAAATGATTTATGCTAACTCTGAAAAGAAGAACAAATTCAAAATGGGAGGAAAGAGATAGAAGGACAAAAAATATTTAGATACCCACTTTGATTTACCTTTCTTGGACTAGGTATGAGGAAACAAAAAAGAAACAACACACTAAGGACTTAAACGTATGTGCCTAAAGGTAAACATTCACATAAGTACAGTGCTGAATCAAGGCCCTATACAGTATATGCAAATACAAATATACTGCTAAAAATATAAAACTGGCAAAAGAGATGCAACCTTTCAAAAAATGTAATACAAATGTTAAAATAAAATAAGAACCTCCCCCCAGGAAGCATTCTTTCCTTACTTGCCAGCCTGACTTAGAAATCAAAGTGTGGCATGAATTACTGTGTAAAGGAAGGTACTGCCTACAATCCTATTACATCGATTGTTTTATTTTGTATTAGACAATGATCAGATAGCAGAAGGCATACTACTGAAATATCCTGAAAATGGAGGCGTTTCCCAATCTGCTGGTAAGATTCATGTGTGTTTTCAGAACACATATGAAAACCAACTGTATATACAAATGTTAAAATCCAGCTCCTAAGGTTTTCTTTTTACAGTAAAACAAACAAGTCAAACCAATTTTTACTATAACCCAGCTCTGTGACTGATGAGACTGAATGCAGGACTTCTGTGCTGACCATTTCCCCCTTTGAAACCGCTTCTCCTTGGTCTGTACACTTCCTTCCACAAGAATAGGCCTGGGTCTGGATCCCTGTGGAGCCAATCAGTGCACTTCTAGATTGGCCTGAACAGGTGACTTGAGAGTAATATAAGCCTCTGCACTAGCTGGAGGCCTGAGCTCTTCACTTCACATAGCAGCATGTTTCCATGTCTCCAGATCACTGAGCAAAGAGAGGATAAAATGCAAGGCAATAACTCGGGTACTTCCTGTCACACCACTGGCCCGTTGACTGATAGCGTTGCTGTTTGCATGTTCTGATGACTCTCAGATATAACCCTGTTGTTGGAATTAACATTCGAGCAGATTCAGAGACTACTTAAATGGCTAAGGTGACAACCTAACACACAGATTTGTATTTGAAGCAGCAAGGTCAAAAAATAAAAAATAAATATGTCTCTAGCATGGCTTTTGCATATAAAAATGTGTCAAAGGGTATTGCTTAGCAAACTAGTTTGCTTTAGGGTGGATATTAACACAACCCAATTTTAACCAAATTAAGGCACAAGAAGCAGAAACAAAAAAAAGTAAAGCTTTGGGAATGAAATGTTTTTTGGCAGTTCATAGGAACAGCTACAAAGGCCCTAACAAAGGCACTTGTATGCTATCTCTTTTTGATCTACAATCCTGATCAGCATGGGAAAAAAATCACTTACTTTCCTGCTTTTTTCTATTTAACCTCCTGCACATCCTATCCACCCACATAAATTTCACAATAAGTATTTTTAAAGTCTGCATTAATCACAGACCAAAATTATGCCTATAGAAAAGCTCCTTAAAAAAGGAACACTTGCTGGGTAGCTCTCAAACTGAGAAAATGTAAATAATTCATGGAAAATTCACTGCAGATTTCTAATTAAAACTAATTAGAATAATTCCATTTTATCACATGCTATTTGTCTTTGAATGGTTTCATTTCTTTTTTTAAAAAAGAAGTATTTTCTTCTGTATTGACTCTGTCCCCCATTCAACATACATATTAGATATTTGATCAAAGGGTATCTTTTTAAATTGCCTGTTGTGCAATGCTATTTTTCAGATAGCACCACAGTGTATGCAGTGCTTTGTGCCACATGGCTAAGATTAAGGAGATGCAATGCTGAATAATTTACTTTGAATACATATATATCTATAGCTATATAGCTATATATATCTATATCAAGTCTGAAGGCCAGATCTAGAAAATGAATTTAGACAGGACACAAGAAGCATGTGTCCTGAAAAAGGACAGAGGTGAATATTAGGCACATTAGACAAAATTTGTGATCCAAGATTGCCCTGCTAAGAGACCCATTAATCCTGGAGACACCAAAGCTCACTAGATTATCCCATTTCTGATCTGAGAGTTTCCTAGGCACCTGCACTACTTCCAGGGGGCATGCCCAGAGTCACCTTATTTTGAGCAGCTGATGGCTAGAAAATGATATCTAGAGACTTGCTTTTAGGAATCGGCTTGTAAGTGAAGGTGATATTGCATTAGAACAATGGTCCAAGGCAATGGTAAGGGTTAACTGGTTTCTAAAATCCTGTTTGTGACGAAGTTTTACAGCCTTCAAGGCAGACACCATGTATGAGGCCAACAGACAAGTGGGCATACCTGCATACTTACCAGCAGGCCTCACAGGTTCCCCAGGCTGCCAGATGTTGCCAAGCACAGCTGACCAGCCAGGCCACCCCTGATTGGCTGCTGGGTCCATGCAGCAGAAGCCTCTATCCCCACCTCTCTCTGCCCTCCACTGCCTGGGTGCAGCTGGCATCTGGTCACAGGCAGGAGGCAGGGCTGAGGCGAGTGTCTGTGTTGGCTTGGCTCCGTGAAAGCCTGAGCTGGGTCCGTGAGACAGAAGCCTCTGTTTTTCCCTCACCCCATGCCCCAGCTGGCTGCAGCTGACAACTGGCTGCAGACAGGAAGCAGGGCTGGGGAGAAGTCTGTGCTGGCTCATCTCTGTGACAGCTGAGCATGGGTCAAGTTCCAGCACACCTCCCTGCAAGGGTAGGCTAGCAGGGTGCACAAAGGAGCCTGGGATGCCAGGGAACAGTGACCTAATTTGATTTGATAGGGGATCTGGTACAGAAGTTTGATGCGCTGGACTAACCTAATTCACATAAGTTTGAGTGCACATCAATCCAGAACCATCTTAGATGGGGTTCTGCCATTTTTAATCCAGCCTATGTGCCCCAAACTTCTGTACAGTTATGGGTTTGGTTTGATTTCTGATCGCTGACTCCAGATTATACGTAACACCTGTACCTAGCCCCAGTTTCCAAAAGAGTCCCACTGCATTCTAAAAAACTAGACAAAGCAGGACCTGAGGCCCTGGAGGAACCAGTCTGGTGGGCATGCTCTGAATGTGAGTCTAGGACAAAACTCAGTAGCTGCTACCATCTCCGTTCAAAAACACAGTCAAAAGAATTGGTGGGACCTGGCTGACTTCATTACATAGATAGATCAGCCAAAAATACTAGTGTAGGAGACAAAAGCATGGCACCACTACCACCACCATCTCCTCAGCCATATTTAAAGAGCAAGCCTTCACCAGTTCATTCAAAGGATTCAGGTATGTACCTTCCCTTATAAGTGGGTTCCCAGTTCTGGAGCCCATGTGGACACAGGTGCCTCCATTAAAATGTTGACTTAACGTCCCTAAAATCCAGAGCATTAGGGATTCCTCTTTGCTCACAACCCCTAAGTAAGGAATCCCTAGCTCAGCACCTGGCACTGTAGTACCAAAACTGTCGGCAAATAGGTCCTATAACTCAAAAACGGAGTATCACATGAAGCCATAATTTAGACAGGTGCAATCTGATTGTAAAGGGACTGGTGTACAGGGGCCACAGTTAGATCCAGAATCTAGTAATGGGTCCAAACAAAATGGTGTTTCATAACGAGTACCTCTGCACAGAACTTCCTATTGGCAGCCTGGCAGAGGAAAAAAATGCCTAGCAAGCAAGAATTTTCATAACTCACAGTACCCAAGAGTGAATCCTTAAAACTAATCATGGACGTGGCAGCTTCGTACATCTAAGAACAATCAGCTCCTCATGATGATTATTTTTAGCATATACTCTGCTTATGTTCATACACCTCAAACCACGACCTGAAGAGAAACACGAATGAATCATGCAGAGAAGTGACAACACACATTCAGGGTAGCATTTCATGAAGCATCCAAGGGATTCACTGGGACTTGGGCTCATACGTCACTTGATGGATCATTCAAAAAGCTCATTTGCAGGCCTCCATTTCAAAACTGTGCACCTAATTTATGCACCCAAGTGATGTGCAGGCAGAAATCAGGTGCAGGCTGGCCAATTCTGTGACTAAGCACTTGATTTACATATGCAATAGCAGGATGGGTGAAATTTACCCCTGAGCAGAGAGCTAGCACAAGATGTAAATCCCATTTAATTAATGCAGCACTAAAGACTTGCAGGCACCACTGTTCCTGCAGGCATTTTTCATGCCTAGTTTATGCAGCAGGATACAATTTAAAACTTTTGAACCAGGGTGCACTCGTCCACTAAACTTACTATATTGCACATTTTTCATTCCAGTCTAACAATATTCCCTCTTTTCATATGGTCCATTGGCATCTCTTTTACCACTACCCTGGCCCTAAAATACATCCTTGCCCTTTCTTCTGACACTTACTTGCATCACTAAAACTAGCATCTCTTGTGCACTAAGGGGCAGTATATATATGTGTGGGTGCTTGTGCGTCAGCTTCCTAGTATAGTAGACAGTAGCAACAGAGTCTGGGCATATTACCAACACATGGAAAATGCCCAGTCCTGAAACAGCAGTGGTCAAACAGTATGCTAAAATCTCACAAGTAGCTGGTTCTCTAGAAGCTATTCCAATTTAAAAATCCCCCGCAGTTCGAGAGATTAAGGAAATCCCAAATACGATGGTAACTGTCCTAGTGCTCATCACAGCTTCTCTGTACACAGAACTTTGTAATCAAGCAAATAACAATACAAATATAAGAAAAAGAACTGGGATGCCACCTGTCCTGGAAATATATTCAGACTGGTCTACACACTTGAATAGTCTATTTTATTTCTCTGACTATACAACTCCCTGGAGCAAATACAAAACATTAATGCTTCAAATCAATATACAAATAGTCTGTTTTTGTAGTTAATCAATACTGTAAACCACAGCACCAAGCAACAAATGCTGACTAATAAAACTATGTCAGAAAAATTAGATTTCCATGTGCTTAAATAGATCATGCAATTAAACGATATAAATTTCATGGACTGCACTGTTTTTCTGAGTGCCATATGCCCAACGTATCTAGGCACCTTCATTACCACAATAACATTATTGTTCCATTATTTTTTGATTGGATTCAGAATCTAAGGGCACATCTACACATCACCGTAAAGCAACGGTCCCTTTTGGAAATACTAAAGCACAGCGCAGTAACGCCAGTACTGCACCGTGTGTGTGGCACAGGGTTAGTTTTTGCTGCTGCTTCGCTGTAGTGGTGCGCTAAAACAGGGGAGTGTGCCACTACAGCAAAGTAGCTGCTGATCACATGTAGACTTATGTGATTGCCATGTCACCATAGCGTGCCATGCAGTGAAGTAGTGTGTCACTTCGGTGATGCCGGGTGATGTGTAGACATGCCATAAGAGTCTGATAAGACCTCAAAATAATGCTACAAGAACAGGTAGCTGCTATCTTTTATTTTTTTAACATTTACGCATGGTCAGAGGTTGTAACCAGTCCTCCTAGATGACAACTTTTTTACTGTCATCTATAACCTTATGATCTCCAGAACAGACTACTGCTGTGAGCTCTACATTGGATTATATCTTAGAAACGTTCAAAAACTGAAAGTAGTTTAAAATGTAGCTACCAAGTTGGTAAGTAAATCATATTGATATAAATAAACATAGTCCATGCTCTGTGGATCTGTATTGGCTGCTTGTGGATTTCCAAACGATCTTCAAGTTGTCAGGTTTGATTTTAAAAGCCTTTAAGGCTAAGTACAGACATTCAGGAGGTTGAACTAGGTTTAAAATGGCCACCTGATTTAAACTCCGCTCATCCCAGTGATGACTTTGCACTTACAGACCCGGTCTCAGTTACCAGCAATCAGTCTAAACCTGTAACTGAACAGAAATTTCGTGCATAGTAACTAGTCTAAAACCTGCAGAACTTGATTTAAGAAAAGCCTGGATTTATGTAGTATCAGACTCATTTGATTTAGGCCCAACCGGTGCAAGGAACTTCTGTCTACTTCCCCTATGTAGACCTGGGGCTGGGAAAACCCAGCCACTGACACCAGCCCCAGGGCTGCTCTTTTTGCTCCCCCCTTCCCCTGCACAGGTCTATTCTTAGCCCTCCCACCTTTGCTCCCCCCCAGCCAGTGCTCTCAACCCACATCCCACAAACCACTCTGGGTACAGCTGCTTTAACGGCATTTGCTGCTACCAGAACTGAGCAAATAAGTCGCACTGAGGGAAGAGCGGGAAGGATGGGGATGTAGGTTGGCTGGGAGGGACTCCACCCCATCCCCCCCACCCCTCATGGGCTGCACCTTTCCCCCCACCCCACCTGCAGGTCACACCTGCCTCCCTACTCCACCTGTGGTTCACACCGACCCCCCACACCCTGGCGGACCCCTAATCCCCTCCAGTCTGCTGGACCCCCAACCCCCTGGCTAGCCCCCGCACATCCTGACTTATCTGATATCTGGCAGCCATTTAAAATTGACCTAACCTCCCCTTAATGCCGCCAGATATCTTTATGTCAGGGTTTAGCCTGGTCAAAGTTACGTACACGGCCATCCAGTACCTTCTTGACCCTGAGTGTCAGCCTCACGCTCACTTGCCTGTATTTAATAGTGGTGGTCCTGACTCCTGCCACATCTTGATATTTTAGGATGATACCAATGGGGAGGAGATAATTCTCACTACCACTGGACAACAATAACCTGATGTGGCTCTCTTCTGGGGCTCCAACTCCCCTATACCCCAGCCTAGTGCCACGCAGATGTTATGCCACCATTCATTTATGTTGGTCTTAACAGGAAACTTGTCTTTTCTCTTTTAGGCTGGCATGCATCTTGACAGCCATCTCAACTGAACTAAACTAACGTGGACTACTGGACTTCTTCCTCAGTCTCAGGAGGGTCACGTGGTTAGTCCTGGAAGGGCTTTTTGTCCCCTCTCTCCACAAAGGTTAAGTCCTCTAGTAATACAACCAAATCCAAGAAAAACAAGTAAAAAAATTTAAAAAGAACCAAAGCCTATCTGGGCTGATACCTCCTTGTCTTGGGGTATATTGGTCTGGCTGGGAATTTCCCCCCTTATGTTGGTCAGGTTGGGGTTTTGCCAACTGGGCTCAGCGTCCTGCCAACCTGTTGAGGTGAGGGCACGCCAAACTAAAAAAAAACAAAAAAAAGAATGAAAAAAGTAACTTAAAAGTGAGTACCTTTGGGATAGGACTCAGCCACTTTTCTTTCGGCTGGCCCTTTCTCAGTCAAGTTTCCCCACCGCTAGCACTGCTCTGCTCCATGGCATCTCTCTTGCCAGTGTCTCCCGACCTAATCAAGCTCCTCTGAGCTCTTCAGCGAGCTGTCAACTGGCTCTCAGCCTGCCCAGCTTCTCAGGTCTTGGGACGTAGATCCCTGTTCCCCAGCTCTCCACACTCTGCATGCTCCTCTCTCCTTAGCTCTCCACACCCCCCTCTTCAGCCTCACTGAGGCCGCTGTAGCAGGACAGAGCAGCTGCTTCAGAACCGCAGCTCCTGGGGTACTCTCCTCTCCTTCGCTGGCTTCTTCAGGCTGTTGGTAAGTATCTTCCCTCTTTCCTTTTCTTCACACTGTACTTAGCCTAGAAGTGTAGGCAGGATCTAAATGTGACTGGCACTCTCAATGTCAACCCACTACGATCAAGCACACCTCAGGTACTAATCTAAAGTTTCGATGGCTTACATGGGATGTAAGATGGATGTTTTCTGTAAAGGCCCTGTATCTTTGGAATGAAACCCCGCAACCAGGACCTAAAATGGTTTAAAATACGAGGAGTTTCAGGGTTCACAGTAAAGCTCCCTTTATCTCAGACTTGTATCTACAAGAGTGAGAGGGAATGGGAAAATATACTACTTTGCTGAATGCTGTATTTCTGTGTTATACCCGGTATACCAATAGCATACATCAAAGTTCTCCTGTACTTAAACATGTAAATAACATAAATTAACAGATATTGTATTACGTGGCCTCTGTAGAAGAGCATGCAGTAATAGCCCTATTACTACAATATTTTTATTGCTCCATTATAACCAAATGCATAGCACATTTAAGGCAACGGGAGTCCTTCCCTTCATTTCAATGAGTTTGAAATCAGGCCCTTTTTCTCTGTTTAACAGTTTTGCAGTCCTTTGGCTAACTTCTGACACACAAGCCTCACAGGCTCGCATAAGTGTCTAGCAGAGAGGAAGAGGAGGAGGAGGAGGTGGAGGGCTGCTGGCAGCAACCCCAATGGACACAATCTGAGCACAGATAGACAGATGACAGCCAGCTTGAATGTCAAGATATTCCTGTAAATCCTCCTTTTGAAAGGATGGAGTGTAAACTGTTCTGATATTAAAAAACACCATTTATTTCAAAGGCTTTTTACATAGGTATGCTGTTATGGCATGTAGGTAGGTAGAGACATTCCCAACTCAAGCTAAAATAAGACACTAGGAAGAAAAGGTAATAGCTGACAGATAATGCAGGCATAAGACTGTTGACAATTAGATTTAATAGATTCAATAATTACTTGCAACGGTGGAAAGACAGCACTTACCTGAAGAAATAAGCACCAAAGGCACTGCCTGACTACTTTCAGCTAAAGCAAAGAGGTGATAATGCATATAGCTCCACAATAATTTGCAGAAAATGGTAGAATGGTATGTCTGGCCTACAAGTATGGAAGGTAGTTCATATTGCCTCCTGAAGCTGACACAATGATTCACATGACTAGATCCACAGACGAACCTTCTTCCATATTCTAAGGAGGATTACAATAAATGTAATCTGAAGCTTGCAAATGAAAAGGTGCACCAGTTTGCATTCTCATTTTTAGGTAGTCTCAAGAGGAAATTAATCAAGTCATTTGCATTATTTTGTCATGCAAATGAGAGTGCTGTTCTACTTTACCTTGTGATGTGTGTGTGGGGGGTGGGGAGGGGAGCAGGGATATCTACTAGGGATGGGTGGGGTACATCTGCAAGCACATTTCTCAAACACACCCAGGCCTAATTACTTTGACAATTCATGGGAAAGGATCTGTAGAAAGATAGCCTAACAGAGGAGAGGCCTTTGATACAAGTATTACCAGTACTGGGAGCAAAGGCAGAACAGGAATCTTCCTAGGCTGCTTCTGTTCTAGAAATAGAAGAAATGTGTGCTGAGGCCATGCTGGGACAGAGACACAAACATTACCAGCCAAGGGATGGCAGACTGTCTTGTTCCATGCCTCAGCACAGAAGTCCTGCAGGAGCAGGATGGGGACTTCATCTTCTCCAAATATTTCTGTATTTGAAAAAGCAGGTTTTCCCCATTCCGTCCCATTTTCAGTGATACAAGGTTCAAGAGAGTCTAAGAAGTGAGTTACAGTCTCAGCTGGTATAAACTAGCAGGGTCCCACTGAAAACCAAGGAATCAAGCTGAATTACACCATCTCCACCTAAATATCCTTTTATTTAAATTAAGAGTATTTTCTTGAAATAACACTCACAAAAAGAAGAAGTGCACATCAGTAAATAAAAGCTATAGCTTATTATAAATTGGGTTACTAACAGGTATCCTTTGTGGCTGGCTTTGCTATCTAGCTATTATTAAAGAAATCTATTATGTGTAGCAACAGCAACACAGAAGAGGAATAATCCTGGTTCACTGGTAATCAGTGTTAACATTTCTGTAAGAAGGGCAGCAAAATCCAGTTCAACAGATATATCAAGTAGTGATGCCAAGTACCCACTGACACTAATTCAACAGACTAAGTTGGGAAGGAAGAGCAGCCACAAAATTTTGGAGCATTTTGAATGCGTCTAGAGAGGAAAACAGAACAGACAGATTAAAATACACAAATGATACCCAACAGAGCCAAGACATAAGGGGGATAAGAAGAGTCTTGGAATAAAATATAGAAGAGTGAAAGTCTGAGGAAGTTCAGCTGAGAGGATAAAAGAACTAGATCAATATGAAAAACTGGGTAATGGTCCAAAGGTGCAGGATTGTTTTTGTTATGATCAGTATTAAATACACTGGAGTCTCCAGTGCACAGAGACAAATAAAGCTGATAGAGAGAACCAAGGACATCGAGCTCAGACAAAGTAATTCATCGCTCAATTCATCAGCAAGAGAGGAAGGAAGGGGTTTCTTGTAACTGCTGAAACACCATATATTTAAAGGCTATATGAAAGCCTTTCTTTCCAGTTACCAAAGCAATATCAGTCAAATGAAGCATTACTATAAAAGCAAATCCCACCTAGAATACTGATGCCAAACTTCCAGAGATCAGCTCCCATCTAAGCTCCAAATTCAGTGGTCTGCTCCAGATATATAACAGGGTAGGTCCACTCTGAGACACCCAGAGCAGCACCTGCTGCTGCTGCAATGCTGACCACAGCAACATGATCAGCCACCACTGTGGCCATGGCTATTTTTGCAACCTCTCCCCCACTCCCCAAACATGATGCCTAGGCTACGGCCCCAGTTGCCTCTCCAACAACATTTACACTACTGCCTGCTCCTGGCCTTTTGATCTCAGTTCAAGCTGTCATAGGGGGAGCTGTTGGATTCTGAGCCTTTTGGAAATTTGGCCATAATGATGGATGAAAATCTGGCCCCGTATCTTCAGACTGAGTCTCCTGTTCATAAAAATGAGAGTGCACAAAATCCAGGGTGATGTTAAGACTACCTTTAGTGGTCCCAGTTATTCCCAGTAGAAAAAGCATTTTGTTAGCAACCTAAAATGGATTTATAATTATAAAGAGGAAGGGGAGGAACTAGGGGAAACAATTCTCATACAAATGAAATTATTGGTAAAACAGGGAATTTGGGTAGTTACACCAAGAGCTTAACTATAATTATAAGGAAGAGCTTAACTATAAGCCTGCAAGCCAACCTGATGAAATCAGGAGGGTCCCTCACAAGGCTGAAGTGAAGCACATGCTTCAGTGTTTGGGGGTTTTTTTGCATCTAAGTACACTATGGAATAAATTATAGAGTACTGAAACTACAGGTGTGTCTGTGTAAAAATGAAAGTGCATTGTAGCACAGGTGGGGACAATCGTAATCGCATTAATGTAGCAAGAACAGGCAACAACAGCACTGAAGGCCTGGTGACATGGATTTCAACAGAAGCTAGCAACCACTGTGTCCATTGTTCCCCAAAGAGTTTGTATTCTGGTTGTTAGCCTGTGCTGAACCTTGCAACCGTTTCACCCCTGTTGTTATTGTTACCTATGCTAGCTTGACTAAAGCTAGCCTAGATATGCTCCACATGGTCATTTTATCGTGTAGACAAACCCTACAACAATTAAGAGAAGGCAGATAATGGCTTATGGCAAGATTTACATCTGAGCAGGTGGCTGAGTTGCAGACTCTCAGGGATAAATGTCAGGTGTGATGCAGGTTTGATAAGGCAGTAGTGGGATGATATATCTGGGAGAAAAGTGAAGTGGAATGTGCAATACAGCTGAATAAAAGTTTGGGGCTGGAAGTAAATCTTCTACACTACTGATTCATCCCTCAAGGACACATGCTTCAGAGTTTGCTTGTGGAGATTTGCATTGTTTTCTTTGTTTGAGGGATGTGGCACAACTTCATTTAAGTCTCACATGTATTGGAAAAGAGAAACTCCCAGAGGACACATTTAATAGCCATATTGGGTACTACTACAGAGCCTACCAGTAAAGCTGATTTATATTTCACAATACTTTCCGATGACCTGCTTCTTTCCTTCCCACTACACTGTCCTATCTACTCTCTTCAAGTTAGCTTGGAAACAGCTGAAAATTTACAGTCCTGCTTCCAAGAGCAATCTGTAAAATAATGTTTCTTACAATATGATTCAAGCTCCTAAGGGACATCATCAGGTTAACAACTACTCTTTATTACAGTAGACACTGACCTTCCTTGTCATTTTACTAATTATTTTTTGAAATAACACTAAATATTTTCCTAATATACCACTAAGAACATGAGTTTTATAAGATTAGTTGGATAATTGCTTTAAAATATGCAATTAAATTTTCATAATGTGCTCATGACTGTATTAACATAATATTCATGTAAAATAACAATTTTCCAGTGAGGAATTATTATGGGGCTGATTTTCCATGAGAGAAAGCAAGAGGGAGGGGGGGGGG
>NW_017728917.1:3205345-3207223 GCF_001723895.1 Crocodylus porosus
TTTCCAGACTTTCGATAACCATTAGAAAATACCATAATGCACGTTTGGGGTTCTAAGTAGTTCAACAGCTCTTTTCTGTCACTTTTGAAAAACTAATCATGACTAGTTCAAAATATTCAAACTTTTTGAGCAGCTGGTAGCTGTAGTTGGCAAAATAAGCCACATGGTATTCAGTTTCCTGATGTGCAGGGATGCCTGCAAGATCCCATTAAAGGTCAGGAATGACTTTGCACCAGGTACAACATGGGAAGCTTTGCTTTAGAGGGGTTGTTGTCCCCTTTCAAGGCTCCCTCTGTTTTAACGGACATCGACTGACAGCAACTTTTCGAGTCAATTCATCTGTGAAGACATTTTTTTTTTTTTGTGTCATATTTTGGGTTAATCGAATGCATTTTTTTATCTGATTAACCTGAATCAAAATAAACTACTCTTAAGTTAGAAAGTCTAAAGCAAAACATTTCACTGATTTGGGTTTTTTTTAAAATGCAAGTTCATTCAATAAGATGTTAACAACATGGTCAGCATTTCTCACCTCACTAGTTAAAACAGGTATCAGTGAAAAAGGCCTCATATTTCTAAGTTTGGTCTTGTTTATAATTGAAAATGAGGTTTTTGCACCACTCCGCTTCTATATATATGGGTGTATTCAGAGAGGGAGGAACAGACAGACTCACCAAACTGGGGTAATTAGCTATGTTAATCTGAAGTCAGATAGAGGGAACAGTAGAAGTGTACCTTATAGACTAACTAAATAAGATTTATATAGAGCACAAGCTTTCATGAACTTGAGTTCACTTCATCAAATACTGTGAAAGGACAAGCACAGAACAGCGTATGAAGTGGAGTGAGTGATCTGAAGACAAAAGGTGGAGAAAGAGGAGGCACAGGGACTGGATTGTCCTCTACACACTGAAAGAAAAATACAGTTCTAGCCAGTCACTCAGGAGACGTAACATGCATTATAGCATAAATTGTTCATATTACAGATAAACTGTTTACAGCATAAATTGCTCATGAACTAAGTAGCAACCTTTTCAACTTTCCTAATGACCATGCTGTCCAAATATAATAATTTACTAAAACACTCCTTTGCACCCATTATACAGGGACCTTTAGAAAAAAATTAAGCTCTCGCACCCACCGGCACTGCGTTATTTTTTGTGTCGTGCATGTATGATTGTGCTTGTGCATATGCGCAGGTGCATGCAAACACACACACACACTTCTAATCTGTCTAGTTTCTCTATTAGAGTGGCTTTCTGATTTTTTGGTGTCTGTTTTTTTTTTTTCCTTGTAGTGCTATCCTTCTTCTAAAACTGAACACCACACAGAACAATGTGTCACAGAGTGGGCACAACATTCCCGCAGGTGTCCCTTTTAATTAATTTGGGAACCAAAAGAAAATTCATACCCACTCCCTGGGATTTCTGTGTCAGCTCCGGGCACTACATATGATCACTCATTTGGTACTTTTGCTTTCTCTGCATTCTTCCTTATGACATGCTGTTTGTTTTAGTCACTGTTTTTTGCTGTCCACTCTGATTTGCAGCAAGTCTCTCTCCATCTATTTTATTTTTGATTTTTTTTATTGTTCTCTTTAGTTATGGGTTTTTTCCTCTCATACTCAGCAGTGTAGTGTTCTTTTCCTGGGTATCCTTGCTTTGTGAAGGTTTCTGCCTTATTAGTTTTCTTCATTACTTTTTCTTTTGTTATTTTTCCTCAACTAAGATTTTAAAAACAGGGGGAAGGATTCTCACAAGTACCTAAGAGCAGTGAGGTATTCACTGAAATTTGGTAAAAAGGGAAACACTTAACTCTTTTTGTGCTTTTTATAGATTTCATAGACTTCAGGGCTGGAAGGGACCTCAGAAGATCATC
>NW_017728917.1:3207639-3211490 GCF_001723895.1 Crocodylus porosus
GAACTTGGCCAGTCTGCTCCCAACTCCAATGTCCACATCATTAATGAAGATGTTGAACAGTATGGGTCCAAGGACAGAGCCTTCACAGGACACCATGGTCACAGGACACCACGATGAGTGACTGCCATCAATTACTACCCTCTGGGTCTGACCGTGGAGCCAATTTCCCAGCCAGCGGATCATGGTGGACCCAAGGCCACAATTGGCCAGTTTTGCCAAGCGGTGATCATGTGATATCAGATCGAAGGCTTTTCTGAAGTCAAGATATATGACATCAATCTCTTCTCCCTTGTCCACATGATAGGTTACCTGGTCATGGAAGAAAATGGGATTGGTCAAGCAAGGCCTACCCACAACAAATCCTTGCTGACTATCCCTCAGGATGTTGGAGTCGGCCAGTCCATTAAGGATGGCCTCTTTAATAAACGTTTCTAAGATCTTCCCTGGGTTAGAGGCCAGGCCGATGGGCCTATAGTTTGTCTGATCCACTTTCCTCCCTTTCTTGAAGATCGGCACCACAATTTTGAAATTCTATCTGACATCTCTCAAAGCCTTTACTGAGGCAGCTAAAATATATGGTCTGATATCCAGAAGGACTGAGCACTGGAAACATCTGTTGACATCAGAGAAGCTGCTTGCTGAGCAAATTAACATCAAGTAGCCTAAATGAGAGTTTGGGATTCTAACATTGATCAAACATTTCTGAACATCATGGCCACATCTTCATTTTTCCAGTGTACAATCTATTGGTGGATAACATGCGGGAGAATGCAGGGGAGATGCTTGGTTTGCCTTAGAGGAGGTGGAGAATTGAAGCAAAGTGCATGGGCTAGGTACGGAGGGGTTGGTTTCAAGCTCTTGAGCTTTCAAGGTTTATTCACAGGTACTCTGCCTTGTTCTCAAGTTTGACTTAAACAATGAAGGTGAAACACTGGAGGTAGACAGAGCCAAATCCTTCCTTCTAAGCCCTCAGTGATGTCTCTAAGCTTGACAGCCCATAATTGTTTTCTTTTATAAAAAGGAAGTGGTGCTGTCAGAGAGACTGGCAGATGTTTTGCAAAAGAAAACAATAATTGCTGATAAAGACATGGGACTCACACTGTATCATAGCAGACCATGCCCTTATGCTTCTAGAAAGCAAAATGCACAGTCCTTAATGGAAAAAATAAAAGGGACCAGAAGTACATATCCAGACCTGGTAAGAAAGTGGTGGTCATTTTCTTAAAGGAAAAAAAATGGAAAGACACCAAACATGGGAAAAGGGAAATCTTCACATTTTTGTGGAAAAAGTTTGAGTGTCTCAGCCAACAACAAAAACATTATGGCTTTTCAAAATTCAGTCTAGACATCAAGACAGTTAGCTGGAAACATGCTCACTCCACCTGGGAACCCCAAATCGCTGCAATCATAGCAACTGTGGCATCAGCTATGACTTTGATATAACATGTTACGCACATTGGGGAAGTCCATTTGATTGCTAACTCCAGTGATGTCAAGATTTAATTTACTATCCTGAATATAGTTTTGAAACATGCATAGTGCCTGCAACACTGCACCTGATCTAAACAAGCCTTGAGGCAGTGTGTGTGCAGCATGGCATAAGCACTAAGGTCCATGCATTTTAAAACTCAAGGATATCATTCCAAAATATACCTGCCTCAGATACTGGCAGGAATCTAGGAGCAGAAACGTGTAAAGGTTTTCAAAACCAGCAGTTAACATACTGCTGTATTGTGAAACGAAAAATAATTTGGGTCTTATTCCAAATATTCTGGCTCTCCCTGAGCTGATTATTTCTTATAAGAAAGAAAAAGATTAGGTTGTTTCAACAATTGAAGGAATTTGCACAACATCTGCATGTGGCAGTAAAGTCTTTTTTGATCTGATTACGAAATAGATTTTCCAAATCTATATTCTCTAAGCATTCCCAGTAAATCCTTTGAAAATAGTATGCAAAAGCTACTGGTTAGGCTGGAGGAGTCCAAAAAGTCACGTTACACACAGATGCAAACACACATATAGAGCAAAGGATTAACTGAAAATTGCAAAAGGTTTTTTGCAGAAAGTTACACGTGATACAAGTATAATCCACTGGGGATTCCAGAAGGCTTTAAAAATCAGAGATAATTCTGAATCTCAGGGCCCCATCCGAAATGCTCAGTCGTTTGGAATTTCAAGCAGGGTTCAATTCCAGAGTGGAGTATGGTTATCTGAATGAAGTTTTAAATCAGAAGTCTTACGTTTATAACTTCAGACTCCATGACTGATGTGAAACAGCAGGTTAGAAACAGGTTAATATGAATGTAAAAACTTTGGCTTATATGCATTATAAACATAATCCTGTGTTTTATTGGCAGAAGGCTGATTACAATTTATGGCATAAAATACCATATAACCTCTGCTGCTTTGGGGAGTTCTGTGTGGCTAGGGGTAGAAGTTACACATAAACCGGTTTAAGTCATTAGAAATTAGTTTACACCTATAACAAAACAGAAGCTCAGTGTACATGCACCAGTTTCAAAATGGCTGAAACTGGTTTACAATACACCTGGTTGAATGCAGTATCAGACTTAATGGTGACTTGATCTGGGTCAAACTGATTTATGAAACTTCTGTCCCAGACCCTTTCCTGGTTTAAGTTAAATCACAGTTCCCCCTGTATCCCAGCATGCTTTGCAGCCCTGGACTGGGTTGTGCTGTCTGCTCCAGCAGAGAAGGGTTTGGGAGCAGAAAGGGGAGAGGGAGGCAGGGACTGCTCTCCCCACCCCCTGGCTGAAGTCCAGGGCCTGGGAGGGGGTGCTAAATCCCACTTCCCCCGAGTACAGAGCTCTCCTATTAAACTTACTGAAAGTTACAGCTGGCTGCAACTGTGGACTATAAATCCTAGAGGCACCTGGAAGCAAAAAGAGGAAGTAATGAGCAAGGTTGCAGTGTCCTGCTGCTGTGATGCTGGACTGCAAATCCCAGAGACCTCAGGGGGAGCAGGATGAGAAAGTGCCAGAAAGCCACGCTGTAGCAGCCCCCAGCTTCTGGCCTGAGGCACTGCAGGCACTGTGGCTACATTTCCTGAATCAAAGGCAAATGTGTGTCTAGTTGTTTCTCTATTTAATCTTTGCAGCTTAGACTAACCTGCAAAAACTGAATTGATTCAGCCTTGGGCTTTTTGACCATTGGTACTTAGCCTATGAGGATACCACATTTTGTAGCAAACCATTGCTCAGTTAATCATTCTTCATATATTGAAAAGAAAAGAAAGTCATCCTGGAATCAATGGTTTGCTGGACTGTCTATCATTCAGAAGAAAGATGTGTTTGATGCTAGGGGAAATACTTGGGACAAATTTAGGAACCACGGAGTTTTCCTTATCAGCAGTCAGAAGTCAAGCATTTATGCATATTTACATAAATTTACAAGATAAATTTACTATGTACTCCACAAAGCTATGCTTTGGTCTTATACTACTTTTCTTTAGCTCCTTTAATTTGGGGCTGGGGCATTTGTCTTCTCACCATTTTATATCAGAGATGTTTTGGTTTCTGATCCACAAACGGCACTATTAGCTGTTTCCACACTGCCTGAATCTCTTCTTTTTAACAGTTTTTTTTTCTTTTTTTAAGTAATAGCAACTTGTCAAGTGGACATAGCTCAAATCCTGTTGGTTTTAGCACCTTGTGCATTCCTAACCACCCTCTCTCCTATCTTTCCCTCTGTGCTGTCATCTCTAGCTCTGAATTGCCTAACTTCTCTGTGCTCGAATGGCTCACTAAGTATAAGCCATGCAGAAATCAACTGCCAGTTCATCCATGACATAGCACATTTCAGGGAAATGATGCATTCTAAGCAGATTCCCA
>NW_017728917.1:3211590-3239579 GCF_001723895.1 Crocodylus porosus
GGAGTCCAAAAAGTCACGTTACACACAGATGCAAACACACATATAGAGCAAAGGATTAACTGAAAATTGCAAAAGGTTTTTTGCAGAAAGTTACACGTGATACAAGTATAATCCACTGGGGATTCCAGAAGGCTTTAAAAATCAGAGATAATTCTGAATCTCAGGGC
Source organism: Crocodylus porosus (assembly GCF_001723895.1). Lineage (NCBI taxonomy): Eukaryota > Metazoa > Chordata > Crocodylia > Crocodylidae > Crocodylus > Crocodylus porosus. The sequence continues at coordinate 3,211,758 of NW_017728917.1, forward strand.
CCCATCCAAAATGCTCAGTCGTTTGGAATTTCAAGCAGGGTTCAATTCCAGAGTGGAGTATGGTTATCTGAATGAAGTTTTAAATCAGAAGTCTTACGTTTATAACTTCAGACTCCATGACTGATGTGAAACAGCAGGTTAGAAACAGGTTAATATGAATGTAAAAACTTTGGCTTATATGCATTATAAACATAATCCTGTGTTTTATTGGCAGAAGGCTGATTACAATTTATGGCATAAAATACCATATAACCTCTGCTGCTTTGGGGAGTTCTGTGTGGCTAGGGGTAGAAGTTACACATAAACCGGTTTAAGTCATTAGAAATTAGTTTACACCTATAACAAAACAGAAGCTCAGTGTACATGCACCAGTTTCAAAATGGCTGAAACTGGTTTACAATACACCTGGTTGAATGCAGTATCAGACTTAATGGTGACTTGATCTGGGTCAAACTGATTTATGAAACTTCTGTCCCAGACCCTTTCCTGGTTTAAGTTAAATCACAGTTCCCCCTGTATCCCAGCATGCTTTGCAGCCCTGGACTGGGTTGTGCTGTCTGCTCCAGCAGAGAAGGGTTTGGGAGCAGAAAGGGGAGAGGGAGGCAGGGACTGCTCTCCCCACCCCCTGGCTGAAGTCCAGGGCCTGGGAGGGGGTGCTAAATCCCACTTCCCCCGAGTACAGAGCTCTCCTATTAAACTTACTGAAAGTTACAGCTGGCTGCAACTGTGGACTATAAATCCTAGAGGCACCTGGAAGCAAAAAGAGGAAGTAATGAGCAAGGTTGCAGTGTCCTGCTGCTGTGATGCTGGACTGCAAATCCCAGAGACCTCAGGGGGAGCAGGATGAGAAAGTGCCAGAAAGCCACGCTGTAGCAGCCCCCAGCTTCTGGCCTGAGGCACTGCAGGCACTGTGGCTACATTTCCTGAATCAAAGGCAAATGTGTGTCTAGTTGTTTCTCTATTTAATCTTTGCAGCTTAGACTAACCTGCAAAAACTGAATTGATTCAGCCTTGGGCTTTTTGACCATTGGTACTTAGCCTATGAGGATACCACATTTTGTAGCAAACCATTGCTCAGTTAATCATTCTTCATATATTGAAAAGAAAAGAAAGTCATCCTGGAATCAATGGTTTGCTGGACTGTCTATCATTCAGAAGAAAGATGTGTTTGATGCTAGGGGAAATACTTGGGACAAATTTAGGAACCACGGAGTTTTCCTTATCAGCAGTCAGAAGTCAAGCATTTATGCATATTTACATAAATTTACAAGATAAATTTACTATGTACTCCACAAAGCTATGCTTTGGTCTTATACTACTTTTCTTTAGCTCCTTTAATTTGGGGCTGGGGCATTTGTCTTCTCACCATTTTATATCAGAGATGTTTTGGTTTCTGATCCACAAACGGCACTATTAGCTGTTTCCACACTGCCTGAATCTCTTCTTTTTAACAGTTTTTTTTTCTTTTTTTAAGTAATAGCAACTTGTCAAGTGGACATAGCTCAAATCCTGTTGGTTTTAGCACCTTGTGCATTCCTAACCACCCTCTCTCCTATCTTTCCCTCTGTGCTGTCATCTCTAGCTCTGAATTGCCTAACTTCTCTGTGCTCGAATGGCTCACTAAGTATAAGCCATGCAGAAATCAACTGCCAGTTCATCCATGACATAGCACATTTCAGGGAAATGATGCATTCTAAGCAGATTCCCACGCCTCTGGAGTTAGTAAAACTCTATTCCAGCCTAATGTTTGAGATGGGGATGGGGGTTGGAAAGAGAGTAAGAGGAAAAAATGATAAAAGAAGTGAATAGAGTGTTGTAATTCCCATAACAGGAATTTAAAGTGAGACGGCTATATTCTTCTCTAAGTGGGTATATAAATGTGTGACAGTCATGCAGCCAGCAGTGCAATGGGGAAAGGCAGAGCAGCAGATGGATTCAGGATATACTCTGAGTCAGCAAAAGCCTTCTAGAGCTCCCAAGGAGCAAAAATCCAACCACATTTGAACTATAAAATACATTGTGGGTTACTTTTACTCTCTAGCTCCTCCGTTTGTCCTAACCCTTCTTAATGCCTGTCTGGTTAAAACAGTTAAGACCTAAATCTCCAACCTTCCCTACTGCAGTTGGGACTGATCTGGGTATGTAAGTTAAAGAGATCTGGGGAAGTTTACATGAGCTGCTCTCCCATCCCATCCCCTTGTGCCACCCCCACAGGGGCCAGACACCATTTAGCATGATGTAAGGATTGCTGTTTCTGAGTCCTGAATGGCAGCTTCCCATAGGCAGACTTGGAGCTTCTGCATAACCTCTAGGATTCATGGCTCAGTCAGTAACAAATGTCTGATATTAATCTTGGTCTATACAATAATTCATCAAAAATAGCCTGTTCTTACTGGTGTTTCTGAAGATACCGAGTAAATTTAAAATCTGCTCAGTGCCTTGGCAGCTAAAATACAACACATACATAGAGTTCCCAATTACTTTTGCTGGTAGTGACCCGAGAACACTGGAGAAGTAACATCCCCAGTAGAAGTGCGTGAAACTTTTCTTACAACCCTATATGCCAGCCAGGAGGATTTTTGTAATTTTTGCTATAGTTCACTGGTCTTCAGTCTATCTACACCTAGTAATGGTATCTTATAGACATTAGGCAATTTCAGTAGTTTACACTACAACTTTAAGGGTGTTTTCTTCCATTTATTTGAGCTTGAAACTTGAAGGAGAACACGTGTACATACCACTTGGATAAAACTGGAGAAATCTGTACATATGTAGGAGTGTACAAAGGTATGGGTGTACCAATGGTGTCAGGAGTAACACTTCTATCAAGGTTTGGCTCTGGAGGAGTATATTTTCAAACAGATGCCTTCAACATGTATAAAAATAAACCAATTTTTCAGGTACTTAGGGTAAAACAAATCTAGTCTGACTTGGAGAATCATGAAACTCTGGAGAAAAATTAATACAAAACATATCTGGAAGGGAGTAAATCCATTGGGTATAGAACTAATGTACATAGTATATTAAAGCTGTCAGGTCATGATGAATGTAGGGTTTGTAATTGAAATGTATTTTTAAAGTTGAATGTATGGTATTGCTAAATGTCATCAACCTTGGCGACCCTGACTGACATGTTATTAAAAGGACCTGAGGAACACTTGATAAAGTAGCATAGTACAAAATAAATAAAAGGAAAGTACAATTTCCAAGGTAAAACTGCAAAAATGATGTGTCCTGCAAGATTTTCCCAGCATCAGAAACGTAACAATTTTTCGGAATTTTTCTTCACAGAACTATTCAGATTTGTTTTTTGCTTATTGCAGTTTGCTATGACTGTACCTTGCAAAACAAGTTCCTTTTGCAATGATGAACGCCAAGCAAAACTTTCACTCCTAAGAACAAATGTCTTGATAGCGACCTGAAATATGGTAACTGCAAATTCTGCAGTCTCTTTCCCGTTATCTATGGAAAGATTCTCTTTTTCCCTCCTACAGCCCTGAGTCACCAAAGCACTTAAGTGTATGAATAACTTTATCCCCTCAAGTTCCTGTCAGTCAGTGAGGTTTAAGTACATACTTAAGTGCTTTGGTGACTCAGGAGCATTGAGCTAACTGCATCCTCCTTTTTATCCCCCAAATCCATCCATTCCTCTCTATTGATGATCCCATTCTTCTTCCTTCCTTCTGCCTACTATAAAAGAATAAAATTGTTGCCTTGTCCTTCCTGCTTGCACTCAAAAATACACTTAATTCTACTCCTCTTGCTTTTTCCCCACTCTCTTCTTTTCTTTACTCCTAATTTTAATATACCCCTTTACAGCCATGGATGTGTTAATTAGATCTAACCAATGATAACTGGCCAATCTGAAATGCATGGAGACAGCTACATTGTTTCTGGTTTAGGAGGCAGTGCATCCCGCACCCCCAAAGCAGCATGGCATACCTGAAGGTGCAGTAAATTTATCATGTAAACACATCTTTAGTTCCCAATCATTTAATCAATACAACAAGTTCTACCCCCTTTTCCCCAATATAAAACTCAAGTTTGTCCTAAATGTGGTAATACAGTAAGACCATCAGCAACAAAGGCAGCTTCTAATAGGCTTGGAGCAGTTGCTCTTACCAAATAGAAGCAAACCGTATATGCTGGCATGCCTTTGGAAGCCGCAAGGTTTGAGAGCCGGGCCTCCACTACACTGAGTGCAATAAGACTTGGAAAAGGGGAACCATAAAGAATATATAATCACCCAAGGTCCGATTCCAGAATCAGAATCAAGCCCAGGGACCTGTGTTCTCCCATTTCCCATGTGGGTAGACTAATGACCAGTTTTTTAGGTATTCTAGGGTGGGGGAAGAGGCTATTGCATAAGCTCTCTCTTTCTTACAGTAGTTTGCAAGAAAAAAAAAGGAAAAGCTGGATATTAGTCCCATATGGAATGGGAACATTTTTGAGAAGGCTTAAATATGTTCTCAGGATGGGAAAACTTTATCTCGCCCAGGCCCAAAAGAGAACAAGCTTGCTTTTTCTTGTATTTATAGGGTTAACATTAAATACTTACATGCATTTATCAGTACAGATTCAATTAGGCAAAGCCCACAAGGTCTCATGATGATAGCCTTACTATAGATCACACCTGGCTAAAAGAGATGTTTGTAAACACTAGATAGAAACCTTCGCTGCAGGCAGCCTTTGATGTAGCCATCTGTCTCTTGTTTCCATTTCACCATAAAATTAGACTGTTTATTATTTATTTTCTTCTTCTGGGAGCATCACACACCTAATTCTGCTGTAGAATTTTCAAACTTATAGAAAGGCTTTCAAGATGACGGATGTCTCATATATTAGTCTGTTCTCCTGTTACTTCATATGCAGTACTTAGTATGCATCTTACTAAAATCAACTTTTAGTCTTCCTACCTTTTGCTCATTATTTTGCTGTATACATTATGTTGGAGTGTGCAAATGAAATCTCCCATTGTTGGCTTTGGATCAAATGTTATAAGAATGATCAAGAGAGGGAAAATAAACCATCCAGGCAGCTTGAATCTCAAGTATTAAAAACTTGGTACTACCAATAAACTACGTGGGGGGAGGAAGGGAGGAAGGGTTAGTTTAAATAAGTGTCAGTAAAAATCCTTGTAAGAACAGAAACCCAAAGAAATGACTGTCTGTTCAAAAGTGTTCAGTTATCAGAAAAATAAGCCACATCCATCATGATATTCAAAGAGATCATACTGTTCTTGCTCCTGTTAATACCTCTGGGATTTCCGAGTGCTCTACAATCTGAAGATCAGAACACAGTTCACTCTCAATTACTCACTGAGGTTAGGATCTAGTGTATTGGGCATCAGATAATATAATTCTGGAAATGACATAAGAGCACCTTAGAATACATATAAACATGTACATCATAAAAACTCACTCCAAGATTGTGGCTTCATTTCAATCCCTTCCAAGAATGGCCTCCTCTGAACTTGGGTCTGAAAGAGAAAGAACCATATTCTTGGCTTTGGATAGGGTGTTTTGAGAACGATCAAGACCAGGAACATTCAGATTTGTATTCAGTGGGCACATCCAGATGTGCGTGGACATTTGGTTCCCCAGGGACAACTAGCAGTGGTGCACCTTGCACCACAGCTACTTGTCCCCAGGGAATGCCCATGCCATGTGCACTTGGGCGCATGGCAAGTTACCCCAGTGGTGGTAGGGGGGGCTGGGGCCAGCACCAGCTTTACCCTGGGGTCATGGGGGACTCCTGGGGCTGCAGCCACAGTGATCCTGCCAGGCAGAGCTTAGCTGGCAGCCACAGCATAGCTCTTGGTGGCCCAGCTCTGCTTTTCAGCAGCGCATGCTGCCCAAGCTTGTGCTGCACTGGTTTTTTCCTCCTCATTTTTTTTATCCAGGGGCCAAAAAAAAGATATCCAGGGGTCAAGAAAAACCCACAGAAAAAAACCTTGCTCAGCACATGCTTGGGCAGCTCAGAGAACACCTCAGTGTATGTGGCACCAGAAACATGTTTGTGGCACCACATACTGCATGACCGTGCTCATCTGGACATACCCAGTGTCCAGATGCTATAGTGCTGTACCAATGAGCTAGGGCAACATGGCTTGTCACTGTAGCAATGAGCTAGGGCAACATAACTCATTGCTACGGCAATATAGCATTGGTGGGCATGTCCTCATTGCTACTGTGCAGTAGGGCTGGAAATACTGTCAGGACTGCACAGGTTGCCAGGGCTGGCACAGTTGCCGTACACTGCCAGGACTGCACAGTTGGGTACATGTGTAGACATGCCTGACTGCACAACTGCACATCGGGCACACCTGTAAATGTGCCCAGTATTAATCACATTTTGGTTATTAAGGAGTCAGCAAATCTAAGAAACAGTTGTCATAGATTATAAATTCCATGTTACTCAGTGTAACCCTCCAATACAACATGTTTGTAAGAATAAAAATAACATGGACAAAAATAATACGTACAAGAAAAGGCGTAAGGCGCAGAAGGGATAGAGGGAACGTTATGCAACATGCACTATGATAAAAAAAACAAGTCCAGGGGAAATCTAATTTGGATACAGACACCCACACTGAAATAACTCTCCAAACCCAGTGCTTTGAAGGCCAAAACACAGACACTCCATCCTCCCATTTTGGAAAGAACAGAAGTACAGTGGATTTGGACCATCCTGTTTTCGACTTCTTCTCTAAGTTCGGAGTCTAGGAAGTGACATGCTTATTTTGCGGTTCTAAACAAACAGTTCCCTGTACGCTGTTACATGGCCCTGAGGTAGTAGATATAGGGACAAAGGGATAGCTCATCATTTGTTATGCCTAAGAAATAAAGTACATAAAGAATGTTTTCAGGATAAGGAATAGATTCTCTATTTCCTTTTTTTATTAGAGGTACTGAAAAAACCCCACAAAACTTTGTCTTCACTTTCCTACTAAGCCTGTTGGCCAATTCTATTTTAATCCACTTTGTTCCCTGGGAATGTTTCCATTTAAATTATACGTTGGTGGTGTAGGTTTTGTTTTATAAATATTTGAGGAGAAATTTAATACTAACATGTGCTACCTTGTGATGGCTATAGTAATTATTTTTCATAGTCAAACAATGAAGCAATTACCATACTGAAGCTCCACATAGCTTGTCAAAAAGCAGAGGGATATCAAAGCTAGGAAAATATTTCTGGCTTGTCTTCCTTTGTTAAACAGCAATATCTTCAGTTTCAGAGCTTAAAATAAATCTTTCATCACCTTCATTCTTCAATATTCATACTTTTAGATAGTTTAGAGAAAAGGGATTTTTGGAAATATGAACAAAAGTCACCCCTATGTTACTTGTAAAGCAGACTATTTTGAATTAAATAACTGATATATAAAATTTACAAAGTGAATTGATTTTTTTTTTTTTTTGGAATGGCTGAACATGAAGAGTGTAACATGAACCAAAGATAAAATCGACATTATTTCCTGATTTGGTAACCATACAGCAGAATTTGTCATTAGAAAAAGAAAAGGTATTATGAAATGCTTTTATTTAAGTATTTAAGTGTTAGATCTTCTGGTTTGTAAGGAAGTTTGAAGAGGTAGAATGATGAGCCAATTGAAAATTATGTAAAAGTAAAAACATAATTCAGAAGATACACAGGAATTTGCTTTCTGAATTTGTCAACAATTATAATAAATCAGAATCACGACAAAAGAAAGAGAAAATCTGTTCAAGATCCAAAGCTCAAAAATGACTGTGGATGGGGTTTCCGAAGTTTTCAGTAAAGTCAAAACATTGCTTCTACTGAGGTTAACAGAAACATTATCTTTGCATATAGTCCTGTAGTCCTTACTCAGACATAATCACCATTGACTTTATTGAACAAGAATGTCAAGATTTAAAATAATGAAGAGTATAAAATGAGCACATTTTATTTTATTTATTTACCTCCGTACTAATATCCTCAAAAATGTTCTTTTTTCCCCCCCAGAAGACTGTTTTAAAAGAACAGTCTTTAAAGCAGATGGAGGCTTGTACTAGGTGTTCTCTAAAACCAAAGATTTCCCTTTTAACTTTCCAGTTGACATACTCCGTATTGCAGTGAATCACTTCAGGTTACGTTAGTGATCAAACATGGCTTTAGCAATCAAACACAGTATGATTGAGACAACCTGGTATGAAGGGGGCCAAAAGGTTCAATTTGATAGGATCAACTTAACAAGTGACAGTAAACATTTTAATTTAATGCTGGGGGGAAAAAAGAGAAGTGACCGTTATTGGCAGATGAAGTGTAGAAACTAAGTAAAAGCTGCTCATGCTGCCCCACTGCGTGACCCTTACCATAGCAAAAAAATTAGACTCTTTCTTACTACTCTTCTGCTTGAATGCAGAAGCATGGCACGAGACAGAGGCAGGGGGCCTCTGTTGAATCACTCTCCCATGGGCCAGTGGAAGTCATGCGTATGACCTTCACTTTGTAAGTAGAGCGCAGGGTGGCCTATGGTCCTATTCAATAGTTGAAGAGGGACCTAAATGGGGATAGGGACCTAGCTGTAAATACATTCATTCATCATATATGAGAGTTTGCATAGTGAAAGGCAGCAGATACTTGAGCTAGCTCTGCATGGCCTAAGCTCTGAAACTGAGGCTAAGTACAGACGTTCAAAAAGCCTGAGGTGGAAGTGCTCTAAGTATCACACTGCACTCAAAATGCTGTAGATTAGTGTGGGAACGAACAGAACAGACACTTACACTTGCACTTGCGGGGAGGGAAGGGCATGGAAGTGGCCTGCCCTGGCCAAAGCCAGCTGGTGGGGGTGCTATCATATGCCTCCCAGGAGGCTGCCTGAGCAGCCCTTCTGCTCAGCCCTGACTCCTGCCAGCTGGCAGCAGGGGCTTGGGGGAAGTGGTGGGGGGGACAGAGTTCCCCCTGCCACAGGGGCCTCCCTACAACTTGCTGGCTTAGAGACCAGGAGGAGCAGACCAGATCCAGGCAGCAGGGCAGTTCCATTTTCCCCTAGCCACAGTTCCCTGCATGGCAAAAAGCTAGATGGGCAACCTCATGCCACAGCTTCCTGCCAGGCTGCAGCTGTCAAAAGACTGGGGTGGGGGGTGGGGGGAGTGAATGGAACCCCACTTGCTGTGAGGTCCCCTCCCCCAGCTTGCTGACTTGGAGTCTGGGGGCGTTGGGCCAGGTCCATATGGCAGGGGGGCTTCATTCACCCAATCCCTGCCCAAGCCTCCCGGCAACTGCAACCAGAAACTGCAGCATGGGGCTGCCCGTCTAGCTTCTCACCATGCTGAGAAGTGTAGCTGGGGAGAATGGAGCCTCCCTGATGCACAGACTCGGCCCATCCCAGCCACCCCAAGCCAGCGACCTGGGGGTGGGGGCGTGGGGCTTTGTTCCCCCTTCCCAGTTGCACAGATAGGAGACAGAGCCTTTTGTGTCTCCCCTCTGCAACAGCCTGAGGCCAGAGCTATACCTGTGCTTGCTCAGAGCAGGTGCACACTGGCCAAGGCTAGCAAGCCACCCAGAGAGGGGCCCCTGGGTTGCTGGGAGAATATAACCTATCTTAACTTGCAATGGATGTGGTACAGATGTTTGATAAAGTGCTCTAACCTAAAGCACTTTAATCTGATACCACATCCATCAAGTGTTAAATTAAAATGAGATCTGCCATTTTTACAGCATTTTGTGTGCCATGAGCATCTGTTCTGCTGTGGCTGTAAAACACTTTCTGTACACTTAACATGTGTTAAAAGTAACATCTGTACCTAGCCTGAAGTAATATAGCCACATTAGTGTAACACATAGATTGGCTAATAAGACCTGATTCTCAGCAAAGTAAATGAGCTGTTGCACTAGGGAAGATCTGTTGCTTCCAGTTCTGGTGCCAGCAAGTATTAGATACTTCTGTATGGCAGTGCCTTGCACTGTATAGACATACCCTAAATGACCTAAAAGAGCCGTATGTGCTAAGGGCTTTGGCCATCTAAAGATGCAGAAGGTTATCCTACATAAGTGCTGGGGCTTTTTTATCAATGCCTCTAGCCACCTATCTGCATCTTTAGGGTGCTTAAACAACTTTACAAATCTGGCCGCAAGTCTCTTTTTAGAAAGTAATTTTAGCACTTAGATAAATTTCAGTTATTTTTCAATGGCCATTCTGCAAGCAGAAGCAAGCTTGCTGCCTAGGATGAATACAGGATGTATTATTGTTACCAAATGCTGTGATAGACACTAGGAATATTATGTGCTTTCACCTGTAACTAGTTCATTGCTTCCTAATTCAGACATTCCTTATGACTGAAATTTGCTGGTTGGATTACTGCAACTATGACTTCAGGTTCCAGGTATCTTGAGATGGACACCCTGCTGTGGAGGGCATACAATCCTAGATGAATGGGCAGAATAACAACAGAAACTGAAAGAGAGATTGGATATACAAAAATTATTTTAGTTTCCTTTCTTATAGGAGAGCTCCAAAAAATGTCACTGAGAGTTCTGTTCAAAGACAGACACATACTCTGAAATCACACATCCAACTAAGCAGGCAGCATGACTAAACATGTTTAGAAGCTGCCTCAATGCAGAGTTAGTCAGACAGGCTTATCAGCATGAAGCCTGCAGTCTTAATTTCTTCATTAATGGACAAATCCTCTGAAGAGATAATGCAGAAATAACTACCATTGATAGCAAATTAAATAAGCAGCTGAAGACATGAAATCTATACCTACTAGAGACAAGGAAATCATGTCCAGAATTTAACTAATTCATTTCAAACCCATTTCTCACTCTGGAAAGCATGGGTACTTCATTAAACTGGACTGATGATTTCAAGGCACCATCTTAAGACGTATGGTTTATTACCATCAAAGCTGAGCTCATTGTGAATATAACAAAGGACATATTGAAAAAAAATGGTTTAACTAACTGACAATCCCCAGTTTTGGGTGAGGAAAGTAAGGCACCAAAGGGTTAAATGATCTCCCCAAGGCCAGACTAGAAAGAAGGGGCAGAGCCAAGAATTAGCCAACTACCCACAAGATTATTCTTATAGACTCTCTAGCACCATATTTCATCACATCTTTTTATAGCTGCAGTCATGAAATATGACTATGGCTGAAAATCAGAAATAGATGTTCTTGTTAAATTAACCAAATTGTGCAAGGCTTAACATTTTTGTTAGTTTGACACAAAACTTCAGGTTAGTTTTTGCTATTTCCAGACTGGTTTAATCAGTCTAATCATCCTAATGTGCAAGGAAATATTTCTGATGATTTTTTTTTTTCTGAGACAAGGCAGGGCAGTATATTTAGTTGACTGTGCAAGAAGACTGATAAGCAAGTATAAAATTCATTGCATTGGGAGAACTCCTGACCCCAGTTGAGTCAAATGTGATTTTGCCAGGGGCCAGAATTTTTACCCTCATCCTTTTAATTCCTTTCTCTCCTGCTGTCTTCAAAGGGGAAAATTTATAATAAGACAGAACCATGAAGTGGATCCTTTCTGTTAGGCTTTTAATATTGACAGATTGAAGTGACTCTGACATTTCCCAAGTGGAAAGCACAGGGGCTGCTCATAACTTCACAGGACCAATCTGTTATTTTCTACACTGCATGAGAAGATATTGTGCAGTGTCACTATAACAGTGCATACGGTGCTGGTCCAACCCAGTCCCCCTTCTTCCTCATCACTTAGCTCTGACTTCACCCTTGCTTCCATTCCTGGGTCCTCCACCCACCACGGTTATCTCGCCTGCCATGACTTGATGTTATAGTTTTGTACAGAGGCTGCCCCAAGGATGCAGATGCAGAATCTGGGGTAGGTCCTTGTCTGGACTAAGGGCCTTCCTGGCCTTGTCTCATTTAATTTGGCTGGGTCCCATGGCCCGGGGTCCACTGCACCAGAACTCTAGCTTCTCAGGCTCCAGTGCCAGCCCTTCCACAGGTTCTGGGCCTCTCTGCCAGCAAGGGGATAATGTTCCCTCCAGTCCTTGTTGCCAGTCCTCTGACATACCACAGTCTTCCTCCTGAAATGTATTTGGGCTCCTGTTCATACCCAACATCCCAGCATTCTGGGCCCCAAAAGCGTTCTGAGCTGGGTGCCCCTGCTGCACCCCATTGGCCTCCAATCTGCTCCTTACAGCCATCCCAGCCCTCCAGTTTAAAAAGAAATGAAAAACATGAGCAACTGCTCTCAAAACACAAAGCTGACCAAAACACAATACTTCCCTGTCAGGAGCACCAACACAAAAGGTTAGAGGTACTTAACCCTCACTGCTTCAGGTACAGGGTTTCTCCCCCCAAAGTGCAGGATACTTCCTCTGTAGGCATCCTGGGTAGGTTCTTCTCAGAATCTCTGCCTCCTATGGCTCCTATAACCAGACTTCCCCTTTTGGGCTGGGTCCTGAGCTTATGAGCCTACCAATCGCTAGAGCCATTTTATTTAAGGCTCTCTTTGCCAGTATGAGTCTGTTCAGAGGGGCTGGGCTCCTTCCATCTCTCAGTAAGGGAGCAGTAATGGACCCTGTTACAATCACCCCATTAAAACTAGTATTAAATTTCTAAAGGCAAATACAGATCCACAGGGAAAGTATAGAACTGAGAGCAACATTATCTTCCTATAACTACATTTTTAAAAAAATGTTTCTGTATAGAAAATAAACATTATATATTACCATGCTAAAAAAAAATCACATACACCAACTCAACCTTTCTAGTTGTTTAAACCCCTACATACAAGTATTTTTTGATAAAGAACATTCTAATTTCTCATAGTGAGGAAGTCTACCCCATGACTTCTTCACTATCATGCAGTTGGTATAGCCAGATTCATTTTCCCCCCTTGGAAAACATATAATCTATATCATAGCTTCATTTGTAGAGGGAAAAATTCTACAGTACTAACCTAACCCCACTTTAAGATTGCTTTTCTATCCAACAAAGGACAATACAGCAAAACTGATTCAGTCACAGCTTCATATTCTTAGTTCTAAGAAAAATCCCCCTATGTTCAAAAAACTAGCATAAGGCTTCTGAAACATTATGGAGCCTCACTTACGCCTTTAAAATAAAACTTACACAGGACTTATGTTGACCCTCTGAACAGAGATAAAATTTACCCTAGCTGCACTATACTAAGTCCATTATTTTCATACTTAGATGCTCAGCAAGTGGAATAGGATCTGGCCTTTCCTGTACAAATTCACAATTCAGCTGTCAAAGTACAAGCCCTAGTTGAAAAGATGCATCTAAACAAGAATCTTCCAAATATACAGGTATTTTGTGCAACTCTATGTTTGAAAGGATCTTAGAAAATATTAACTGCTTCTGGAATCCCTTTGAATACTTTTCTCATTATTATTTATTTTTAAGCACTGAGAAAATCCTCAGCTTACAAAACTGGTTTTACGGTATACAATTTAGCACTTGATCAAAGTAGTAATTAGCACTGAAAACAACCTCAGGTCTGCCTACCTGTGGGGCAACAAAGTTGGAAAAGACCCAGAAAGAAAAGAAGAAAATAAATTCAAGATCAGATCCTGAAAATAAAATCTCACCTTGACTTTCAGAAGCTGTACATCTTTGGAAATAGTTCTACTTCTGGAAGATGCTTATGGAGAGGCATGAATGCAGAGAAGATGGGGTCTAGGAGCGGATGTTCTATCTGTGCTTGGAGCTGCTGTGAGCTCAAGTTGTGGGAGTAATGCCCAGGTAAAAAAAACTATGGAACCATCAAAATCTACTAAATGTGTAACACTAATGTGAGCTAGAGCCAAAAGCTAGTCTCTTTCCTTAAAACTTACTTACTTCAGGGATAGCCTTTAACGTCATAATTCAGTTCATGGTTTGAGTGTAGGTTCTAAAACCAAACTTAGCTCTTACCTACCTATCCACCCACCCCACTCTCCCTTCCACAGTTCAACAGTTTGAGGACTTCAGGTTCCAGGACCGGTCACTCTTTACTGCTAAATGACTTGGATACGTAAATGTGGAGCTGAAAAGACTGCACTAATCTGCTGGCAACTTTTCTGTATCAACTTATTTGTTGTTACTGGTTTTTTTCCCCAAGGGATCAAGGAAGTCATGCTTAACACAGGTTGTACTCATAATCACTAAGGTTCCTGAAGACAAATTCACCAAAATGTCAGTGCTTCTGTCAATCTTCATTATCGCCCTTAGGCAGGGCAATCACATCCCCAGCATAAGAATCAGAGTCTAGTTTCCATATCTGAGGTTATCTATGCAGCGAACAAAAACATTTGCCCAGAGCATGCAGGATTAAAGAATAATTTACCTGGGTGTGCAAAGGGGAGGAGGAAAAAGTAAAATGAATCGAGTCACTGAGGAATACAGTTATAGATGGATATATTTCCCAAAGGAGCTCCAGTTACTCTATTTTAGGGTGGAAAAAAATAATTCACAACATATAATTTATACATTTTTATGCTTTTGGAATATTCAATTTTCTGATTTTTTTGTTAGCTCCCGGAATAACTTTGGGATTCTTTTTACTCTATGGAATGATATTGTTTGACTTGTAAACTGAGTTGCCTTTGGGCAGGTAAGTCACAGGGTACTGTGTCTGCTTCTTGATCAGATGAAGGCAAGCACTTCTGGCATGAATTCTTGCATGAACAGATTAAAAATGTGCTCATTAATTCTCTTGTACCAAATGAAACTATTTCCACAACAATACAATTTAGCAAATCAAATATGTGAAACGTGGCTGGACATATGAATCAACATTGTTCCAGTTCCCTCCCCTTCATGGCATTGCCCTTACAGAGGCTGAAAAGACAACATGAGGTGTCAAACTGAAGAGAATCTAGCCTCTTAAACTGAGGGCCACACTGAAAGGTAGAGATATAAGCACACATTTCTTTCAGTGCAAATGATATAAATAGGGATAGCCTGATCAAAGCAATACAATCTCTTGGAAGCTGCAAGCATGGGGCGGGCACACACACATTCTTATACCATAGGGGCATTCTGATTTTCATGAGAGCTGCATGTATTCACTCAAGGAAAGACACTCAACATTGCTGACCCAACACAGCTGCATCAGCTTTGATGACAGTATTTCTTCATTTTAGACTTAAACTATGAGAATGCATTCAGTCAGTTTTATGACATGTATTGTTTTGTTTTACATGCAGAGATAGAAGACAATGAGAACAGTGTCACCCAGAAATTCTAATTTTACTGATGGATAGAGAAGGCCTAATCCGCATCTTCACACAGTTTTTTAGAAATAGCTACCATTTTAGATGCTGACACCAAAAAAACCCCCAAACCTCCTAGCAGTTACTTCCACAACATGTTGTTCCTTTAACATGTTGTGAATGCTTATCTGCTTAAATTATGTGTGAACTTAAACAGGATAAATTAGAAGCCTGGCTTTGTGATTAATGAACTGCCATGGGACTCGGGGACTACAAGTTTAATTTCCAGTTCTGCCATAAACTTCCTGTGAGCGCAAGGATAGCTCTATCTTTTGGTTCCCTATTTCTTTTCCACTAAATTGGGACTATTCACTGCTTCCTTTATCTGGTTTTTAGTTTAGATGATTAACTAAACTGGTCTGCAATTTGTAATACAGCTGGCTTCTCTATGCATTAGGGCTGTGCGAAGCTTCAGTCCGATTCGATTCGGCAGAGATTCAGCCTGATTCGTTGACCAAATCTCCAGCTCAGAATCAAATCAAAGGACCCTTTAATTTCTCTGAATTAAATCAGACCCTCTGAATTAATTTGGATAGATTTGGAAAGATTCAGAGATTCAGACATAGAAACAGCTTTAAATGTTTTTTCTACATACCCCTAGGTAGCAGGGGCTAGTGAATAGTGCAATGCTGGGGTGCATGGAGTGTCCCACAGAAGCATGGGGGGCTCCCCAGCGCACTCCCCCAGAAGCACTTCCGGTCCACTTCTGGATCCACTGGTGAGTGCACTGGAGGGCTCCCCCATGCCCTCCCGGCTCAGCGACTGGTGCCTCCTGGGTGTGGGGGGGGTCCCCTTGTGGCTAATCACTGAGCCGGGGGTATACCGGGGGGCCCCACAGTGCACTCCCTGAAGGACCCAGAAGTGGACCGGAAGTACTCCATCCACCCCAGCATTGCAGCATTCACAAGGCATGCCTGCTACCTCAAGGTATGTAGAAAAAACTTTTAAAGCTGTATCTATGTTCGAATCACTGGTTCTCTGAGTCAACGTCAAATCTTCAGATTCAAATTCCATCGAATTGAATCAGGGACAGTGATCTGACTCAATGAATTGAATCACTGTGCCTGATTCGGGCCAACTCTGAATTGAATAGGGCCCGCTTCGCACACCTCCACTACACATGGTAGCAGCATTTCCAGAGCTGAGCCATTCCTAAACATACCTCCTGCTCACCTACTTCCACACACTCTAAACTTGGGCACGTGCTGGTGAAGATGGTTTGGGCATCCCTCTGTGGCCTTTCTGAACACTAGTCAGAATGCTTCAGAGCAACCACTAGGGGACAACCCTGGAGTGGCTTTGCTGGTGTACTTCCAAGGTTGGAGAGTACACATGGGAGTAGGTGGTCAGGGCATTCTCAGAGCCACCTCAGTTGGAGAACACTACCTCTGTGGTACAGACATGCCTAAGCAGGCCTTGATCTCATCTGAGGACACTAGGCACTATTGCAATGCAAATAATAATGGACGGCAGCAGATGACTGGATGAGCTGTTCGCAGCAGGAGCTTCCCCATATTACCAATAGTTTTATCTTCACAAAAAGCTAAAATGTAAAAACCTAATCTTTTTAATTTCACTGCACAATTAGAAGACAACCTGTAATTACCAGTGAAATATGCCATGATATCTGTTTCACAACTATGCTAAGTAATTAATAATGGGATTATCTATGCAAATTATGATATAGGAAATTGTGGAAATGGGTTGTGTAATCATTATTAAAAATCTCTTTCTACAGCTACAAGTAAGGTGGAGAGACTAGCATAACTTTTAATGATCACTAACTCAGTCTCAAGATGTAGTTGCTATTTAATGAGTATAAAATAGGAACATAAAAATGTAATGGAATGAAGGCAGGTTGAAAGGTAGCTGCTATTTATAGACTATAGGATAGGAACACAGTAGCATAATGGAATAAAATTAGGTTGAAGAGACTAGTGAGTTTGACCTCAGTATCAAGATAATAGTTGTAGTTACTATTTAAGAACATAGCCCATGTGTGAAGTGTGTTGTAGTAATGGAAGACAAGTATGTTGTTCTATCTGTGCATGTAGGTGGGTATTAATGTTAAACAACATTCCTATCTGAAGTGAGAATGCTATATTTTATCAGGAGATTTCAGCTGCTATACTGGCGTATCCATGATGTCCATTATAAAAACAGCACTGTAATGCTCTATTTATATCCATCACAAACATATTCTTATCTTCTACTTAAAAGTCCAAGCTTTTGTTTACCTTTACAGTCCAGGCCTGTTTCAATTTTTGCCAGGTTTTCAGTTCTATTCATCATCCTTCTAGATGAGGTTTAAAGACCATGGGTGCATCTACATGTGCAATTAATGCTATTTGGGTTAACTGTGCTGTATTTTATACATGGTTTATACAGTAAACCATCCCTGGACAGGCATCTATACATGCAGCCTCTTGGGAACAGATTTGCTCCTTATGGGAGTAGTCTCCTCTTGCCCTACTCTATCCCCCTGCAGCACCCAGAGGGAAGCTCTGGCCATTTCTGCCCAGGTACCAGAGGCACTCTTTAAACAGCAGCCCCATTCCCTGGCCACCTACTTTTGTGGCTATGAGCAATCTGCAGCTAACTGGTACAGCCGTCTATGACACTGTGTGCAGAGCCTGTGCCCAGTGTGATAGCTGCTCTACACCTAGGCCCCGGCAGTGATGACCCACATTGCAGGCTTCTGTTTGTTGCTGTGCTCGCTGCACTTCACCAGCTCAGTGACTGTTGCCTGGCCCAGGTCAGCCTCAACCCTGTCCACCCTGCTGTGCTATGCACCGTGTGGTCAGGCTCAACAACCCTCCTGTGGTCCCCCACCACTGGGCTGTTGCCTACCAGCCCCTGGGCTGCTGCCTGGACCCCAACAGGGACACTGATGATGTCCACATGGTGCCACATGGAGCATAGCAGCAAACCAGCCCTTGGGATGCCACCCAGACCCCAGAAGAGATGCTGATGATGCCACGGGTGCCATCCACAAGCTCCTGGAGCTCCAGTCTTGCCACCTGTGGACCTGCCCTGCCAGTCAGGACTGGTGGCTTCATGTTGTCCTGCACACTTGGGATGATGAGCAGTGGGTGGATTTCTTCCAAATGACCTGGGCCACATTCCAGGAGCCACTTGACTGGCTGCACCCAAACCTGGAGAAGCAGCCCAGCACCATGCAGCCACCCCTTCCTGTGGAGACTGACTATCACCCTCCTCACGCTTACCACACCCACCAGCCAATGGTATGTCAGCCACCTCTTCACCAAGGCAACTGCTGGGGAGGCTGTCCTGGAGGCCTGTGGTGCCCTCCAGGATGTGATGGGCCACACTGTGCTCCAGATCAATGACCCCTTGGAGGTGGTGGTGGTATTCTGTGCCCTAGGCTTCTGCAGTGCATCAGGTCCCTGGAAGGGACCCACATCCGTTGCCACGGCAACCACCCCTATTACAGCCAGTGTGGCTTCCATTCAGTCATGCTTCAGGGTGTGGTGGACCACAGGGGCACCTTCACTAACTTCAGCACCATGTGGGCTGGCAGTGCCCACAATGTCTGCATCTTCTGGGATTTCACCCTGCTAGTCATGGTGGAGAGTGGGCATTTTGCACCAGGTGTTCCAGACCTCTAGCTGGCGCCTGTGATTGTCCCACACCTCCTCATGGGGGACTCTGCCTGCCTTGGCTCATGAGGCCTTAAACCAGCCAGCTTGACCGCTGCCAGGCACATTTTAACAGATGCCTGAGCTAGACTTGCGTGCTGGTGGAGTGCATGGTCAGCCTTCTGAAGAGGTGCTAGTGCACTCTCACTGCCTACCTTTGGATCACTGAGGCAAACATCCCCTGGGTCAGCATCACAGCCTGTGTGCTGCATAACATCCGTGAAGCCTGGAGGGAGCTCTTAAGGTGTGAGTGGAGGAGGCAGAGCAGAGCAGAGGACTGCTGGCATCAGGAGTGCCAGCTGTGGCAGCAATGACAGCGACAGGCTCTCTCCAATGAGGGCCTGGGTGAGCTGTACATCCTGCAGCAGGGGCCAAGGTATCATGTATGAGAAGCTCTGGTGGACCATCTCCCCCTGAACCCCGCAATGTAGGGCACCTGGGCAGCTGGCCATGCCACCCAACACCACACTTGCTGCAGACAGTTATTAGTAAAAGTCTTTATTTCCCTCCCCAAACACAGACCCCACTGCCAACCTCACCATCCACCACCAATAAAGCACCAACTTCCCCATGCAAACTATTTAAATTGTGTCCTTGTGCCCTACTGGGGTAGGCGACAGTGAGGTGGAGGCACCTATGGGGCAAATCCTGGGGAATAGGCACCCAGCATCCTGGCCCCTGGCTGTACTACCACAGGTACAGACCCTGTGGTAAGGCCAGCAGATAGGGGGCTTGCCTAGGGGTGAGGGCAGCTTGTGCTTTGCCTGCATTACTAACTCCCCCTCCTCCACCATGGAGGCAGAGCCAGCAGGGCCTGCATGTGTTGCTGGTCCCACTGTGGACAACTCCTGCTCAGGGGCCATATGTCACCTAGGTGAGTGGCAAAGGGGTGGCCTAGTTGCTGGGGGGACCTAGTGTGGGTGCAGGGGCAGGAAATCCTAGCTGAGGGAGGTGCCACTGCACCTCAGCCCAAGCCCACGGGGGACTTGCTGCTGGGTGGTGGGTGGCTGCCAGGGGCAGGCAGGGCCAGAGCCAGGTCCAGGTCCAGGGGTAGAGCAGCAGGTGGCATGAAGGTGACTGCCAGGACCAGGATGGTGTCTAGCACCTAGTGGTCCTCCGCTGTGGCTTCCATTGACCTGGCCACCACAGCAGCCTCCCTCTACTGGTAATGCACCATGTCCTCAGCACACCAGACCCACTCTTCCACCAGTTGCTCCTGTGCCACAGTTATCAGCCGGTCCAGTAGCAGAGTCCATTCTTGTGTCCACCGCTGTCAGAGGTGGCACATATGGAGGGCACTAGCCAAGGGTGGTGGCATTCCTGTGGGCACATCTCTGGTGGTGGCTGGTGCCTTTCCCCCATGTGGAGCTGCTGGACCTGCAGAGCAAGAAGAGAGAGGCTCTTTGTGAGAGTTTTCAACATTTCAGAAATAACACGCATTATAGCAAGGGGCTGTGCACTTCCCAGCCTCAGATCAAGATTTGTGCACACACAGTTGCCCAGAGACCATAGTAATTTGTCTGGGCGAGCTCTGCCATAGGCAGCCCCGGCCGAGCCCCCCATCCCTGTTCCTTCCGTGGGGACAGGCGGCCTGCTTGGTGCTTGCCTGAGACAGCCTGATTTCCAGATTCTCTACCCAGACCACACCAGGACTGACTTCTGGTAGCAGCTGCCATGGATGCTCCAGACCCCCTCCTCCACTTCTCCTGCAAGCCAGGCAGTGTGCTCCCATGGTATCAGGCCCATGCTGGCTGGGCTTGGAGGGGGTGAAAGGCTCCCAGCCAGCTGGCATGTGGAGCTGGTGGTGCCCCTCTGGAGAGGCGGCCAGAGATGGAGCCCCCACCACACATGGCCTGCATCCCAAGTGTGCCCCTACTGAGAGTCCCTCAAGCACACTGTGAAAAGCTGTTTCAGCACACCAGGAGGGGCTCAACTTACTACACCCTGCTGCTGCTGATCACCATGATGTCCCAGGTCCACCTGAGAACCTGGTGCAGGACCCTGAGCTTTGACAGAGTCTCTGGCAAGACTACACTTTCCTTCAATGTGCACCGCCACCTGGAGGAGTACCACTGCCTACACTATGAGTGCCTGACCTCCACAGCTGAGGAGATCACCACTAGAATTGATGACCTTCCCATGGGGTCCCTAGATTCAGGGGTATATCCTGGAGGCAGGAGGAAGAGCTGGTTTGGGCCCAGGTGGCCATGTTACCACCTTCCTCCCCATGCTGGGCTTACCGGATGGGCTTGGCAGGCATCCCAGGAGGCCTGAGTCAGTCTCTGCAGGTGGGGATGATGTGCAGCTTCCCCTGGTATTCTGGGGTGCATGGGCACAACACCTGGCTGCTGGGGCAGCAGTCCCCTCTGAGGAGGAGCTGTGGCTCATCATGGAGGTTGGTGCCATCCCTGGGCTATCCTCCTGGGTGGGGCTGCACACCCAGAGCTGGCATCGCAGTCACTAACCCAGGCTCCCAGAACTTCTGGATGAGGCTGGGAGTGGGGAGCTCACTGGGACCTGTGCCTGGTGTCCGGAGGGACCCTCCCCCACAGAAGACTCATGGCTGCCCAGCTGAAGCATAGGTCCCAGCAGGCTGCCGATGCTGGAGAACATGGTGCAGCAAAGTCCAAGGTCCCAGGGAGCAAGCATGCAGTCCAGCTGCTGAATAAAGGGCATGGTCCTGCAGGCAGCCCCAGAGTGATGGTTGTGGTTGGTGACATGGATCCACTGTGCCCGCAGGTCCTGACCTTTATGTGGTGCTGTCATGCTGACCGCTGGTTTCCGTGCTGCTGTATGCGGCCTGCCAGGACCTCAGAAATATCGGTATTGGAGTGCTAACCCCAGGCAAATAGGGTTTGAACCTCTGTATCACCCCACAGGGCAATCGGGTTCACAGTCTTTCCCTAAGATTAGTTGGAGCCCTGTGGTGCTGTGTGTGGCACCAGGGAGGATGCCAGTGTGGCTCCTTCGATGGCCCTTAGGGGCTCTGCCTCTGACACCAGGCGCTTACAGGCCTTGGCAGGTGCCTGCAGCATGGAGGTATGGCATGTGGGAGGCATCCAGGTGGTGAGGATGGCCCCAGGAGCCACTGCCAAATTCTAGGAGCCTGCTGCAGCTGGCATGAGGCCAGCACTGTGGGACCAAATGGACAGAGGCAGGCTGCAGGTGGCACAGGCCTCAGAGGCATGCCAGGGATTTAAAGGCCAGGCTGAGACACGCAAAGAGCTGTCCCACCCCTGGGGTTGGAGAAATGCTAAGCCCGGTGTCCCTGGGGCAAGCCTGAGGGTAGCCTCCTGGTGGGGGGGCTGACTTGAAGCAAATTTGCTCCTGGTCAGCATCTACACATGTGCTCCCAATTTACTGTGCAGTAACAGCCTGCATGTGTAGACAGTGACACTTTACTGTACAGTAAATTAATCTCCTGTGCAGTAAAGCATCTTGTGTAGACATGCCCTGTGTGTGTTAAATTCATATTCGCCATAAACTGAAAAGTCAGTATTTTGTACTTCACTAAAACTTGGCTGAGACTTATGACCTACTTCCTTGATCTGTGCTCAGATACAAACATACAGGCATTTCTTAAGAATACAGACAAAGAACATTCAAATTTTGACACCCTGCAAATATCCAGTCTGGATCAGAACTCTGACATAACCCCATCTTCATCCAAATACTTTGAGGTAGTCCCCTATCAGCATTAACTAATTTTACCTTGCAATACAATGACTTTCATCAGTTGATGATCTGACCAAGTGTCTCTAGTTGCCAATAGTTAATAATATTAATATGTTCTGAGATCCTTAACTGGACAGAACTGTAGAAATGAAAAATAAACTGTACTTATTCAAATATAAGAAGACCCTAATTATAAGATATGCCCCCCAGTAATTAGATTGTATATATGGAAAATTTGTAAATGTGATATAATTTTCTGGATATAGAATCTAATTATTGATTTTGTCACCCTCCCACAGTGATAGCAGGGAAAATAAACCTGGGGGGGTTAGGTACTCTTTTTGCCCACTGCCTCCACAACTTCTTCCCCCTGCAGCTAATTCTCCCCATCTTTACTGTCAGACCCTGCTCTCCTGAGCACATGGAAGCGAGGAGCAAATTTGAAATAGCTGACTTTGAAATAAGCATAGGTGTAGTAATTTGCATATAATACTCATAGACTTAATTAATCCGTAATTATTATATTTTACCTTTTTTGGAAACTGCTGCAAGTTTTAGTGCGGGTATTCCATGAACAAACTTCTAAGTAGCATTTTGGCCTCTATTTATATATAATACAAGCTATGCGTGATATTAGTTCAAAGCCAAAAGGCTCATAATTTGCCATACAGTTCATTGGGCTGGGCCCCAGCAGAGTCAACAGCTTTACAAGCCATGGAGACCCCACAGTTCAGCACTGCTCAGTATGTGTGTGTACTCCAGATACCCCCCCAAAAGGATCCATGTGCTACTTAATACCCCTCCTTCCCCCTCAAGACTGGAACTGCGTGTGTGGAGACAGTTCAGCCTCTTGACTCTTGACAGGACTGAAAACAGTCTGTCAGGCCCATTAGCCCTAGTTTTGGCATGAGTGCGTTGATGGAGTTCATACACTTGCACACAAGCTATATCATTATGTAACTTGTTTTGCTGAAAAGAGTTTGGGAAAATGGCTTATTAGCACACATTCCACCCATATCTGAATCAGGACCATTCCTGATACAAGGAAGAGAGGATAGATAGATAAGGGAAGGGCTTAAAATGGATGTTTATAAAAACTAGAAACCTGTTGATGAAAAGAAAAACTTAGGTGCCTGCCTACATGACTAAAATATCACCACCTTGAAAAGAAAAAAAATCCTTTTCCTCTTCCCTGATCCTGATGATGTCTGATGACTGAAAACATCTGATCTCTCTTCAAGGAATCTGCCTGCTCTGTGATGTCTGGCCAGCTGACAGAGAAGTGTATTCATAGGACTGGTAATACACATATATAATTGAATAGCTTGTTTGCTAAAACTGTATCTGTAATGCACATCAGTAGTTGATATTCTGTAATGCTCAAAAAACTGATTTATTAAGGAACTAAAGGATTCTTGTTTGGAGAAAGGTTAAAGCATATTCTTAAGGCAATAACGATCCTGCTTGCTTGCTTTCCATTTAGGAGAACTATTACCCCAGGCTCGTTCTTAAGGCAAAGCGACACGTGTTCCTGGCATGAGTCCTGGGATCCTCCAAAAATTTATATGCAGATGAGGCATAGGGAAATCTGGCACAGCTTCACCTCATATGGTGGGGCCACACTAATCATATGTGACAGGCTGAGAGAGGTGCCAACACAGGGATCCTGGGTGAAATGTTTGGGGCCTCATTTGGTGACATTTACCAGACATTTAAGGCTGGTGAAGAAACAGGAATCATCGGAAATGGGAAAGAAATGCACAGCTCAGCTGTGGGAGTGAAGAGGAAGTCAAAACGTATGCAATGTAGTGACTCACGATGACTTTTAAAAGTGTTGGTATTGTGGGGGATTGCACTCAATGGGCACTGCCATATATCTTATTTAGTGGGATGCACTAGGTTATCCTTGATATAGAGCACACATGCCAATGGGAACCTACGTGGGCTACATGTCTTATAGTCATGCTCAGTACTGACTGTATTTAATCAACTTCATAGTTGGTTTCTATTCCTGAGCACATGCTGCTTATGATTCAAAGATAGACAATATATTTAGTGAGGTTTTCTTGTATGCAAATATAAGATGAGGGGCTTTTCCCCCCATGCTGACTGGGGGCGGGGAAACCTAGTCTTGTGTTCAAGTAAATACAGTAGGTTTGTATAACCAAACATGAAATGGATTTCATGTTTTATGAAAGGGATTCTCGATTTCTTTAGATCAGCAAACCACTGCTAGCCCTCAACATTTCTTGCAGACCCCACCTACCATTAACATCAAACTTAACTGACATGTCAATGGGGGTGTGACTTGAGGCCATAGTCAGCAGTAGTCTACAAATCACATTTGGGTAACTGCTTTTTTAGAATAACAAGACATTTCTTTATTACTGTCTTCATCACAATTATGTCCACGTTGATTTTTATTTTATCTCAACTGATTTATTCATTCCTCATCCTAATGAGATAATTAGGGAGATAATTACTTTGGAAAATATTGTATTTTTCATTTAATGTAAAACAAACCCAAGCTTGCTAAAAGACTTTTACAGTTAGAAATACAACTGCAGGCATTTTAATGAGATCAAATGGGAAGGCAAATGGACCCCACAAGATATCTAAATTCCCATAAAGATAACAAATACAGCTATATGAGGAAGGACAAGAAAGGCTGAGATTTGTCTAGTTAAGTTTTCTCTGTTCCCATTATGGCAGTGACCTGATTTTCAGAGTGCTAAATACTCAGTAGTTGCTACTGGTCCAGATTCAGATACTTAAATAAAAGGGCCTGGTTTTCATTGATGAAATTTATTAGAAATGCCTAAATGCCAAGCACAGTGCCTATGTGGGAAATAAAGCTTATTGAAAATTGGCCCCATTTGAGCATGCTGAACACTTTCTTTCAAAATCAACCCACATATTTAGATGCCTGCATAAGAAATCAGAGGCCTAATTTTAGACACCAAATTCTTGGCTCAGTACTTCTATCTACTACTGTGACTTTCCCCAAACATATGTCTCATGATTAATTAATATTTCTGCATGTTAAACTTATGCTTTATATTGGTTCTTTTTGAGCTCTGATACCTCTTGCATTCAGCAACCAATTATGTAATCAAGCTGCTGCCCGATATTGTGGGTGTGAATCCAGATCGCTTTTTTTCTCAAATACTAAGGAGCATCCAGCATTTTGATACCTTTCAAGCGGCAAGTGTTGTTTCTTTTTAAAAAAAATGTTATTAGAACATATAATCACTGCAGAGAGAAAATCTTGGTCATATAAAAAAATTAAAGAAAAAAGTAAAAGCTTGGGGAGCCATGAAACTATATACAGTACATATAGCAAGTCTTTAAATATTAGCACCTGAAGAAAACTGCATTGTTGCTAATAGAAACTACTTAAAATGCTAATTGCTTGGAAGTAAGATTCTACCTGTCAAACAATGTGTCAACAACATTACAGGCTTCTAATAATTTTAATTAAAGGTCTTATGTTTGGCTACCTTCGTTTAGACAAACAATTACAACTCTACTGGTTGCCATTAGCTTCAATGTAATGCTTTATGGATTTTCTAACATAATGTTCTTTTTTTTCCCAGCATGTTGTTTTCATGTACAGCCAAGCACTCCTCCATTGCCCTTGCTAATAAATCTTAGTTACTAAGACGCTGTGATTTTAATAAACTGCATGCACTTTTCAAGGACAGAGAGAGAAAAAAAAAACAACCTTTCTGCCATTGAAAGAAAGGTTGATTGTCAGAGCATGATTTACAGTAATTAACAAGATTAAGAATCACTATTAAAGGCAATTAGACAACAGAACTTTAAAGGAAAAAAATGACTGCTCAGCATGTCAGTAAATAAATCTGCAACATGCTATAGATTCATAGAGAGATGAACCAGCCAGATCCAGCCCAGGATGCTTTTCTGTAAATACAAGCCATATCTGTCATGCACAAGCATCATCTGAGTATGTACCAAAAAATGTCATTTTAAGGTCTAGTATGACATAAACCACCAGATCTAGATTAAACCGTTATGTTCCAGTACCACTGGAAACTTGAAGTCCTCGGCTTTCGTTTATGTTTGGTATGGCTTTATATCCATGGGAGCTCATGAAATCAGAGTTACTAGTAGTATCTCAGAGAAAATAAAACTGCAAGTCATTTGCCAGATGTACAGTAAATAGTGCTGCCCTTTCCATCATGAGTGGCAGTTGGAAGTGAAAATGTAGTGTATTACTTGCTGTCAGTTTTTCACTTCACATCGCTTCCATCCTGTGTTCCCACCTCCACTTCCCTTCTCTCACCTGAAGATCAATTAACGACTAGGATGACCTACTAAAATATCCTCAATTTCTACCCCTCCTCTCTTGCATCCAGTAATATTGTGTAAGATCAGTAAAATTAAAAGGACACAGGACTAACTGAGACTGAGAGACTGCTATACATGTTAATTCATGATCTGGTGGCTCAGTAATTAGCACAGGTAGAAAACATTCCCCCCCCCCCACCCCACGCCTTTCAGTGAACCATCTTTTAAATAATAGTTTAAATTTAGGTAGTGCTGTCTGATGCCACTCAGATGGGAGAAAGGAAAACCCAGTTTATCTGTGCAGGATTATGCAAAAGTACTGCCTCTCTGGCATCACATACTTCTTTCTCTTGCCTCATGGTGTTGCTTCCATAGGTGTTCTGTGGGGTTCAAAGGGACTGCAGAAGAAACAGGTGGGGCTGAGAGGAGAATGGGCCCTCACCCTTGTACCAACTCCTATCTGATTTGTTACTGCCCAGGACACCTTTAAGTCAGGCTAGTTCTCCCATGTTTGAAGGGGTAGAAATCAAGTGGGGTAAGTAATATGCTTTCATGATACAATGTTGTGATGAGGGACTGGTCATAAATAAAATATTTACCGCAGGGAAAGGGACCAAATGGAGCAGAGATGGGACGTGAGCAGGAGAATGACGTCTCCAGAGCCTCCAGAGCTGCTGCTCCTTTAAAATAGAGAAACCCCGGGAAGGGTGGTGTAGCACGTGGAAGGACAATAGGGAAAAAAAAAACTGAAAAGGATGGCTGGGAGTGAAGAATCCCTGGAGGCTGACCCAGGTGCAAGAGAAGACTCGACTGGGTACCATCAGGAAAGCACCGGTGAAGTAAATTCATAGTTTCATAGTTTCTAGGGTCGGAAGGGACCTGAGCAGATCATCTAGTCCGACCCCCTGCCATGGCAGGAAAGAGCACTGGGGTCAAATGACCCCGGCAAGGTGT